>NC_000087.7:19038489-19393489 GCF_000001635.26 Mus musculus
GTAGCCTCCTCTTCTGTGCCCATCCCTGGGAAGGTGACAAGAAGCCAGTCTATGTCCACTGTGTTTGAAGAACCTATGGATTTTGACCAGTTGGGTGATAGAGTGCCTGCAGCATCTTCCACAAACGGGGCTGGAGATGCCAGTCACAAGTTTAAAGAAGATCACACAGTGCCTGGGCCGTCTTCTGCTGGACAACATGGACAGGTAATCTCCCCACATATTCAAGGTTCCCCACACCCTTCCGTATCTAGCCAAGGAGATCCGGGAACTTCCACTTCTCCCCAAGATGCTCAGGGACTGTCCCTATCCACCCAACATGCTCGGGGACTGTCCCTATCCACCCAACATGCTCAGGGACTGTCCCTATCCACCCAAGATGTTCTCGAACTAACCAGATATTTCCAAGAGTCTATGGGGCATTCCACATCTGCCCAGGCATCCCAAAGACTTCCCACTTGTGCTGAAAGGAAAATCATACATGCCTCCTCTTCCAGAAGGAGTTCCAAAAGGTTATCCCCTACCCTACATAACTCTAATCTTTCCAATTCTCCTCCAAAGCATGTTGGACAAGACTCCTCTGGTCAAGGGGACCTACAACAGGCCCCATCAGACAAGGAGGGATCCAAACCTCCTTCTCCCAAAGGTAACATCACTGATTTCTCTTTTGTCTCAAATGTATCGACTTCCACTTCCTCTCCCCAGGAGAGTTCAACATGTTTGACAGCTGCCAAAGCAGGGCATACAGCTAAGTCCTCTCACAAAGACAGCCAAAGATGTTCCCCTTCTCCCCCAAAGTGCCCCATGCAATCTGCTTCTAGTAAAGTGAGTTTGAGACCTGACCCTGCTGACCAAGAGGATTTCAGAACTTCCCCTTTAAACCAAGAGGGCTTTCAAAGTCCTCTACCATTAAAAAATGGGCTCAGATCATCTCTTACAGTCCAAAGGGAAAGAAATGCAATCACGATTCCAAAAGTGAGCCTCACACCGCTCATACCTGCCCAAGCAGAGACAAAAATTTCCACACCTATACCAGGAGCTCAAGGACCTTTGCCATCCTTAGAAGGGGCTCTTGAGAGTTCCATACATAGGCTATATGTGATAGAAACTCCCGAGTCCTCCAAAGGGACTCTTGTGCCTTCTGCACATACACAAAGTGAACTAGAACCATCAGCATCTTCCCCAGGGGTTCTGAGACCTTCTCCATCTGTTAGGTGGCCACTAGGATTATCTCCCTCTATGGAAGAGCATCAAAGACATGTTCTTAAATCTGATCTCCCACAGAAAGGAAGATTAAATCATTCTCCTGCTATGAAAAGTGACCCTGAACATTCTCATTCTAGCAGAGGATTGAAAGATGCTCTCTCTAAACAACGGGTCTCCAGAAAGTCCCGATCTGATCAAGAATTATTCAAATATCCCCTACCAGCCAAAAGGGTCCTCCTGACTTGTCATCAGGTCCCAAACAGCCAAGATTCTGCCAAAATGCTCCCAGGGAGCCAAACAAGCTCCATATTTGTACAGTGTGCTGAGACCATACAACCCTCCATGCAGCCCTTGGTGACACTGGGACATTGTGTATCTGTAGGAGAGGCTGTAAAGGATTCCCCATATACATCAAAGATGCTACGATTTCCAAAACCTGTACAGGATTGTCTGAGTACTACCCTATCACATAAAGGGTTTGTAGGACAGGCTACATCTACAAAAGGAGTTCTAGCCACAGTCCCATCTTTAGAAATGACTCATGGATGTGACACATCTACAAAAGATGTTCTAGGACAGATTCCATCTGTACAGAAGGTTCTGGATCCAATCCTATGTGAGCAAGGTGCTGTGGGAGGTGATTTGCACACACAAGAGTCTGTAGCATCCTGTACGGCTAAAGAAGGGAATTCCTTGGATTCTACCTGTGCACAAGAATCCATAGGACCTCCCCAAACTTCACAGGAGACTATGAGAACTTCCCTATCTCCTCAAGAGGATCAGCCATCTTCCCCAACTACACAAGATGCTATAGACTCTTATCCACCTGGACAAAGGGCCGTTGGTCCTTCTCCATGCCCACAAATGTCTCCAGAATATCTTCCAAATGCCCATAAGGCTCTAGGTTCTACTTCATCTTCAAAAGGGCCCTTGGAACCTGTTTTGCCTATCAAGCTGGCTACGACACCTGATACTTCTATACAGAAGGTGTTATCCCCTTCTCAGGCTGAAGAAAATTTTCTTGGAACTTCCACTAGTACACAAGGAGGTCTAGAAATTTCCCTACCTGCTCAAGAGGCTCTTATACCTCTCACATATGTCCATGATGCTCTAGGAGAGGCCACATCTACACAGGTATCTCTAGGACATTCCCCTCACTCTGAAGCCACGGGCAAGAATTGCACGGGTACACAAGACACATTAATACCTTCCCCATCTGTGCAGATGGTCATAGGATCTACCATATCTGAACAGGGTGCTTTACAATTATCTCCATCTACCCAAGAGTGTTCCTTTCACATGCCTTCTCTGATGGGAAGTAGTAGACCTTCTCCCTCTACCCATGTTTTCCCCAAGCATCCGGTTTCTACTAAAAACAGGTTGAGTGTTGATCCTTCTGATAAAGGAGACTCCAGAACTTCTGATGAAAGGGGACTTGCATCATCTCCTGCTGCCAAAGAAACATCAATCGCTACAACGACTCCTCAGGTGAGTCCCACCCCTTCTGTATCTGTCCAAAATGCCTTGAAACATCCCACAGATGACCAAGGGACTGTGGAAAGTTGACAGTTGGACAAAGGGTATGGTGGACATTCCATATTTCCCCAAAAGGCTCAAGGGCTTTCTCTGTCTAACCAAAAGGCTCTGGTCTGTTCACGATCTGGCCCAGAGCTCCAGGGAATTTCTTTATCTCTCTCAAATGATCGAGAACATTTTGCCCATGCTCAAGGTGATTGGTCCGTTGGCCAATCAGACTTCAGAACGACACAACCTCTTTTATATTACCAAGGGTCTAAGGGAAAGTCCACATGTAAAAAAAATCATCTAGAAGTTGTGCCTTTAGCCCAAACATATCAAAAATCTTCCATGTCTTCTAAAGCATCTAAAAAACCTTCTGCCTCCAACATTCTTGTTGTGGGACAGTTACCATCTGCCCTAGGATCTGCTAGATCGTTAACATCTAAGCATGAGCATCTAGAAACTTTACCAGCTGTGCAAAGGTCTTTAGGATGTTTAGCATTTTCCCCAGGAACTCTGGGTGTCCAGGGAACAACAGAACATTTGCCACCTGGCCAAGGTGTTCAGAAAACTTTTCCATCTTCAACAAGGTGTTCAGGATATTCACTCCACCTTCCGGGAGATCTGGATCATTCTTCTTCATCAGCACAAGGAGTTTCCAGACATGCACCCCCAACTCAGGGGCCTCTGGAATCTTCTTCATGCTCACCTGAGTTTGCAGGACCTTTGATGTCCTTGCAAAGGCCTCTGGATCTTTCCACAACTACCCAGAGTACTGATGCTACTTCACCAAGTATTCAAGGGACTTTAGCACCTTTGTTATCTCTCCCAAGTAAAACAAGAGCCTGCCAACGTACTCAAAGATTGCTAGGAGCTTTTCCACCTAGACCAGGAGCTCTGGCAATTTCTCCGTCAGCCATTGTGGCTCCTGGACCCTTACCAGTGGCTCCAGAGCCTGTGAGCCTTTCTCTGTCATCTCAGGAGACTCCATCCAATTTGCCCCACATTCATGGAGTTCTAGATTTATCTCAGTCTGGCTCAGTGTCCCCCCTAAATGTCATGCCACTCACTCAATGGCAACATGGAACTCCTTCCTCCTCAGAAGGAAGTGTAGCACCTTTGTATTCTGTTCAAGGGGCTGTGGGACAATCTCTCTCTGCACAACAGACTCCAGAACTCTCGACATCCACACAGGGAACTCTCAGACATTCTTTTTCTGTTCTGGGTGATAGGCCACCTTCCTCACCTTCTAAGGTGTCTAAAGGACCATTGCCATCTGTGGATGTGGATATGGGGACATATTCAGATTCTCAGAGATCTCCAGGACATTTGAAAAATGTCTCAGGTTTTCCAAGCCATATGCTGCCTGGCCCAGATCCTGTGGGAATTTCCTTAACTACTCTTGCTACTGAGTCTTTGTTATCTTCCTCATCTTGCCAAGGGCTTCAAGGGTCTTTGCAATCCACCAAGGATGGTGGAAAAAACTCACTTACTGCAGCAAATGCTCAGAAACATGATCAATTTACTTCACAGACCTTAGAACATTTGATAACTACCCAAGGACCACTGCCCACTTACACACCTTCTAAACAGACTCTGCATTCTTCAACATCTAAACTAGGGGATTTCCAATTGCAAAGGTCTCTTGAAATGTCTTCACTGGCACAAGGGACCCTAGGTTCTTTGGTATCCTCCCAAAAGGAAGGTACAAAATACAAATCAGAAAAAGACATTGTGAGACAGTCTATATCACTACAGGGGACTGTAGAACCATCATGTCATAAGACAGGAGCTTTAGGATCTACTCAATATGCTGATAGGGTGCCTCAAATATTTCCATCAAATCAAGGAGCTGAGATACATTCTCTGTGTCCTACAGGGGCTATGGGGCTGCCCACATCTGAAACTGGGGCTCTAGAAAATTCGCCATCTTAACCAGGACCTGTGAAATTTTTCAGTTCTTTTCAAAAGGCTTCTACAATTTCTCTATCTATGCAAGATACCCTGCAACATCCACCATCTGTAACAGAGGCTGTGATATCTTCTCCATCTACCCAGGGAACTAAGAAAACATTGTTATCTTCCCAAGGGACTGTGAAACTTTCAATATCTGCACCTCCTCACACTACAACAGGAACACTAACAATTGTGACATGTAAGCAAGGGCCTTTAGAAAATTCTGAACCTGTCCAGGGGACTGAAGGTTCTTCTACAACTACCTCAGGGAAACTAGAGCATTCAGCATCTTTACAAAAGAAGCTAGAGCACTCTTCACACATGGTAGAATCTCTGGATAACTTGCCATCTGTCCAAGAGACTACAACAGATCTTTTGCCTCTTATAGGGTCTATGGGACCTCCCAAATCTGAAACTAAGACAACAGAAAATTTTCCATCTGAAAAAAGATCTTCTGAATCCACCAGGAAAAGTAAAAAAACATTGCTATTTTCCCAAGGGACTGTGGGAAGTTCCTCATCTGCACCACATGCTCAGAAACCTCCTCACACTACAACAGGAACACTAACAATTGCGACATGTAAGCAAGGGCCTTTAGAACATTCTGGACCTGTCCAGGGGACTGAAGGTTCTTCTACAACTACCTCAGGGAAACTAGAGCATTCAGCATCTTTAGAAAAGAAGCTAGAGCACTCTTCACACATGGTAGAATCTCTGGATAACTTGCCATCTGTCCAAGGGACTACAACAGATCCTTTGCCTCTTATAAGGTCTATGGGACCTCCCAAATCTGAATCTAAGACAACAGAAAAATTTCCATCTGATCAAAGATCTTCTAAATCCACCAGGAAAACTAAAAAGGCATTGTTATATTCCCAAGGGACTGTGGAACCTTCATCATCTGTACTATGTGCTCAGAAACTTCCCCAAACTACGTCAGGCACTCTAATAACTGTGAGATGTAAGCAAGCACCTCTTGAACATTCTATACCTGTCCAGGAAACTGTTGGTACTTTGCCATCTTTCCCAGGGTTTCTAGAACATTTACCATCTTACCAACAGAAGCCAGGGGACTGGTCATATACAGCAGAATCTCAGTATACCTCACCATCTCTCCAAGTCACTAAAGGCCCTTTGCAACATACCTCAAGTCATACAGGACATTCACAACCTGACCAACGATCTCAGGTGTCTTCTTTAGAAGTTTCAAGTGATCTAGCACATTTGCTATCTACCAAACTTAGCATATCTGTTGAGGCATCTCTAGACCTTTCACCATATACTAAACAGTCTATGCAGCAGTCAACATCTTCCCAGGAGATTCTGGGATCATCGGAGTCTGCCCAGTGTGCTCATCAACATTTTTCTTCGGTGTCAGTTTCCTTGGGAATGTCGTCATGGGTACCAAGGACACCAGAAACATTGCCACATGTACCAAAGCCTCATGGCCATTGCACACTAACACAAGCAAGTCAAGCTCCTCCACCGTTTTTACAAAAAGCTGTTGCAACATCCCTGTATCCACAATCAAATCTTGAACTGAATGGATCAGCACAAATTTCTCCATTACTCTCACCATCGACTCAGTTGCATGGACAAGTTTCCCTTAATGCAGAAGACAGTTTGGGGGAGCCCATAGCTGGCCAGGGAGTTGAAGAACTTTTGCTGTTAACTTCTCAACGGCAAAAGAAAAACTGTACAGTGACAAAGGGAACTTTGCCTGTTCAAAGTTCATTATCATCCACCCAAAGAAATCTAGAACCTTTGGCAGATTCCACAGGGATTCTAGCATTGGGACAATGTAAACACACAGAGACTACCTCGGGCCCTTTGCCTCTAGTGAGGGAGAATACAGAATCGTCTACATCTGCTTTGCCTACTCTAGGACCTTTGCCACCATCACCTCGAGAACCTGGTAGACATTCATCTTTTACTCAAGAAGGTGCAGAAACTTTCCCTTCTGGTCCCGGGAACCTAGCACATTTACCATCAGCCCAGGGGCCTCTGACACTTTCCATCTCAGCCCAGGCAATGATCCATATCTTGGGATCTGCTGAAGGGGCTCTACTGCATTCATCTCCTTCCCCAGCAGTTTCAGAAACAAATACATACTCTACATCTACCCGAGGGACATCAGACATTCCCAGAAGTGCTGGACAGCATCTGGATCTTACTACATCACTACAGGTGTCACCATCATCTTTGAGATCTGAGCAAGGAACTCTGGGACCTTGCTTATCTGAAGGGACCAAATCTAAGAAAAAAACTGTAGGGTTTTCTGCATCTGCTCAGGGTACTAGGGGGCATTCCTTATCTGCACAAGCCACAGTAGGAAAGCCCATGTATGCAAAGCAGACTGTGGGAACTTTGCCTCCCACTGCAGGAACGTTGGGGTCTACCCAAATCCCTCCTGTGGTCTCAGAGTCTTTGTCATCTGATCAGAAGCCTCTGGGAATTTCTTTATCTTCACCAGGAACTCTAGGCTCTTCATCTTCCATAGAGGCTTCTGGACATTCCCTTTCTGACCAAGGGTCTCTAAAGCTGTCCACAACTAAACAATGGACTGTACAAACTGTACCATCTTCTCCAAAGTCTGTGCAACATCCAACTTATTGCCAGAAAGGTATGAGATTTTCTCCCCTTTCTGAACCTTCTGGACAAAGATCTTCAGCCTCCTCAAGGTACATTGGGCCGTTACTACCTTGCCAGAAATCTAAAAAATCCATTTCATATTCACCAGCAGATGTAACACACTCACCATCTGTACTACGTTCTCAGGAGCATCCTCTATCTAGTAAAGACTCTCAAGGATATGTGCTAACCTCTCAAAATTGTAAGGACCTTTGCACAGCTGCAGAGGGGTCTTTGCCTGTGCAAAGTTCTTTGTCATCCACCCAAAGGAATCTAGAACCTTTGGCAGATTCGACAGGGATATTGGGCTTGGGACAATGTAAACACACAGAGACTACCTCAGGCCCTTTGCCTCTAGTGAGGGAGAATACAGAATCTTCTACATCTGCTTTGCCTACTCTAGGACCTTTGCCACCATCACCTCGAGAACCTGGTAGACATTCATCTTTTACTCAAGGAGGTGCAGAAACATTTCCTTCTGGTCCCGGGAAACTAGCACATTTGCAATCAGCCCAGGGGCCTCTGACACTTTCCATCTCAGCCCAGGCAGTGACCCATATCTCGGGATCCTCTGGAGGGGCTCTACTGCATTCATCTCCTTCCCCAGCATTTTCAGAAACAAATAAATACTCTCCATCTACGGGAGGGATCTCTGACTCTTCCAGATATGCTGGACTGCATCTGGATCTTACTACATCACTACAGGTGTCACCATCATCTTTGAGATCTGAGCAAGGAACTCTGGGACCTTGTTCATCTGAAGAATGTCGTCTAGAAGTGACGAAATCTAAAGAAACTACTCTAGAGTCTTCCACATCTGCTCAGGGCACTGAGGGGAATTTTTTATCTGCAGAAGCCACAGTAGGAACGTCCCTGTCTGCAAAGGAGACTGTGGGAATTTTGCTTCCCACTCCAGGACATCTGGCGTCTCCCCAAAATACTCAGTTGCTATCAGAATCTGTGTCATCTGATCAGATGCCTCTGGGAATTTGTTTATCTTCACAAGGAACCCAAGGTTCACAGGGAACCCTAGGCTCTTCATCTTCCCAAGAGGCTTTTGGACATTTCTGTTCTGCCCAAGGGTCTCTAAAACTTCCCATTTCTAAACAGGGGAATACACAAAGTGTTTCATTTGCTCAAGATACTTTGCATCATCCAACTGCTTGTCATACAGATGTAGGATTTTCTAAAACTGCCCATCATTTTGCAGAAAGATCCCCAGGTTTCCCAAGGGACACTGGAACTTCCCTACTTAGCCAAAAATCTCAAGAAACATTTTATCCTTCACCATCAGATATAGGGCATTGCCCACCTGTACTGGGTGTTCAGGAACATCTTGTACCTACTCCAGTGGTTCTAGAAACTTTGTCATCTTTTCAAAAGCCAAAGGTACTTTTCAGGGCAGAAGAGGGAACTTTGCCCATGCAAAGTTCTTTTATCCCCAACCACAGAAATCTGGAAAATTCAACAGATGCCACAGGGATATTGGCACAATATGAAGAGTCACAGAGTGCTTTAGGCCTTTTTCCACAAGTGAGGCAGGTTGTAGCATCTTCTCAGTCTACTTCGGCGACTCTAGGTACTTTGCCACCATCACCTCCTACACTTGGTAGACATTCCGTTTCTACCCAAGGAGGTGCAGAGACTTTCCCATTTGCCCAAGGGTATCTAGCACCTTTGCAATCTGCCCAGGGGCCTCTGAAACTTTCTATCTCAGCCCAGGCAATGATGAATACATCACAATGTTCTGAATGTTCTCATAATCCTCTGGGTCTTTCCTCCTCAGAACAAGGGACTCCAGCATCTTCTGATCCTGCTCATGGAGGTGTGAGTCCCAGTCTCTCTGCACAGGGTATTGTACATCTGTCTCTATGTCCACAAATGTCTTCCCAACATTCTACATCTTCCAAAAGGTTTTCAAGTCCTTCTTTACATACACAAGTTATAGGAACTCAGTCCACATCTACACACTACACAGTAGCAGACTCACCATCTTTCCCAGTGTGTCAGGGATATATGCACCCTGCTCAAAATACAGCAAGGACTTTGAGATCTGACCAGGGATCTCTGAGGATTTCAGCAACTACACAAGGCTCTGTAGAACCTTTGCCACCTCCACAGGGGACTCTAGGATATTCATCATTTGCATCAAGTGCACAAAAATTTTCAACAGTTACCCCAGGATATGTAATATCCAATGACTCACCTCTGGAACTTGCAATTTCTGCCCAACTTAGTTCCTCATTTTCTTCCCTAAGCCTTTTGGATCCTTCCCTTTCCACAGAAGAGCCTTTAGATCTCTCTAAACCTACAGAGGGACCTTTAACTTCATTCCAGGGACCAAATGAGTCTTTGAATTCTCCACAAAGGGTTCAACAAACAGATCCATCTGCTTCAGATCCTTCAGAATCTATGCATTCTTTCAAAGGACCCATGGAAATTTCTTTATCTGGACGAGGAACACTAGGATCTGTATCATCTTCCCTAGAGACTTTTACAATGTCCCTATCTGCTCAAGTGAATCTGGGACCTTTGTTATCTGCTGGAGGCCCTTGCCTGTCTTTACAGGGGAATCTGGAAGGTTGTACCTGTACACATGGCAAGCCAGGAATGTCCCATGCTTCACCAGGAGCTTTGGAAATTTCAGCCTCTACCATAGTGAGTCTAGGACCTTCTCCATCTGTCCAATTGGATTTGAAAGTGTCACATTCTGTCTTAATGTCTCAGAGACCTTCCCTGTCTGCCCAAGGTGTACTAGAAACATCAATATCTTCCCAAGGGCTTACAGAAAATTCCTTGTTACTTCAAGAGCCTCCAGGACTCTGTTTGGAAAAAAAGGCTTTAGGATATTCACCATCCAATCCAGAAGATCTTGGACTTTCTGATTCTTCCCAGGACACACTAGAAACACGGGCAGGTATGCAAAATAGTGCAGAAATATCACCTGTCACCCAAGAAGTCATAGAATTTTTGTCAGCCACACAAGATTCTCCCAAATTACCAGCTCCTTCACCACTTAGTCCAGAGGCAGAAGAACCTCGGACATATACACAATCCATTTCTAAGAGTTCAGAATCTGTGCCAGGGACTCCAGAAGCTTTGGCATGTGTGTTAGGGTCTCTGTGTCTTTTGAAACCCAATGAAGATGCTATGGGCCCTTTAGTATCTGAACAAGGGATCCTGAGAACAACAGCATTTCCCCAGGAAAGTCTAGAACTTTCTCAACCAGCCAAGGGGCCTCTAAAACCTGTGCCATCTCCCCAAGAAACCGTGGGTAATTCCTTTTCAACGGAGTTTAAGGGACTGTCCCTTTGTGCCAAAGGGGACATTATTCCTACCCCTCCTCATGAAGATGGCCAGAGAAATTCCTCTTATCTCAAGAAGAGCCCTAGACGTTTCAAATCTAACCAAAGGATATTGAAACATGTCCCATTTCCTGAAGGGGATACCAGATACTGCCTTTCAGAACTTGATGCCTTAAAATGTATCTCTTCTGCTGAAAGTAGCCTCACATCTTCCAAGTATGCAGAAAAGAAATCCAGTCCTACCTCTACTCCTCAAAGGAGCATCTCCCCCTTAAAATCATCACAATTGAGTTTCAGATCTAGTATCCTTTGTAAAAAGGGTCTCAGTCACTCTCCTCCTCCAGGAGATTGCCCCACACCTTCTAAATTTCGGAAACAAGACCAAGCCCTTCCTCTGTAGATCAAGAGGGCCTGAAATCTGTGCGCTCAAAACATGAGGGCTGGAAACACTGCCATTCTTCCAAAATGTGGGTCAGAGCTTGCAAATCTAAGAAAAGAGGTGTAAATCTTAAAACTGTGACTAACATAAACTTTGCCACTTCTGATTCTGCTAAAGGAGCCTGCAGATGCTCACCATCTCATGAGGTGGGCCTCCGAAGTCCCCTATCAACCCAAGGCATTCACAGACCATCCAAGTCTACTGAAAACCCATCAGAAAAAGCCCCTTCTGACCAATGGGACACCCAAACTTCCAATTCAGAGCATGAGGTTGACAAGCCATCCTCCATCCTTACAGAAGAGTGCATGCGAACCACTCTTTCTCATGAAGACAGCCTCAGGCATCCCACCTCTCCTCATGAGATTCCGAGACATGCTATTTCTACCAGAAGGAAACAGAGGAAATCCTCTGTTACCCATGGAGCCCTGCAAACTTCCCCTACAGATCAAGAATGCATTGAGTCATCTCCAGATGGAGACAGTCCCCGAAGAGGTGTGAAACTCTCATCATCACCCCAAGAGGATATCAGGCACCCTGTTTCTACTAAGGAGGGCTCAAAACATATTCCTAATGTCCAAGAGGGAGAGAAACCTTCCAGAAGTGCCAAACAGGAGCCCATAGCTTTGGTGCCTATCCTATGGGGATTTGTACCTCCAAAAGGGAGTACCACATTCCCTTTTGGAACATTCCCTGTTATTCGAAGATATTACAGACGTACAATACTTCAAGCAGAGGATGTGGTACCTGCTCTCTCCTGTCCTTTGAGAGACCCATCATTACAATATGAATTTAGGTTCCCCCTTTGTGACCATTCTGTCCTAGGAGGCCACAAATATACATGCCATATGAAAATCAATCTCAATAGGATTGCACAGCAAAAGGGGAGTTGTTGTTCTTTCCTCTCTCCTAAAGGAGGTGTCAGACCTTCTCAATCAGACCAATGTGGACTCACACTTTCCAGTTCTCACCAGAGGGACTCTGGCTATGTGATCCCTGTTTCAGAAAGGCTCAGAATGCTTCAGGCTGAAAGGGGTGGCCTCTCAAATGCCCCATCTAAGAAACTTTGCCTCACAGATACTTTTTATGACAAAAGAGATATCGAAAATGCTCTAGGAGGCTTACGACTTACTCCTTGCTTCCGACTTACCCCTTCTGCCCAGGGACGCACAAGAGCTTCCAAGCCTGCCAAATGGAACCTGTAAGGCAGTCTATCTCAAGAAGGTGGCCTGGGCCCTACTCTCTCTTACCCTGGCATTTTCAGTTCTTTTTTGATCCAGAAGCTGCCCTCATATTTTCCCTTTCTATGCTCCTTATGAGCAACATGAATTTAGAACTTTTTCTTTTCATCAACACTCTATCAAAATTACAATTTCCACTCCTAGCTGCCTCAGATGCACATTGAAGCATCATCTATGCCCCTGTGACTAAAAGCAGGACAAGAATCCCCTTTCTGATTAAGAGTAGCTCACAATTGTGGCCAGAAGTATGTGCTATATAATTTTCACCTAATGGAGAGTACTATGTGATTCTTCTGATCATTGAGGACCTAGACCTACCTACTAGATCTGGTCTAGTCCATGACAAATCGACTCCCTTGATCTAAGGTGCACCAAGTGCTTCTTATTCTGATCCTCTGACCTAATTACTCTGTCCAAGGATCAGGACACGGGTGCCTGATGTCTCAGAGCTTAAGAGTAGCCAGCAAGTTCATAAACCCAGGACATAGACATTAAGTTGGCCAGCAGAAACGAGAAAGCCTTGCCATTTTCAGAAGTAGTCAGCAGATTTATCAGGAGAACTAGCTGGGAAGTGCCTCCTAGCATACTGGAGATTGATTAAGCTGTTGCATGGCCTGCATGATATGTGTGTTCTAGGTTCCCAGGAAGCCTAGATAATGAAATATTCAGGCCTTCTCTCCTCTCCAAATCGACCCTTGATCTTGTACAGATACAAGAGTCTTTGGCATTTCTACTTTCCCCAACATGGTGTGAACCTTTCTGCCTCTAAAGGATGGCATCCTTTATAGATTGTTTGAGGATAAAAATACATCAACATTATCACTCTGTCAATGGGTCCTCCAAGTCCTGTTTCTGACACAGAAACCTCAGAATTATTCCTTCAGCACCAAGAAGACTCACACGTTCCCCCCATGCTTGAAGTGGAGCTTAAATCACTCTCAGTGTCTCAAGGAGTCATCAGGTACACTTTGTCTAAATTAGGAATTCAAAAACACTCCAGGCATTCTTCTCTGGTAAGGTTCAGACCTACAGCTTAAGAACCACAGATCTTCTAAACTACTGTGTGGACCAAGGGAACTTCTGATCTGCCCATTCTGAACCAGGGATCCTCAGATCATCCCCAATAGCCTAAGTGACCTTCATCTTACCTGTCTAGAACCAATATGCTGAGGTTGGAGAGATGGCTCAGCAGTTAAAAGCACTGACTTCTCTACCACAGGTCCTGAGTTCAATTCTCAGCAATCACTTGTTGTCTCATAACCATCTGTCATGGGACCCGATGCCACTTTATGGTGTGTCTGAACACAATGTCAGTATAGCCACATACATCAAAAAGAACCAATGTGACTCACATCTTCCATCAATAACTCAAGGGGGTTTCAGATGTAACCCCCGAAATCAAATATGTTAGAAACTCCCCAGTATTGAAGGCAGCATTAACATATGAGAACAAGAAACCTCAGAAATTCTTTAATTCCCCTGAGAATTACCACTTCAGAACAAAGGTGTCACATAGGTCCTCAATAACTGAAGATGCCCTGATCCATATGACATGATAAACAAAGGACTTCAGACCTCAACAACATTTTAATCAGGCCACGAAGATGGCTCTTTTACTATCAGCATGCAATAGCATTGATGAAGTTACAATGGGGACTCAGATGTACCCTGCTAGACCCAGGATAATTTATACCTCCAGCATAAATATCAACTCCATCACGTCAGGCCCCCTCAGATGTAAAGTATCCCATAACTTCAAGGGGGCTGACACTCAGTTGGTTTATCTTTTGAAGAGGGCCTAAACCTTGCTTCCTCTAACCATAGTATCCCTTGACATTATGCGTATGCCAAAGGGGTCAGCCGACCTTGAGTGAAACGCTTTATTCTTCCTCCTTCTGCACTGCAAGGGTCTGAGACATGCCTCTCTGATGAAGCAAAGTATAGAACTGACCTTGTGAGTGAGAAGTTTATCTCAAATATTCAGGCTCAGTTCTAGTGTGCTTCAGGCTGAATCCTTGGTACCAAGAATACACAACAGCTTTGGTCTTTGTTCACGGTGGACTCAGGTCTACCACTCAACTAAGAGCTTCTCCCTCAGACCTTATTGGTTAGGGAATATACTTTTGACCACCAAAAACAAACAAACAAAACAAATCTCAGAGAACTCCAGAGTCAAGTCCCATGGCCAATGTATGAAAACCTCTGCCTGGATCCAAGGCTCTCTTTAAGCTGGTCATCAGAAAGGTAACTGTACTCTACAACCACACCTGTGTGCTTCCTTGTAAGTTTAATAGGGAACAAATCCAGGGACTTTGAGCCGACTTGTCAGAAGAAACCTCTGAATGCTGTCAAATCCGCATAGAGTCCTCAGAGATAAGAATTTTTTTAGAGTTCTCTGAAGATGTGGAGGCCTGGAGTGCCTGGAACAAACTCCTCTACAGAAGGTGAACAGGACAACTCCCCTACTGTCCAACAGGTTTGAGAGACTTTCTCTTTTCCAAACCTATAGTATTTTCCTTCCTGTGATGATCAAGGTCATAAAATGTACACCTTTGATGCAATGGGCTCTCATAAAAATCCCTTCTATTCAGGAACCCATGGGATATTTTACCTCTGATCAAGGAGAATTGCTCCCTCTGCTCAAAGTTCACAGAAATCAAGAGGAGGAGGCCAATCCTGGAACCTTATGCCACTTCCTTGAGTATAGTCACATGACATCGTGTGAATTCATCATTCTAACTCAGTTCTGGTTGGTTGAACATAATTTTTAGGAGGCAATCATGCTGAGGATACAATCCAAAGCTTTTCATGAATCATGGTATCTATATATGGTGCCTTGCTAATTCAGCTAAGGATATGGATACCCCAGGATGTGAAGAACGGTAAGAAGGTGTGGCAATGCTAGGACCTCATGAGCTAAGGTAAGCAAATTAATTTTTGCTCAAAATATTATGGGGATTTTTATACTCTGTTCATCTCTCCTGTTACAAGGATATCAGCACCTCCTTTCCCCGAGGGCTAATCACTCCTTCTACCATTGCTTAAGGAGGCATCACATATTCCCACTGAAGCAAAGGGGCCTCTGATCACACCAGTTTGTCCAAAGCAGGCTTGGACATTCATTTAGGTCGAGGAATCCCACAAAACTTGCTGATATTATGGACTGAACCTTACATATTTTTCCTAATGTTTCCCAGATTTTTCCTCAGTTCAAGGTAAACTCTAGGTTCAAAAAGGTTTCAATGAAGAATCTTTGACATAGATACTCTTTCAAGGAAGAAACTTTCATTTTATCTTTGAATTAGGGAAATATAGATTCACCCTTAAATTTGACCGGGGATTAATACAAATTCTGCTGCTTATGGAGCCTACAGAAAAGCCACTGACATGAAAAACTCTAGCCGATGTTCTTTTTTTTTTTTCTTTTTTTTTTCCTTCAAGGAAACTTTAAATCAATTTCCCTTAACTATGCTTAGCTCAGAAAATCCACTTTTATCCATAGAACCATGAGGTCTATTCCTCTAGGAGGTCCTAAAGTTTCCCTTCAGACATGGATGGCCAGACATGCTCAAATAAAAGAAGGGATGCCAAACACTCTGAAATGATGTCCTGGGACATGACAGTAATTATATGAACCCTAATTTAATTTTTAATTTTAAGCCTGTCACTTAAAATGGAGCAATTCCATTTTGGTGCCTATGCCTGGGATGCTGTTGTGCAGCTTATGGAGGACATAGAGCTAGAGTTTACCAAACAATTTGTAAGAATTTGACATCTTACAATTCCCAAGGTAAACTTTTGCCTGAGGGATGCTGTGACCTTCCTGCTCTTCCTTATCCACCCAAAATGTTCTCTTTCTCAAAAATGACATTCACATATATGAAGTATATTTGTGAATGAATACATCAAAGTAGGATTATACCTAGCTGATCAGCCATATTTCCAAAAGTGACTCCTTCTGTAAACAACGTACCCTAGTCCACTCTGGTTTGAGGTCCAATAGTCCAAGTTACAAATCAGAGCAAAGTACCTGTGCCATCTGCCTTTAGGCAAGTCAATAGAAATGTAATAACTTCATTAATTCTGCCTAGACCTGGATAGATGAACAAAGTCATCAAAAGTCATTCAAAGCCTTTGGCAGAAAAAAATATGTTGCTGCCTTGTCTCTCCTGAATGAACACAAACTATGAAAATACAAAACTCTGAATAAGAATTGGAAACTTATGATCATGGCTGGAAACATTCTCCACTCTATAAGTTACCAGGGACATTTAACTTTGACAGAAGTGTATATGGCAATTTCACATTCTGCCTCAAGAGGATTCTGCCCTCCTCTTTCAGTAGGGCCTTCGAGATTTCCTCTCTTACATGGGGCACACATTTCCCCATGGTAACTCATTTTTTTCTCACTACACTGAATAGAATGTCAGAACTCTCCTAGGGCTAACATTGCCTTAGCCCTATTGGTCAAATGTCGCCTAAAACATGTATTATGCCTTATAAGGAATATTCCTAATCCTACCAAGTAGCTTTGAATCATATTTCCTTAAAGGGATGTCAGACCATAGGAGACTTACACCACTCATTCTACATAAAAGAGAATCTAACATTCCCTTTCTTCCCAGTAGGAATCTGGGCCTATTGTCTACTTCAATTCACCAAGTGGATTTTAGAACTTCAGTTTCTGCAAAGGGGGTCCTGGGAAATCAAAGACTATTGAAAGGACTCTCAGAACTAGCTCCTGTGTCAAAGGGGCGTTTCAGACCTCTACTCTCTGTATTAGGACACTTCAGATCCATCTGTGCAATTATTGGACCTCTACTTTAGGAACTAAGACATTCACGATTTCTCCTCTGTTGAAGGTGGTCTTAGGAACTTACCATTCTGAGAAGTGGTTCTCAGAACTCCTCTGTTCCCCAGATTCCTCTCACACTCCTTTTTTTTTTTTTGGAAGTAGCCAAGAGAACTAACCTGGGTGAGGCTGAGTGAGGTTCAGTCTTTTCCTTCCCCCAAAATATGGCCTTGGATCTTGTTCCCTTTTGCAAGGGAGGGGAGCGTTAACCACTGTGTTTGACCAAAGGAAGGTCACACTTTTCTTTATTCCAAAAATGCCATTAGATATGTTCTTTTGAATAATAGTGCATGGTGCCTTGATCCCTCAAGCATTCACTTATGACTTTGAACTATATCAAATGTATATTCTCTAATTAAGTAAGAATCAAGCCTTTCCCTTTTATAAGGATGGCAGGGGAAATATATTGTTTTTCTCTGGTTTGTGGTCCCAGGTCCTATATATAGAATTATTGACTGGATCCTATGTTATGCTTTGCAATCCAGTTGAATTGTTGGTGCCTATATATGTACATATTAAGACAAACTGAAGGAGGCAACCTAGCCAGGGACAGACATCCAGGCTGTTTGAAAAGGCTTGGACTGTTGTCTGAACTCACCCAGACTAAACACAGGATGTGAAACTTTTACCAACTAAGGAAGATTTGGAAGCTGAAGAGCAGTGGAGGGACTTCCTTTACTGATCAAGGTAAAAGGGACATTCATGCATAACAGGATGTTGCATTGTACTTACCCCCTCTCCAAGTTTTTTCTAATGCATACCATTGTACAACCACGTCTCATTATTTTCTCTTACTCCTAAGTGCACAGTACTTCCTCTCTTCCCAAGTTACCTCAGTGTTTTTTTTTGTTTTGTTTTTCACTGAAGAGAATGTCAGACATTCCTCCTATGACTAAGCCTCCTGCAGACCTTCTCTATTTGCCCAAGATTGTCTAAAGTACTCATTTAGTGAAAAAAACCCTCAAACTTTCAGTTTCGTTGAAAGTGGGACTCAGTCATTTCTCTTGTGACAAAAGATGCCCCAAACCACTGCCTGCCAAATACAGAAGTGGATGCTCACAGTCATCCATTGGACAGAGCATAAGGTCCCCAATGAAGGAGCCAGAGAAATACCCAGGGACCTGAAGGGGACTGAAGCCCCATAGAAGGAACATCAATATGAACTAGCTAGTACCCCCCAGAGCTCCTTGGAACTATGCTACCAATCAAAGAAAACACATGGTGGAACTTGTGGCTCTAACCACAAGTGTAGCATAGGATAGCCTAGTAGGTCATCAATGGGAAGAGAGGTCCTTGGTACTCTGAAGGCTCTATGCCCCATTATAGGCAAATGCCAGGGTCAGGAAGCAGGAGTAGGTAGGTTGGGGAGCAGGGGGAGGGGGAAGGCATAGGTGATTTTCAGAGGGCAATCTAGGAAAGTAGATAATATTTGAAATGTAAATAAAGAAAATATCTAATTAAAAAAAGATGCCCCAGACCAAGCAAGCTTCATGCCATTCCCACTGAAAAAGGTAGAATGATGTCCACTCACATGCAGTTCATTGTAGTACAAAAGGGGGCTATAATTTCCTCCTTCAACCTCAAGGAACATAGACATCTGATTGCTGGCCAATAGTGTATGTGCCATGGAGCAATGATGACAGAAACCTCAGGTTTGGATCCTATGGCCAAGAGGGTCTCATTTATTCTACATGTAGTCATAGGAGCTTCAGATATAGCCTCTTGGGATGCCCAAGAGTATTCATTCCAAGGGCACCTTAAACTTGACTTAAACTCATATTACCGCAGTGCCACTCTCTATTAGAAAGATTGCAAGGCAAACACAATTGTAACTTCACAGTGGGCTCTCACATGTTTCTGAGTGTAGGGCAGAGGGCAGAACATAGAAAGGAAAAGTAATATACATCCGATCTTCCTAGAGTTAGTTGTTAGAAATGCTGTGTTCCTGTCTCTCAGTTATAGATCGGTTCAGATACATACAACCTCAGGTCAGACAACCACTCTCCCTGTTGGACGAGTGTGCTGATTGTTCCTTGTATTCTTCCCAAAAGTATATACAATATATGGATAATGGAAGGTGGGGAGACAAGATGGAAGCAAATTATGCTCTATCATTCTGTTCTCACTCTACCCAAGATAAACTAGATTTTTCCCTTTTGCACAGTGAGGTGACTTGTTCCTGCTATTTGGTTAATCATGGCCTGAAACTCACTTACTTACTTACTTTCTTTCTCTCTCTCTCTTTCCTTCTTTCTTTCTTTCTTTCTTTCTTTCTTTCTTTCTTTCTTTCTTTCTTTCTTTCTTTCTCTCTCTTTCTGTCTTTCTTTTTCTTTCTTTCTTTCTCTCTCTCTCTTTCTTACTTTCTTTCTTACTTTCTTTCTTCACTACCTCCTTTCTTTCTTTCTTTCTTTCTTTCTTTCTTTCTTTCTTTCTTTCTTTCTTTCTTTCTTCCTTTCTTTCTTTCTTTCTTTCTATCCTTCTTTCTTTCTCTCTCTCGTTTTCTAACTCTTTCTTTCCATCTCTCTCTCTCTCCCTCCCTCCTTCTCTCTCTCCTTCTTTCTTTCTCTCTTTCTTTCTTTCTCTCTCTCTCTTTCTTTCTTTCTTTCTTTTTTCTTTCTTCCTTCCTTCTTTAATCCCTCCTTAATTTCTTTCATTTCTTTCCTTCTTTCCTTCTTTCCTTCCTTCTTTCCTTCCTTACTTCCTTCCTTCCTCCCTTCCTTCCTTCCTTCCTTTCTTTTTTAAGTATTTATTTATTTATTATATATACAGTGTTCTCTATGCATGTGTGCCTGCACATTAGAAGAGGGCACTGAATACCATTACAGATGTTTGTGAACTCAGGAGCACTGAGAGAGCCGTCAGTGTTCTTAACCCCTGAAATATCTCTCCAACCCCAGGTATTTTCTTTTTAAGCAAAACAGGTCAGGAAGGTCATAGAAGTTGCAGGTATGAACACATGCTACTCAACCTGTTTTCAAGTTATCTCACACCATCACCTTTGGATGAAGGGTCATCAGAATTTCACTTGGGATAGGTGGCCTTCATGACCTACTGCTGTTACCAACAATACTCAAAACCTTCCATTTCTGCCCAAGGTCAGTTATAATTATGACTGTAGTTTACTACTGGAATCTCAGAATTTTCATTTTTCCCAAGGGTACCAATATCCAGGTATCCTAAGAGCATCCCTAAATACATATGGGCCTCAAATATAACACTCCAATCATGAGCTTTGGATCATTTCCCTCCAACCATAGTCTCTAGGAAATTATACTTCACTTAATTCTGCCCTGCATTAACAGAGCCTGAAACTTAGGTCATCTATCCTTCGTACCATCCTTCATGCAAACACCCATATAACTGATGATAAGCTACAAGAGTGCTTAGAGACTTACATTCATGCCTGATGCATAATGCTTGTATTGCTGCCAGGCTTACCAAGGTGTATGTGAAGATGGGAATTTTCTAAGTTTTGAAGCATTCCTACCTCTCCTGCTTAAGGTAGGCTAGGTCACTCCCTTAACCCTAAAGAGTTTGGGGACATTAAGCAGACTCTAATTCTGCTTTAATCTTCTACTACTAAACAACAATACTTAGACTACTAATTTGTGTCCATTATATATCAAATACACCCTCTGTATACATGAGGGTCCAATATCTGTCTTTTAAGCCTGACGGGCCTGAGATCATCTCTACCTGCTCCAGGCCCCAAACTTCACTTCCAGTCCAAAAGGTCTTCAATAATTACCCTCTCTGACCAGAAAGAATTACAAACTATTCTCTATCTGATGGAGGGCAAAAATTTCCATTTAACTGTGTCTCACATCGGACTCCTCATTTGAAAGGGGCGCCAGAATGAATCTTTTTGTTCCAGCAATTCTCAAATTCACATCCTCTGTCGAAGAGGTCTATAAATTTCATCCAGTCATACAAGTGCTTCAGTGCCTCTCCCTCTCCCTATGGGAGGCTCAGACACACCACATCTACTCATACATATTTCCTGTTCTCCCTCTGTCTATTGGGCAACAAAGCCTTCTCAAATGACCATATTGGACTGACATATTTCCTTTTATTTTCAGTGGTGGACTCATACCTACCCTCTCTTGTAAAGTGTAAATAGATCTTGTCGTATTGACTATGTGTGCCTGTTATATCCCAACTGTCTAAGATTACTTCCAAACTTCTTCCTACTACAAATATTCAGGGACATTCCCCCATTCAAGAAAAGTGGCCTTGCTCTTATGTCATCTGACTAAAGGTTTCATAGACCAAAGATAACCATCCAACTTGTTGGAATACTGAAACAATTGCTGCCTGTTGTCCACACACCACTTAAATATGTGGATTTCCTAAATTCTGCAAAAAAGGTTTGGAAGCTGATCAAGCAATACTGGAACTCCCTCTTCTCCAGAAGGTATTTGCATTTTCACCAATGTGAAATGGTCTTTCTTATTTATTGAAAATAGCCAGAGATTTTACCACTCTTACAAGTAGGTTTAGAATTTCACATTTGCAAAGTGTCACAGAAATGCTGCTTATGACCAGAGTGCTTAAACTTCTTTATTCTCATGAAGTTTGCCACATTACCTCTTTGATGAAGGGCACAATCATCCTACTTCTGTGCAAAATTGCTCAAGCTCCTCCCCTATCTTACTTAGAAGATTTAGACATTCACAACAGAGAGTGCTCCAACCTGTGTGGAGCACAGTGTGTTTGAGGAAATCCCCCAGATTCACCATCTTCCCAGTGTATTTCCTACCTATAACTTCTAATTTCCATGGTCTGGGAAGCACTGTTCTGACCTAAGAGATTTCAGAACACTGTGTACTGAAATCTCAAACAGAAGAGTATCAAGGTAAATCAGATTACTATTTTTGTTTTGTTTCCTTGAACAGAGACATCCTGGCCTCCATGCAAAGGAATGTGTGGATGGACATATATTTAAGGAAGACACTAAACCAGAAACTACTACATTACACCCTCTTAGAAGACTTCTAAGATTGTTGTCATGCCTACAACAGACATTCAGATGATGTGTATTGTTGATTGTGATTTCATGTTTGGACCTGATGAAGGAGTAAGTACCTGGAATTTCCTATAATTCTCAAGGTATCAATCAGTGTTCAATTTCTGCTCAATAGTGCTGCAAACATAGGAATAACAGGAAAAAACTATTCTATACAATCCTATGAAGTTTCTATCACCATCCTCCTATTTTAGAGAATCATAGATCTATCACTAATCCCAAGATGGGCAGAAACAATTCTTCTCCTGCACATAGGGATACTGCATATTTCTCCCCTTACCCAAAGTATTCCACTTACTGTCTTTTACTGAATTGGCTTTTAGACTATACCTGAAATATTTCACTTTTCACCAAAAGATCTACCAGCCCTCCCTGTTCTAATAGAGAGCTACAGTCCACCAATATCCAAAGGGTTCTCAGACATTCCAAATATGCCCCTGTGGGAGTAAACTTACTAAGTCTATTTAATTGGGCCTCAGATCCTTCTGCTTTGACCAAAAGGATTTCAATCTACTGACTCTGAGTTACCAGGGGCCTCAGATCTCATTTTCCCCAAGTGGTAATCAAATATGCCTTTCTGACCAATAATGACCTTGCAATGTTCTCCTCTGATGCAGACACTTAGACACCCCCCACTCCAATTTTAACTCCCAAATGGACCTCCAGACCACCCAAGCTTAAAGTACCTGAGCCGAACATTAAGAAGTACAGCCCAGAACAAAAGCTCATTTCCTCAAGGCAGATACTAAAATGATGTACTCCTCACCATTCATACCTAGACCCAGGAGATGAACATATGCCTGAGAAGACGAACTAGTGTGGAACTGTCAGCCAGGTTTTTGATGAGTGCTCAGACTGCTTCCTGATCCAGGAACCACATTTACTATAGTGGACAGATGCTCTAGTCTCTGATGAGGAGTTGCTAGCTGTTGGGAAGAACCTGAAATGGGCTCCACTGCATGAGGTAGGCTGTGTCTTTGATCTCACGTCAAGGAAAGAACATGCAAATTTGAACTCTACCCAACCAAACATACTAGTTTACCTGTACAAAGGGGTTTTAGATTTCCAATTTCTCACAAAGATGCCCTCGTGTATTTCCCCTCTGACCATTGATGTTTTATCTATTTTTCATGGCTCATAGGGTCTCATTTCTTCCCAATATCCATTACCTGCTCACTTCTGACCACTAGCCATACATCTCTGATTAGTGTTGGGGGTGTTCTTGGTTTGACACTATGGCCAACAATAGTGCCTACATGCCATTTCTGAATAATTGGATCTTAAATTCCACCTCTGTCCAAGTGTACTTCTGAAAGACTTTTCTCATTACATGGGGTCTCTATAGTAGCATCTTTATTCATCAGGCCTCTAGTTGTACCTTCTGGCCTAAGCAGGTCTTATACTTCACTTAAAGAGATGCCAAATTTACACAATGTAGACAAAGAGGCATTGAGCATTCTCATACTCATCAATATAACATTCCTCCCCTCAGGTTTGAAGTCTCCAGAGCAGCAAAGAGAGTGGGGAGTAGAACTATTCATCTTTAGGTCACTCATCATCGATGGATTGATCCCAACCTTAGTATACAGACATGGATGGTTGAACACAAACCTGTCAGGCTGATAAAGAACTAGACATCTACTAACGTCCTTGGAACTATGTTCAGATTGCTGCACATCCTCCTGAAGATTCCACGGATGACATGGTTCGTTGTGATTGTTGTTCTCTTCTTGTTGTTGCTGTTTTCTTTTAACTTTTGAAGAGGATACTTTATTAGTCTGTTGCTATGTTAGTCATCTCCTGGCATTAGAAACCAACATGCCACTGCTTAAATGTTTTACATTTCCTACTATTTTTGGAAAACACAATGTATGCGCATCATTTTTTCCTATTGTTTCAAAGACATACAACTATGTAATTCAACTTTACAATTGTAATCATTTTGACCAATATTCACATGAATATAAATTTTATGTGTAAACTTCTTCCTGTGCTGTGTTATTTTTCACCACGTGACAGTTTCATTTGAGGTCATTTGTAAGATCGTTCCTTACTATGTGTCTTTAAAAGATATATTTTGGAGCTGAGGGGTATGGCTGAATATCTTCAGCACAATAAACACCTTCTGTAACATTACTATCTAGTGGATTATAAGTATCAGGTTGTACACAGTAGTCACTAAAATAATGGACTAGTTTGAGAAAGATTTTAGGGTGTAATCTCTCATAATATACAGAAAAAAGGAAATCCTAGATATTAATATAATCTATGCACACCAAATTAACATTGTGGGTTTTGTGGGTTTGTTTGTATATGTCTTTGTAGTTAAAATGTTCAACCTTTATGTCTTAATTGAGGATTGTAAACAATGCTCAGGGTGTGTGTGTGAATTAAAGGGCACCATGTCTTTAGTGTTTAGATTAATTTCACATATAATTATCTGTCTATCCGTCATCTATATATGTATGTATGTATGTATGTATGTATGTATGTATGTATGAAGTAATGATTGAATGTATTTATATAGTTATGTATGCAACTATTTCTCTATCATCTACCTATCACTCTCGCTCTTTCATTTTTCTCTCACCCTCTTTCTCTGTTTATCTCTTATGCATGAATATATGCATGCATGTAGCTAGGTAGGTGTGGTAGTTTTAATGTAATTGGTTCCCATTGGCCCATAGGCTGTATTAGGATGAGTAACCTTGTTGGACTAGTTGTTTCCTTGTTGGAGATAGGGTGTCACTGGAGGAGGTGGGTGGTCTCACAAATGTTCAAGTTATGCACAGTAGGGCTCTGTGTGTTTGCTGTCTCGCTGTCTTTCCAAGAGTAGCTGTGATAGAGTGTTCAGTGATTCAAGGAGGGGATGTTGGTTAGATGGCATATAAAGCAGGCAAGACACATTTAAATACATGTTAGAAGAAGCAAGCTTTAAGAAGCACAAACAATCACACACACACACACACACACACACACACACACACACACACACACACACACACACACATTTGTTGGACAGTGCAAAGCTTCAACCACTTTAAATATATACTCACATTTGGTGGATGGAACAAAGCACCAACTTTATTTTTCTCACACTGCTTATATATCTCTGCACAATCTTTCAATTAGTATAAAATGTATACTGGTTACTTTCTATTTTCTTCTAGTGAATAATTATGAGTATATATAAGGAAAATCATCTTCTCTCTATACTTTTATGATGAGCTATTTATAAATTATGTTTATAAATATCCAATATTATTCCCAAGAACCAACACACATTTCTAACTAAAAAACTTGTTATAGATTAACAAGTTGTAAGCATGTAAGGTAATTTTTTTTCATCCAGTTTCTCTTACTGGTAGACTGAAATTTGCTGTTATACAGAAAGAATTAGTTTTTATCTATCTCAAAAATTAATCCTTCAAAAATCTTAAAAGAATCACAAAACTAAACTTTTATATAAAACCTATCATCCCTTTCTTCTTTGAATCCTCAGGGTGCACATCTGTTCATTAACCATGTTTATCTTAAATCATATCAGGAATCAGAATGAGGAAATAGGTACAAGGAAATAATAATCATCTGAACACCAGCCTGACTTTGAAAAAAAAATAAAGGCATGTTTTTTGTAGTAATTCTTTCCAAGATCGTGGTTGAAGTATTAATCTGCATCAGCTGCAATCCTTGAGAAAGTTAGATCTAAATAACACTGTGGGTGGCAATGATATTGCCCAGTGAGGGGCTGGACGCCCCCTTAAATTTTCATACCATCCATAGATTATGAGGGATGTGATGTGAGGGCAGCAAGTAGAGAGAAACTCTACAACAGCATGAGTGGTAACAGAGTGGTACCAGCTTTTAAGTGTTTAAGAGTGGTAAGAGCTTTTAAGTGGTTCACCTGACCAAGAATCCATCAAAGCCCAGTATTTTGGAGGTAAAATGTACATGCCTGGAAGCACCTCTGCCATGCTTAATATTCTAGTAAAATTAAAAATAATATTAATTTCTCATTTAATAGACCCTGCTTACAGTCCCCCCAAATTTTACTCCCCACGGTTCTTTTACTACCTCCCATCCTCTCCAGTTCCTCCCCCTTTCTGTCATCATTCATCAAATACTTCTCTTTCAAATATCTCTTCCTGCATTTCCTTATTCAACCCCATCTCCCTCCACCATGCCACCTGATCTTCTCCTTCTTGTCCACCTTTGTCCAATAATAAAATCCATTCTATTTCTCTATACCATGGGCATCCATGTATGCACCCAAATCCCTTCCTCTATACCTAACTTCACTGGATCTACAGATTGTAGACAGGCCATCACATATGTAATGTTGAATATCTTAATGTTTCTATTGCTGTCACCAAAAACAATAACCCAAGCACAAGTTGGGGAGAGTAGGACTTATTTGGTTTACACTTCTTCATTGCTATTCATCATCTGAAGAAAGACAGAACAGGAACTGAAATGGTCCAGGAACCTAGAGGCAGGAGCTGATACAGAGACCGTGGATGGGTGCTGCTGCCACGCACGCCAGTCGAGTCAGCTTGACAGGCCTAGAGGCCTGGAAGTGCTCATGAGGCAGAGTTTCATGGAAGCTCACCTTCTGGAGTTTTGGAGTTCTCATTAACCCATATACTCATACCCTATTCCAGCGTTAGTCTGGTGTATGGATCCACATGCTCTCTTTTAGTGTTATTTTATTATAAGTGCTTTTAAAGATTGAATTCAGATATAGCTAAGCTTTCGCCAGTGTTCCAATGTCCTAGAAAGTCCTTGAGCTGACCTTGGGCTTGGAATTCAGTAAGAATGGTGCCTATTCAGTGACATTCAGAATTGCCTCTGGTATTATACTACCACTTTGAATAAAAGCTAAGTCACTGCCCTACACAGGAATTTATCATCATCTAAGAAGAAGGAAGTTTGAGACCTAAGGAGGAAGCAGAATACATACTTAGAACTATAGATTGCTGAGTTCCACACATATACACGTATTTACAATGGCCTAGGGGGAAGGTGGACTATACAATAGACTAAAATAGGAACTATAGCAAGGGCATGACGCCATTGACCCTGGCTTCTAAGATTAAGTGGATCTTTGGTGGAGCTCTTTTTGATCCCAGTTGTTAACAATGAATTGTATCCCTGGTGTTTCCTGCCAGACCTTCTGTGTTTGTATTCCTCCGTTTTCTGTATGAATCCAGTAACCTCTTTGTACCTTGCTTGTGTGTTACCCAACTTCCCTATTCTCTTCTGTATAAAAAGTTTGATTCTCAATTTGACACTTTACATTCAGATTCTACACAACCTCTCCTGTGTGTATCTGTTTATCATTTCATCCAACGCTTTGCCCACCTGTGACTAGAGATCCGTTCCACGCAGACAAAGGGGCCCAGAGTGTCTGCAGCATTCTGCTTAGTGGCTAGTTCCCCATGGTTTCATGCTTTCTCATAGAGAACTCAGAACCACAAGCACATTGTTGGCAGTATCAACAATGGGCAGAAATCCTCCCCATCAATCATTAATTAAGAAAATGCCCTGCAGTCTTGCCTGCACAGACTAATCTTATGGAGACATTTTCTCAATTGAGGTTCCCTCCTCTCAGGGGACTTTACTTTGTGGCAAATTGACAAAAAACTATCCAGCCCAGGCAATATCAACATATAAATCAACACATAGCATATTTATCTTCCTGGGACTGGGATACGTTATTCAGGTTATGTTTTTGTTTTTTGTATTTTTCTGTTTCCATGCATTTCATAACAGCTGAGTAATGTTCTATTGTAGAAATATATATGTTATACATTCTTCAGTTTATGGACATGTAGGTTGTTTCCAGTTGCAGATAATTATGAATACAGCAGCAATTAATATGGTTGAGCAAGTGTGCTTCTAGGAGGAAGAAGCACTTTGCGAAACTTTCTGACCTATCAGGTGTCTTTTGTTATGTCCCCACCCATTTAATATCTGATTTTGCTAATTTGGATATTATCTTTTTATTTTAGTTAACTTGGATAATAGTTTGTTGATCTTAGTGATCTTGTCAATGAACCAATATTTGTTCCAAAAATTTATTTGTATTTTTCTTTCTATTTTATTTTTTTCCACCCTGAGTTTTACTATTTCCTGCCACCACTTCTTTTGGGTGTCATTTCTTCTTTGTGTTTGAGATCTTTAGGATGTGTTTTTAACGTGCTAATATAAGGTTTTGCTAATATTTTTTAACTCATTTTTTATTAGATATTTTTCTTCATTTACTTTTCAAATGCTATCCTGAAAGTTTCCTATACCTTCCCTTACCCTGCTTGCCAACTCACCCACTTTTGCTTCCTGGCCCTGGCATTCCCCTGTACTTGGGTATATTATCTTCACAAGACCAAGTGACTCTCCTCTCTTTGATGGCTGACTAGGCCATCCTCTGCCACATATGCAACTAGATACACATAGTTCAGGGGGTTACTGGTTAGTTCATATTGTTGATCCTCCTTTAAGGTTGCAGACCCCTTTAGCTCCTTCGGTACTTTCTCTAGATTCCACATTAAGGGCTGTGTGTACAATCCAAAAGATGACTGTGAGTATGCAATTCTGTATTTGCCAGGAACTGGCATAGCCTCACAAGAGATAGCTATTCCAGGGTCCTGTCAAAAAATTTTGCTGGCATATGCAATAATGTCTTGTTTTGGTGGTTGTCTATGTGATGCATCACCAGGTGGAGCAGTCTCTGGATGGTCCTTTCTGTTTTCTCACCTCCAAACTGTCTCTGTAGCTTCTTCCATGGGTATTTTGTTCCCCATTATAAGAACCAATGAAGTATCGACACTTTGTCTTCCTTCATCCCGAGTTTCATGCGTTTTGCAAATTGTATCTTGAGTAGTCTGTTTGGGGGCTCGTATCTGCTTATAAGTCAGTACATATCATATGTGTTCTTTTGTGATTGGATTACCACACTCAGGATGATATCCTCCAAATACATGCTTTTGCCTAAGAAATTCATAAGTTCATTGTTTTTAACTGCTGAATAGTACTTAATTGTTTAAATGTACCAGAATTTCTGTATACATTCTGTATCCATGTATTCTTCTGTTGAGCAACATCTGAGTTCTTTCGAGCAAATGGCTATTATAAATAAGGCTGGTGACTTTGTCCAATTCTAAGAAGGGGCAAAGTGTCCACAATTTGGTCTTCATTCTTCAGTTTCATGTGTTTTGCAAATTGTATCTTATATCTCGTGTATACTAAGTTTCTGGGCTAATATCCACTTATCAGTGTGTAAATATCATTTGAGTTCCTTTGTGATTGTGTTACCTCACTCAGGATGATGCCCTCCAGGTCCATCCATTTGCCTAGGAATTTCATAAATTCATTTTTTAATAGCTGAGTAGTACTCCATTGTGTAAATGTACCACATTTTTTTGTATCCATTCAAATGTTGAGGGGCATCTGAGTCCTTTCCAGCCTCTGGCTATTATAAATAAGACTGCTATGAACATAGTGGAGCATGTGTCCTTCTTACCGGTTGAGACATCTTCTGGATATATGCCCATGAGAGGTATGGTGGGATCCTCTAGTAGTACCATGTCCAATTTTCTGAGGAACTGCCAGACTGTTATAGAGACAAAGTTTGTAGCTGAGACAAAAGATGGACCATTTAGAGACTGCCATGTCCAGAGATCCATCCCATAATTAGACTCCAAACGATGACACCATTGCATACACTAGCAAGATTTTGCTGAAAATACCTGGATATAGCTGTCTCTTGTGAGACAAGGCTGGGGCCTAGCAAATACATAAGTAGATGCTCACAGTCAGCTATTGGATGGAGCACAGGGCCCCCAGTGGAAGAGCTAGAGAAAGTATCCAAGGAGCTAAAGAGATCTGCAACCCTGTTGGTCAAATATCATTATGAACTAACCAGTACCCCGGAGCTCTTGACTCTAGCTGCATATGTATCAAAAGATGGCCTAATAGGCCATCAATGGAAAGAGAGGCCCATTGTACATGCAAACTTTATATGCCACAGTACAGGGGAATGCCAGGGACAAAAAAATGGGAATGCGTGGGTTAGGAAGTGGGGGGGGAGGGTATGGGGGACTTTCTAAATGTACATTCTAAATGTAATTGAGGAAAATATGTAATAATAAAAATATTAACAAAATAAATAAATAAGGCAGGTATGAACATTATAGAGAATGAATCCTTATTACACATCAGAACATCTTCTGAGTATTTTCCCAGGAGAGGTGTTGCTGGATCTTCTGGTAGTACTATGTCAATTTTCTGAAGAACCACCAGACTGGTCCAGGTCCCTGCCAAGTGTATTCTGCAAAGGCCCCAGACATCCAGCCACTTTCCCGGCCAGAGGAAAGGGGGTCCGCACGGTGCAGAAGTGCTTTGCCTGAGCATCGGCAACAGACATCTTGGTTCTGGGACCACGCCAGGTGTATTCTGCACAGGTGAGAGTATGGACTACAGAAGCCAAAAGCTTCATGGAGAGGCGAGAGCCACAGAGCTTCTAAGACAGCCCCCTTTTCGGGCCCCAGACACCTGACCACTGTCCCAGCCAGAAAAAAGGTGTCCACCCGGTACGGGATTGCTTTGACTGAGCATCAGTAGCAGATATCTTGGTTCCGGGACCCAGCCGAGATTATTCTGCACAGATCCCAGACATCTGGCCACTTTCCCAGCCAGAGGAAAGGGGTGTGCCCAGTGCAGGAGTGCTTTGCCTGAGCATCAGCTGCAGACATCTTGGTTCCAGGACTACTCCGAGAGTTTTCTGGACATGTGAGAGTGTAGAATACAGAAGCTAATACCTTCTGGGAAAGGCCAAAGCAACTCAGCTTCAGGACAGGTCCTGTTTTGGGCCTTCGTCTTCAGCCAGGAGGGAGGTCTTAAGACCATATATCTGTGCACCTTTCCCGTGAGATGAGAGCTTGACTGCAGAGAGTGCTCTGACCACTGAAACTCAGAGGAGAGATCTAGTCTCCCATGTCTGCTGATACAGGCTAACAGAATCACCTGAAGAACAAGCTCTAACCAGAGACAACTATCACAACTAGCTCCAGAGATTTCTAGATGGTGAAAGGCAAATGTAAAAATTGTACTATCAGAAATCAAGTTCACTCACCATCATCAGAACACAGCACTCCCACCCCACCTAGTCCTGGGTACCCCAACACAACCGAAAAGCTAGAACCGGATTTAAAAGCATATCTCATGAAGATGGTAGAGGACATCAAGAAGGACTTTAATAATTCACTTAAAGAAATACAGGAGAACACTGCTAAAGAGTTACATGTCCTTAAATAAAAACAGGAAAACACAACCAAACAGGTAGAAGTCCTTAAAGAAAAACAGGAAAACACATCTGAACAGGTGATGGAAATGAACAAAACCATACTAGACCTAAAAAGGGAAATAGACACAATAAAGAAACCCAAAGTGAGGCAACGCTGGAGATAGAAACCCTAGGAAAGATATCTGGAACCATAGACGCAAGCATCAGCAACAGAATAAAAGAGATGGAAGAGAGAATGTCAGGTGTAGAAGATTCCATAGAGAACATCAGCAAAACAATCAAAGAAAATGCAAAATGCAAAAGGATCCTAACTCAAAACATCCAGGATATCCAGGACACAATGAGAAGACCAAACCAAGGATAATAGGAGTGGATGAGAATGAAGATTTTCAAATTAAAGGGGCAGCAAATATCTTCAACATAATTATAGAAGAAAACGTCCCAAACCTAAAGAAAGAGATGCCCATGAACATAAAAGAAGCCTACAGAACTCCAAATAGACTTGACCAGAAAAGAAACGTTCAGCATCTCGACTTTACCTTTTCATATGCCTTGCTAGAAATTAAAAATGAAATCCCAACTGAAAGGCCTGATGATCTGAGTAATATTCTGCCAAAGAATTTCACCCTTGCATTGTTTTTATTGTTTGGTTGTTGGATTTTTATTTATTTGTTTGGTGTGTGTTTTGTTTTGTTTCATTTTTGTTTTTATTTTCGTTCTGAGAAAGTCTTCGGTTTCTGACTTGACATCATACATGGTGGTTATTTTTCATGTTCCAACCTTTCCCTTGGTTATCTTTAAGCTGTGCTTCTTATCATAAATATTGCCAGACTCTTTGAGGAAGCACACTGGATAGCACACCAATTTTCACTTTATGAAAACCCACAGTTAGAGGAGGACTATTTTTATGCAAACAAAGCTGGAATTTGACAGGGTTAAATGACATGTGTTGAAACCAATGGCAATCATGAATTATAGATTCTTTGGAAAGTAAGAGGACAACATAGATCTTGGGCATGCTTACAAAGTTGTGATAAAACAAACCTGATATCTCCCAGTCATATTTTAAAGGTTTTTAAAATTTACCAGCACTTCTGATTATAAGGAATTTCATAGATAAAATGCAGTAAAACAGGACGAAATAGATGAGGTAATTTTACTTTTGAAATATGTGTAGACAGAATATTGGACACAGGTACGTATAAAATTTTCTTACAAATTAGAGGACACTTTAATTGTTCATGGCACATAGATCTTCAGTTCTTCAAAAAAATCCTTTTCAGTACCTTCCATGGTCCCACCACACCCTGTACATCTTCTGCATAGGATATGACACTATCCATAGAAAGCTAGGTCCTTCAAAAACAGTCATCAAAAAAAACAAAACAAAATAAAACAAAACAAAAACAAAAAACAAACAAAAAAACATTCCTTAAGGTGTGGCCACAGGCCAATGTGATGGAGGAAGTTCTTTATCTGAGATTCTATCTTCCCATGTTGATTTAAGTTCAAAAAAAAAATCTAAGAAGGACCACTACATATCCATATCATCAATATTGATTGCCTCACTGTATGAAACATACATGCTATGGAGTGATTTTAGATGTCAACTACTGGATGAATGGCTTAGAAATGAGAGAGAGAGAGAGAGGGGGGGATATTAATATATTTCTCATCTATGTGTATTAGTGCAGGGCTTTGTTTTAAAAAAATGGATGGAACGGTAAAATACAATATATTAGGTTAGACAAGTAAAATTCAAAATGACAATTGTGAAAATATAAATTTAATAAGGGACATTAAAAAATAGGAGGTATTTTGGAAGAGTAAGTGCAGCAGCAGGGGGGAGATTTAATAGCAATGGAGGATAGTGGGGAGGATGAAGATGGTAAAAGGACACTTTAAAGCTATAAACCTGTGCAAAGGGTCAAAGAAAAGGCCTGCGACTTGTACACTTAAAAAACACTGGTATAAAGTAACAGAGTCCAAATAATATTTTGATTAATTTGCGGATTTTAGCTTCAAGACACTATAAAATGTATTTGTATTTTTCTACTCATGTGTGGTTCTTGCTATTTTAAACTTGATATGGGTGACAGGATATGGTAATGTGCTTCAATGTTTGTGTATCATTTATCATCAAATGCACATGTCACTCAGTGAGCTGCAAGGCTATCACAGGGAAGGAGGTATCTAAAGATCTTAAGTGTACATGATGTACATATAACGCCCCCACACTACTATAGATTTTGAAATAATCACATGTGTTTCCCCAAAATAATTTTCTGAAAATTAATCCCCAGGTGTGAATATATTTGGAAGAAATTGAATGGGTCAGTAGGGATATGACCTACATATAAAAATAATTTAATAATGCTCTTATAGAAAAGGTTTAATTATGAAAGGGAGTTTGGTTCCCTCTTTTCTCTTTCTAGCACATTGGATCCCACTGTGATGAAATCATCTCACAAGAATTCACTCAATTGCTGATGGTGTGTTCATCATTGAATATACAGACTCCTGAAAAGAGTCATACAAAATATGCTTCATTATATACTAGACAATTAGTGTCATTCTGTTTGGCAATACAACATGCATGATTATGCCTCAGAATCATGAGCAACTTGGCCATATGGGAAATATAATTAGTGTATTTCTGCTGACTGAAGATCAGATGGGTTGAGTGTTATCATGTGTGCTGTTGATGAGAGGAAGCAGCATAGATGGTGAGTACAGATCAGAGAGGAACATCCAAGGAGGACACTATGTAAGGAACCCTAGGAAGAGCACCATCACTGCTTTTAGCTAGTAGACATATTTTTAGAATCCCCACTTTCTAGGGTGGAAAAGAAAACTGTATTACTCTAATTTACTTAATATTGGTCATTTGATACATCAGTGATCATCACCAAGGTGAACAGGTGTTGACAGAAGTTTGGGGACTCAGAAGAAGCCTGTTCTGGGAAAACCCATTGCCTTCAAAGTACGGAGACTTCTGACCAGCAACACAGGATAAACAGTCTACATTGGCAGCAGTAGCCCCATTGTGTCCAAATTAGTGCTTTTCAAACCATGGAATTAGACTCCTTTGAGTATTCAAACAACCCTTTCACAACTGTCACATATCATATATCTTGTTTATAAGATATATACTTTACAATTCATGACTACAGCAAAATTATATTTAGGAAGTTGCAATGAAATAACATTATTGTTGTAGAGCTGTATATTAAAAATTCACAACATTTTGAAGATTGAGGACCACTAGTCCTGACTTCTCTAAAGCATGCCTGTTACTATGGGCTGGAGGAATAATCCCCTTTATTCAATTAGGCAAACGCAGAAAAATCAAAGCATTACCCAATAGTTATGAAAGTTAAACATCTATTGTACCACAGTCTATAAGGAGGGCATGCTGGCATCTTAGACAAATGAGATCAAATGAAAATCTCTGTGACCAAATATGAAGCAGAGGAGAATAACCAGTACCCTAGTGGTGACATAAGTGGGTATTAGCCCAGACACTTAGAATACCCAAGATACAAGATACAATCTTCAAAACATATGAAACTTAAGGGGATTGAAGACCAAAATGCTGACACTGTGCCCCTTCTTAAAATTGGGAACAAAACACCCATGGAAGGAGTTACAGAGACAACCTTTGGAGCTGAGACAAAAGGATGGACCATGTAGAGACTGCCATTCCTAGGGATCCATCCCATAATCAGCCTCCAAACACTGACACCATTGAATACACTGGCAAGATTTTGCTGGAAGGACCCAGATTTAGCTGTCTCTTGTGAGGCTATGCCATGGCCTAGCAAACACAGAAGTGGATGCTCACAGTCAGCTATTGGATGAATCACAGGGACCGAAATGGAGGAGGAAGAGAAGGTACCCAAGGAACTTAAGGGGTCTGCAATCCCATAAGTGGAACAACAATATGAACTAAAGAATCCCCGCAGAGCTCATTTTTCTAGCAACTTATCAGTGCTCATATTTCTGGCTGCATTTGTATCAGAAGACGGACTAGTTGAACATCATTGGAAAGAGAGGCCCATCAGTCTTGCAAACTTTATATGCCTTAGTTCAGGGGTATGCCAGGGACAAGATATGGTGGTGGTGGTGGTGGTGGGGTTGAGGTGGGTATGGGAGGACTTTTGGGATAGTATTGGAAATGTAAATGAAAAAATACCTAATTAAAAAAAAGAAGAGGAAACCATTGTCAGAACCACCAGTAAGAATTTTAAATAACTGCCCTAAAGTCTGGATTTATGATTCCTCGAGAATCTTCCAAAACAAAAGGCAATGCAGAATCTTGCTGAAATAATTGGAGAAACAAGAGAAAAGCAAAGGAGAATTCATCACATAAAAACAGACAGAAGAAGTAGGAGTTAAAGACATATTTGGGCAAGATGAATAGTGAAGTAGAGATTAGAGCAAGCAGAAAGGACTGAGGAGATAGCTCACTGCTTAGGCCCACTGATTGCTTTTGCACAGGACCAGGGTTCAATTTCTAACACCCACATGGTTGTTCACAACCACCTGCAATTCTAGTTCTAGACGATCTGATGACCTCTTTGGACAACACACACACACACAGACATATCACACACATACACTCACCCACCCACACACACACACACACACACACACACACACACATCACACACATACACTCACCCACAGAGAAAAAAAAATCTTTTAGAAAACAATTATACAAACAAAAAGGAATCAAGTATAGTTTTATTCCCCTTTTACACCAGCACTCAGAAGCAGGCTAAACTCTGTAAGTTGAATGCCTGCCTAACTGATAGGTGTGTTTTCAGAATTTTATTATTCTTTTCTTTTTTTTTGGGGGGGGGATTTTAGGACTATTTCAGTATTTGTTTAAAGATTCTAGATTATTTTTTCTGATTTACTTTTTCTAATGTTTTAGGCTTTTTTTCAGGCTTTTTAGTATTTTACAGTTTTCAGGTTTGTTTTTTTTGGGGGGGAGGCGAGCAGGCAGGAGGGTAAAGCCCTTTGGGTTATTTAGAGTTTTAGGGTTTTAATGGTTTTAAATTTGGGAGGTTGTTTTGTCTTTAAATTTTTTTTTTTTTTTGGGTAGGGTTGAGGTTATTTATTTATTTATTTATTTATTTATTTGTTTGTTTGTTTGATTGTTTGTTTGTTTTGGATCTTGATTTCTTTTAGAAATATAAGGTATTTTAGGGTTTTAGGGCGTTTTAGGTTTTATAAATAATTTTAGGATAATTGTAGTTTTTTGTGTGTTTTTGTTCTTCTTGTTTTGTTTTGTTTTGTTTTTGTTTCTTTTTACACTTTTAGTGTTTTATAGGGTTTTAGGATTTTGTAATAGGTTTTTGTGTTCTTGTGTGTGTGTGTGTGTTTTTTTTTTTTATGAGTTTAGGATTATTTTTATGTCTGAGGATTCTAGTTAATGTTTTTGGGTTTTGTAGGTATTTTTTTGGGGGGGTGGGGTTAGGATTGTTTTTAATGTATCAGGATTTTAGTTAGGGTTTCAGGGCATTGTAGTTTTTTTGTTGTTGTTGTTTGTTTGTTTGTTTATTTTTGTTTTGCTTTTTTTAAGCGGGTTTTCAAGTTTTTTTTTTTTTTAATTTCAGAGATTTGATGTGTGAGATTTGATGTGTTTTTAGAACTTTTTAAAGGAACTTTTTTTAAGGGTTTTAGAGATCTTTTGGTTCTTTTTAAAGTTATTGAGATTGTTTTAGAATTTTAGGGTTTTTCTTTATTTTTTAGTTTTTTTTTTAATTGAATTAAGGAATTTTTAAAGATTGTTTTAAGACTTTTTGTTTGTTTGTTTTATTTTGTTTTTAATAAGGTTCGTAAAATGAGTTTCTTTTCCAGTGTCTTTGGCGATTTTTTAAGGCAGTAGAATTTGTAGTTGTTGGGGTGGTGGTTTTGTACCTTTTCATTTTCATTTCTTTTTTTTTTTTTAATTGTTTTTTTATTGTCTCATTAGGGATCTAGACTTGTAGAGTTTTTGAATTTTTTTTAGGGTTTTATAATTATTATAGTGTCTATTTAGAGTTCTTGTGTTTTCTTATTTATAGAATTTTAGGGTTTTAAAAATGTTTATTAAGAATTTAAAAAATAGCTTTTTTGGGTCATTTAGAGTTTGTTTAATAATTTTAGGGTTTTTTAGGGTTTTAGGTTTTGCTTTTATTATTTTAGGATTTTTTGTTTTGTTTTGTTTTGGTGTTTTTTTACAGTTTTTCAATGATTTTAAGGTTGTTCTCAGTGTATTTGGCGAGATTATTTTTCTAAGACTTAGTGTGGTGTTGTTGTTCTTCGCTTGTTTGTTTGTTTGTTTATGGTAATGATTTTATGTTTTTCTGGGTCTTTGTAGAGATCTAGAATTTTTTTGTTGATTTTTTTTTGTTTGTTTGTTTTTCTTTAGGGTTTTAGGTTCTTTTAGTTTTCTTTTTTCAAAAATTTTATGTTTTTTTGTTTGCTTTTTTGTTTGTTTGTTTGTTTTGTTTTGTTTTTTTTGTAGGGTTTTTGTTGTTTATTTAAAGCTTCAAGTTTATTTTCTTTTCTCTTCTTTTTTCATTTTTCTTTTTTAGAGTTGTTAGGGTCTTTAAGGTTTTGTCTCTAAGGACATAGAAACTGAACCTATTACTTTAGATTATTCATAAAATGTATTCCATTCTGAAAACAAGAAACACTATAAAGTCAAGTTTGTTCATTTGTGTGTATGTCCCCAGGAGCTATAGATTGTGTTTGCCTAATGCAGAGCTCTAGAATATGACCTGATCATACAGATTTAATTGGCACATCATGAAAGTTCAAGAACTATACTATAAAGCTATATCTATGTATCCTAGTTTATTCATCTTTCAAACAAATATAGTAGAAATGTCACAGAGGGCAGAATTTATTGATCATGATTTCGAAAAAGGACCTCAAAAGTCATTAAATCAAGTATCTTATACTACCCAAACTCTACCCATCTAATCAGTTCAATCCTGTAAGAATAATTGCACCTGTGTTTTGGTTAATTCTTATTAAATTCTCCAGTAAAAAAGGCCTTTATTAGCCCCCCTTCCAGCTTAGTGAAAAACTCCATTCCCTCTCCTTCTGAAAGCAAAAGCATTTTTCTTTCACAGACTATGTTAATTTTCCAAAATTTGCCTCTGGATGGTTTCCATTTCCATAGTTGTGTTTGCCATGACTCAATATTTCATTTCTATTCAGACAACTCCTCTCATATACCACATGTTAATACACAAATTCTCATTTGTGAGTCATGCCAATAAAGTGGGATGAGCTTGGGGGATATAGAAGAGGGAAAGACACAAGAGCAACAGAAGTATCATTAAGCTGGATACTACTCTAGAATACTGCATGCTATTCATGTATCCTGGGGATCCAGAAATTCATCTAGACTGGACCCTAGTTATCCATTGGAAGGATGTGGTCTGAAGCTTAGCCTATTAACTGGCAGCTCCCATAGCTTTGAATTGATCCAATGATTGATATCTTCCACACACCAACCAGTAGTATCCAAGCTTCATTCCCTGACACAGGCAAAATACCTGAAAAAGGAAAGAAAGCACTGTATTGTGTGCTAGGGTAGTGCTCCTAGAAGGTATTGGCAATCTGCACTGAATCTATTACCACAACTGCAAAGGTATGTGGCACAGGCAATCCAAGGATCACCATGCTTCCCAATTTTATCTCTCCAGTCTATATATCCACTCCCAACTCTACACACTATGCTCCTAATCCTAGGGATCATTTAGAGGTCTCATAAATACCACCATGTATAACCACAGACGATGAGAGAAGTTTGAAGCACATTGATAGATTTTAAGTCTGACAGTTGTTGATGTCATCAAAACAATTTTCTGAGGTGTGTTGTGCTTTTGTCAAACGATGGGGCTAGAATGGCCCTGCCAAGATCTGAAGCATTAAAAATAGTTGTTTTTTTTCTTTGTTTGTTTGTTTGTTTTGTTTGTTTGTTTTTCTATTATTATATTGGAACATGCCATCATCAATTGCACTGCCTCAGTCTAAAATAAGAGGTGATTCTTACAGTTATTTGCTGCCATCTCTAAAGTCTGGGCAAGGCAACTCCTGTGATTCTCCAAGCCTTGCTTATTACCAGTTCTAGGCTATATGCTTCAGGATAATGTTCTAAACAGGGAATTCTATGGATATCAAGATTTCAATAGTTTTCACTTCAAAAATATAGTAAAAAATTTCCAATTGTACATTTATTTTAGTATTTGTGGTCAACATTTTCCTACTGAAGTGACAGAAATATTTACTATTTTTATATCTTTATACTAACATTATATTTCTGTTTAATTTGTAGAGGACATGTTTATTTGAGACAGTCCTACATTACTCATGCTGAACTCATACTCACTATGTAGCTATGGACAGTCAAAGGCCTTGATCCTTCTGCATTCAACTGCTAAGTGTTGGGATTACAGATTACAGTACCATAGCTATTAAAAGATTTTCTATGACTGATAAAAGAGGTGAGGATTTGACTTTAGGATTTCGGTATTTTTCTAATTGTAGTCATAGTTTATATTGAATAGTCATTATGTGAAAGGTAACAGAGATTCTGGTCTTTCAGATTTCTACTCATTAGTAGATCAGTTAATACATTTAAATATCTGCTAAAAATGTCATGGCATACAGGAGAACAGTAGTTTAAGATCTTGCCTAGGGTGGTTTCTGATTTTTAAAAGATTTAGTAAATAAGAGTAGATTTATGAGTTTAACATGAATGAGCATGTCTTATCTAATTTGCCAATGTTATACATAATACTACAAAACATAAATTTTAAGTTTTTAGAATTATTTTCCTCAAAACATATATATTTTTGACCAAATGAGCTAGAATTACTCATAACAAATATTTAATATTATAAAAAGCCTAAATTTTTGTTGAAATAAAATGAAACTTATTCTGTTGAATTTATTGTAGTCTGTTATTTTGATAAGTATTTCTGAGGTTTTTAGAGATCTAAAGACAAAATATTCAGTATACTTTTTAATGATAATTTCCAAGTAAGTTAGTATACTGAGACTAGGCTGGTAAGCGCAATGCCCACACTACAAAGAGGTTCTAGCTTTTGCTCTGTAAATGACTACAGTGTTTTTTGCCATGCTATGAAAGGTTTAAAAATGGCCTTCATTTGCAGTATTTATTTAATTTTTATCTGTAGTCCCTATCTCTTTCCTGAACTGACTCATAATGGCAGCACCCTCCACGTTGTTCACAGGCAGGAAATGATCTCGTGTTCATTTCAAATTGAATACCCCCCCAAATAATTAACCAACCAAATTAAAAAAGAAATGGTTAATATGGGAATTGCCTCAGATCTTACTTGGAAACGATTTGATGACTACAGTGATTGTTATATTAATGGGGAGATGATCTAAAATAGTTTGGTGATATTCTTCCACAGGAGTGTTTTGCCAGGGTTGTTAGGAAAGTTGTTTCCATACACTTTTTTTTTTTTTTTTTTTTTTTTTTTTTTTTTTTTTACTAAATAGGGACTAAGTTTAGGATTGTAAAAACTAATATGCTAGTTTGAGTTGGTTTTCTAAAATAAACGACAGAGTCCAGATGACAACAGTAAGTAATCTTTGTCTATCTTTCAACTATACCTGAGGCTGACATATTGTAAAAACTGGTAATCCTCTCTTCATCTCACAGCAAATGTCTGCCTCTTGGGAATTTATGATCTCGTCTCCATTAAAATTCTAAGTGGTATTCATTGGTATAGTATGTAACCATACCTCTCTGATTTACAATTCAATAGGACTAAAACAGAACCAAGGATAGTTAGATAATGAGACTTAATATAGTTTCATGTGTCAAACACAAGGCTGGTTTCTCTATTCTTAATTAATACATAGGTATATGAGGTTATTTATAAAGTTATTTATTATACCAACCACTGTTTTTACTTGTTCTTTATTGAATTTCTGTACACCCACATACAACTTCTGAAACATATTTTTATACTGCTCATATAATTTGTTGTTGATCATGTCCCTGTAAAGTAAAGTAATGAAAGCAGTCAAATTTATACAAATAGGAAAAGAACTCTCAAAAAAAATTAAATTGTTCTTTTCATACTATAAAAAGAAAAATAGCAGTAAAAAATCATCAAATGGGAAGTTATTACAGATTTTTTTTCCTAAGAGATTATCAGAGAAGTTTTATTTCATGTTTTAGATTTTCAAAATTAACGTTTACAGACAGATAAATAGATAGATAGATAGATAGATAGATAGATAGATAGATAGATAGATAGATAGATAATCTTTTTTAGAAAATTAATTGTATTTCAAAGTAGGGTTTTATTCTGTTCTACCAAATAGAAGGTCTAATTTTTTTCCTATATTGACTCAGTTAAGACTTAATATAAAACATAATTTAATTAAAATATACAAATTGCCTGTATATGTAACTGATTCTTTTCCATACTGTTAAACATAATAAACCATAAAGTACATTTTTAAATCTTTGTGGAAAACTTCTGAATTTCCACAACAAATGTAAAGCAAAATTTAAAATCTTATTAACATTTACTTAAAGTAGAAAATACCTTTCTGTTACTCGCACCAAGCAAGTTAAAGATCTGTGTGACAAGAACTTCAAGTCTCTGAAGAAATAAATTGAAAATCTCAGAAGATGGAAAGACCTCCCATGCTCATAGATTGGCACGATTAATTCAGTAAAAATGGTCATCTTGCTAAAAGCAATCTATACATTCAGTGAAATCTCAATCAAAATTCAAACTCCAGTATTCATAAAGATAGAAAGAACAATTTACAAAATCATCTGGAATAAAAAAAAAATCCAGGATACGAAAAAACTATTCTCAACAATAAAAGAACTTCAGGGGGAATCATCCTCGACCTCAAGCTGTAGAATAGAGCAATAGAGATAAAAATATATGCTAATGACAAAAAGACAATGACTTCATTAAATACACAGGCAAATGGAAGGATATAAAATATATCATCCTGTGTGAGGTAAAACAATCCCAAAATTACAAACATGGCACACACTCACTGATGAAGGGATATTATTCTAAAAATTCAGAATATCCAAAATGTAATTCACAGACCACATGAAGGTCAAGCAGAAAGAAGATGAGAGTGTGGGTGTTTCAATCCCTCTTAGAATGGGGAACACAATACTCCTTGGAAAAAATATGGAGACAAAGTGCAGAGCAGAGACTGATGAAATAACTATCCATTGTCTGCCCAACCTGTGGATCCATCCCATATACAGACACCAAACCCAGTCACTGTTGTGGATACCAACACGTGTTTGCTGACAGGATCCAAATATGTCTATTTCCTGAGAAGCTCAGCCATTTCTTGGCAAGAAAAGAGGCTGATGCTCAAAGACAACTATCAGGCTGATCATGGCGTCCCCAGTAGACGAGTTACAGGAAGAACTGAAGGAGCTGAATGGGTTTGCAACCTTATAGGAAGAACAACAATATGAACCAACCAGACAGTCCAGAGCACCCAGGGACTAAGCACCAACCCATGGTTCCAGCTGCATATATAGCAGAGTATGACCTTGTCAGACATCAGTGGGAGGAGAGGTTCTTGATCCTGTGAAGTCTTGATTGCCCAGTGTAAGCATGTACCAGGTTGGGGAGGGTAAAATGGGTGGATGGAGGAAGACCCTCGTAGAAACACAGAGAGGGTAAATGGAATAGGGATTATCTGGGGTGAAACAAAGAAAGGACTAATATTTGAAATGTAAAGAAAGATAATATCTAGTAAAAATAAATAAATAAATAAATAAATAAATAAATAAAATAAAAATAGTTACAAAACACTACATATAAAAAGAATAATTCACTATGATGTCATACAGTATATTAACTAATATTTCCTAATATAGAAACTATGCTAATACTATATAGTTTTAAAAAATTATATATCCAAAAATGTACCTTCAAATTTTCCCAGAATATTTTGTACTGGAAATCTATAAAGAAATTAAAGTTTTAAAAAGTAAGAATGCAGATGTTAGAGTTTGATGGCTCATCTTTTGACCTACAGGCATGACAATGAGAGTTTGAACCACCACTATACCCTCCAAGAAAACCATTAAAATTAAAGATTAATCATATAGAATTATTGTTTGGAATATACATCATATGCAAAATATTAATATAGATTACTTGCTATAAAATCAATTATACTTTCATTGAAATACTTACACTAAGAAGTAAATAATAATAAGTTTGAACATATTACAGTGTATATCCAATCACTTCTTCAGAATTTGCATTCTAATTATCATTAGTTACTGGAGATTCTGTCCTTGGTTGGTAATACAACACGATATATAATTTTTTTTTTTTGCAAATGTTAATGAAATACTTTTTGCCTGACTGGATCCTTCTGCACACGTTTATTGGGAGAGCATTGATCGCACAGGTGAAAGAAGAACAACGAACAAGGAAAATGATGCTGCTTATATACCCCTCTATGTGATGTGTCAGCTCCTGATTAGCTGCTCACTCATCACCCCACTACTACGCCCCAGGATGGGCAGTGACTTGGCACAAATTTACTCTTGCATCTGCGCACATTACTTGTTTACCAGTTAGGTACAGAGGAGCTCATGATGGCAATTGCTCACGGCTCCGCACACCTAGGGACTAATTGTGTTACTGCACAACAATCTCTTGACTGGACAAAGACAGCTGTAGCAACACATGGGGTCAATCTGGTGCTACAACCCCCCAATAATAATTACCAGGTCATAGAAACTGGAATAGTCCAGGTATGATTGCAGAGGTGTCTATGAGAAGTAGGCATATCTCCTATATATTTCCCTAACCCTGAAATTTCGGCTAAGGTGAGCCTATTTTTATACTACCCCCAGGGTCTAGGGCTTGCAACTGAAGTCACAGCAATTGATCCATCTAGTGCTTCTCCTTCATAGTATGTGGGCCCAGCTGTTTGTGATATTGGTTGCTGAGAAAGAGTCAGAAAATCTCCCCAGCAACCATATCCCGGCTAATCCGGAGTTGCTACACCTGCACCAGACTCTTTCCTTATACCCCTCCCATACCCATATCCTTAGAATAGACATTTTTTTAGATCTGGAAATCCCCGACTCCCCACCTTCTCCTTTCCCCGTGATGGCCTATAAAATCTGGAACCTCTTTCCCCTCGTGGTCGACTCCTCTAACCCTACATGGGATCTGAGTTGTCCCCAGAGCTCTGACTTTCCCCCGTATAAAGCCTCATGTGGTTTACATCAATCTTGGTCTGTCGTGAGTTCTTGTGTGTCTGATATAGTCCAGAGGCCTGAGCAAGGGGCTCTTCTTGGAGTCTTTTATTTTGGGGCTTGCCTTGGATCAGCATGACCACCCACATCTCCAAAAACCCACTTGGCGGTGAAATTTTTTGTCTAAAAATATTTCTGTGAGCCGGCGAGTTTTAGTCCTGAAACTTGCAGTAACTACGTTTTGTGAGAAACAGTGACTTTGCCTTGGGGTTAGGTACTGAGTGTGAACAGCAGACATGCTGGAATCAACGGATTTTGCTTGCTCTGAGGGACACTGTGAGTGAGGGCGATGACTCCAGGATTCCGTCTGGAGCGGGTATTGCACTTTCCTGACCTTCTGCATTTCTGAGTTGATTTTGTTTGTACGTTAGAAGATGGGCATGGCGGCGCCATCTTTAGCTCCAGACAGCCGGCCATCTTCCTGGTGAGAGCACGGGGGTCTGCCCGGCCTGAGAGGTTTGTTGCACAGGCGCCGGCGGGAGCCTTCTTGGCTCCGGGACTCCGCGGAGGGCAGGCTGCACGGGTTACCGTGTGGAATACAGAGTGCCAGCCGTTTCTGGGACGGGCGAGAGAGTCGCAGAGATTCTGGGGCGGCGCCATCTTCAGCTCCAGACAACCAGCCACCTTCCCGGCAAGAGCCACAGAGCTTCTGAGGTGGCACCAACCTCAGCTCCAGACGGCCGGCCTCCTTCCGGACAAGAGCCACAGAGCTTCTGAGGCGGCAACATCTTCGACTCCAGACAACTGGCCACCTTCCTGGCCAAAGCAACACAGCTTCTGGGAAAGATCCTGTTTTGGGCCTTCACCTTCAGCCAGGAGGAGGTCCAAACACCAGATAACTGTACACCTTCCCTGAGAGAGGAGAGCTTGCCTACAGAGACTGCTCTGACCACTGAAACTCAGAGAAGAGAGCTTGTCTCCCACGCCTGCTGATAGAGGGTAACAAAATCAACAGAGGAACAATCTCTTAACAAAGACAACTATAACAACTAACTCCAGAGATTGCCAGATGGCGAAAGGTAAACGTAAGAATCCTACTAACAGAAGCCAGGACCACTCACCATCATCAGAACCCAGAACGCCCACTTCGCCCAATCCAGGACACCCTATAACACCTGAAAAGGTAGACCTGGATTTAAAAGCATATCTCAATTAGAAGGAGCAATTTGCAAATTCATCTGGAATAACAAAAAACCTAGGATAGCAAAAACTCTTCTCAAGGATAAAAGAACCTCTGGGGGAATCACCATGCCGGACCTAAAGCTTTACTACAGAGCAATTGTGGTAAAAACTGCATGGTACTGGTATAGAGACAGACAAGTAGACCAATGGAATAGAATTGAAGACCCAGAAATGAACCCACACACCTATGGTCACTTGATCTTCGACAAGGGAGCTAAAACCATCCAGTGGAAGAAAGACAGCATTTTCAACAAATGGTGCTGGCACAACTGGTTGTTATCATGTAGAAGAATGCGAATCGATCCATACTTATCTCCTTGTACTAAGGTCAAATCTAAATGGATCAAAGAACTTCACATAAAACCAGAGACACTGAAACTTATAGAGGAGAAAGTGGGGAAAAGCCTTGAAGATATGGGCACAGGGGAAAAATTCCTGAACAGAACAGCAATGGCTTGTGCTGTAAGATCGAGAATTGACAAATGGGACCTAATGAAACTCCAAAGTTTCTGCAAGGCAAAAGACACCGTCAATAAGACAAAGAGACCACCAACAGATTGGGAAAGGATCTTTACCTATCCTAAATCAGATAGGGGACTAATATCCAACATATATAAAGAACTCAAGAAGGTGGACTTCAGAAAATCAAACAACCCCATTAAAAAATGGGGCTCAGAACTGAACAAATAATTCTCACCTGAAGAATACCTCAGCATAATAAGTCCTGGGATTAAATGTGTGTTTGCCACCATTCCCTGGCACCTAGGAATTAATTTTGAAGACTACTTACATACCTTCATATAGTTCAAACCTTATAATATTACAAAATGGAAGCCTTTCACAGCGACTCCTGCTTTTAACCAGAGGACTATGGGTCTTATGAAATCGTATCTCTTTTGACTTCTAAGACAGCCACACATACATAGCCAATTTGAGGCCAGCCAGTGCTAATCAATACAATTTGGCCAAAATGGAAAGAAAAAAACAAAACAAAGTGAAAGCACCTTTCTTATTTTAAGAATGGGCTACATTATAATAACACACACTCACTCACACTCAGACTCACAGAAACAGACACACACAGAAACACACACAGACACGATCAGACAGAAACAGAGAGTGAGGCAGACAGACGGGGAGAGAGAGAGAGAGAGAGAGAGAGAGAGAGAGGGAGAGAGAGGGAGAGAGAGAGAGAGAGATCCACAGTGTTGGTGTTGGGAATCATAGCTACCTCCTATGTGGTAGCAGCAACTCTGTGTAACAGATAAGTCATCTTTTTAGATGCTGGCTCTACTTTTGAATTGGCAAAGAAAAAACTGATGCGATGCAGTCTGGAGCTGACCTTTTGGATTTCATAGGATCCCTGAAAATGGTTTCTGAGCTAGAGAACATAAAGTTTAATCATTCCTGGTGCATCTCACATATCTTCTGCCCAGTCTCCAAATGAGACACACGGAATTTACTGTTGGGGAATTGATAAAGGGGGTTTATTTCTGACAAGAAGCCCCTAAAGGATTACACCAATAGAGTTGAAACAACCTTAGCACTTGTCAAAGTGTGGTACCTGCCTTCTTTATGCTTCTCAGTGCAGCTTCATTTAGTGTATTCATTTATTCCTGGTCAGAACACACCACAGAGCAGAAACAAACATTCTTTTCAATTTTTACACACCTATTTTTTCTTGTTTTTGTTGTGCATCTTGACAGACCCTTGCAAGCATTAATTTATTCTTAGATGAATTTGGACATTTTGAGTAATGTTCTCTTCCTACACCTTCCTTCTCTCTCCAGAAATGTGGAGATCTTTACATGACTAAGAGTATAAAATCATTGGCTGCTCTTGCAGAGGGTCTGGAATTCAATTCCCAGTGATTATCCTGTGTGTCACAGCCACATGTAAGTCCTGTTCCAGGGGATCTGATGCAAGCTAACTTAGGACCTCCATGTAGTCCAGGAATGTTCACATCCAACAAATACACTCCTTCAGGTAAAAATGTTTATCCAATAAAAATAATGAAAAGTATGCTGTTTACCAATCGCCATGTAGAACTTGATTTCCAAATGAACACACATATTATCAAGAGAAGACTTTAAAGTATGCATGTAGGTCAACCATTGTGATATGTTTGGTACTTATTTTCTCTTTCTTTTCTGTTTTGCATCCCCTAGGACCTCGCATCCCTATGACTTGGAGGAAAGTAATCCAGAGTTCTTCCTTAGTCTCTGCTTCAGTTTCTGTCTCTACTTACCAGCTCTGAATCAAGTTCTGTCCTGACTTTCCTAGGTCATGCAATTTACAAGCTGAGACTTGTAAACAGAAAGAAACCATTACCTCCTTTTGTAGTTTTGGGCCCCGATCTTTATCACATTGAAATCAAGACAGGCTTGCATACTTACACTTATGCTATCTGCCTGTGCTTAAACTACTGGTTACAAACAGTTTGTTCAGAACAGTGGAGTGACTGTTGAATGCCAGACAGTTACCTAGCAATTGTTGCCCTATGAATTTGGGTTACATCTCTCATTATACTGAAGATTCAAATTCAATCAAATGGTTTTAGTACAAGGTAGAGAGGCAACTTAATGTTCATAGAAAACCAATTCCACAGTAGATCAATTCTAAAACTAAACTAACCTGTATGTTATCTCAGCACTAATAAGTAGCAGTGGGACAATCAAAGGCATAGGAAAGTGCAGAGGCAGAGGTTCAGATACAGGCTGAGGTAGAGAATGTAGAGGCAGAAAAAGAAGGAGAGGCAGAGTCACAAGGACAGTTATAGGAAGATTCAGAATCAGAGAATGAGTCAGAATTTGTGGTATGCATGTACGTGGTGTGTGTCTTTGTATTCTTGGACATTTTAGGAAGTTACATTAATTCAAGTCCTGAGAGGTGGGGTGATTGGTTACGACAAAGCTATCAGATTGCTACAAGTATACCAAGACATGGTTTCTATCTAATTGGCCACGCAGACACAAGGAATACTTATAAAAGGAGAGATTCCAAGATAATGGCTTTCTTCCTACTGATAAGCCTGACTCCCCGAGTCTCAGCATAAACGTTAATTATGATTCATTAGAAAAGAGCACACACAAGACTGCAGAATCTCAGCCAACACTATTGAGAACACTTTTTTTTTTAATCACAAAGCCCTCACACAACATTTTAAAAATCCTTTACTGGATTCATCTTCTAAGTATACACTATATGTTATATTTAGTGTATCATAAAATACTAAAGAGGAGTATCTACTATGCACACTGAAAGTGTACTTCAAACAGAAAGCATTAGTACTGTTACTCCATAGATGAAACATGTTTATGAAGTAACACTAAGGGAGATTTACACACAATATTTGCATTTCATATGAGATCCCCAGATGAAACTTAATTGCATCAAAACACATGGCAAAGCATGGAACAGGTATGACTAATATTAAAATAGTAAACAGCTGAATGCAGGAAGTATGGAATACAGAGTTACTAAATTTGGTGGAATACTATATTTACATACAACATACATTAGTGAAAAACTCCTGCTGCATTAACTTTGCACAAGATTGAGTGTCAAAGCTAGTACTTTTTGTCTGGTGTTTGGTGGTTTGTTATGCAAGTTGCTTGTGGTTTTTTCATAGCCATAGTTAAAGAAGAAGCACTAGGAAAAATAATTATACTCAGAGACGTTCTAATTCCTCTCTCTACCCTTATTTCTGTCCTATCTAGTGTTTTGGGTTATAAAAAGAAGAACTTGGAAAATATCAAACACAAGCTATAAAAGTGAATCTTCCTTGCCCTCCACCAGAAATCATCAACTGTGAAGAAATACACTTCATCTTCTTTATCATAAATTTTAAAGGACTCTCTTCAATAGCTTCTTGACTGGACTGTTTCTTTTTACTTGTGTGTGTGTGTGTGTGTGTGTGTGTGTGCCTTGCTGTGCATAATTCCTTCCTGTGTTGCTATCCATTCATGTTTGTGGATTTACTCACAACAAAGCAGATACAATGCATTGGATTATCTTTTGCTTTTTTTGCTTGTTTGTTTGTTTGTTTGTTTTTGTTTTGTTTTGTTTTGTTTTCTGGTGGTGGGGAGTGCATCTATGCTTTTTGTTGGGAGCTATTACTGCAACGCTATTGTCCTGATCTCTGAATTGGGTCTCTCCCACCCCACCCCCGATAAGAAAAGAGGGTCAAAAGCAGGCCACAGACATGCTGCTCCGAGAACAACAACAGATTGTTCCAACCCTAAGTCAGTGCTGGATGTCCTGACCTCAAGATGTACCCTGATAACACCAGTTTCCTGCTTCCACCAGTAGTCGCCAAAAGAAAAATTTCCGCTGCCCCTTCCTTCCTGCTGAGAGGTACTTCCTCCCCCCCCCTCCCTACCCCGCTGTCCCATCCCTCCTGCTGAGGTGCATTGCTTCTGCCCCATTCCTCCTGCTGAAAGGCACTTCCCTTTTTACTTGTGCATTTAAACCTTGGTCATGGTAAATACATTGGGGTCCTGATGTAATTCAGAATGTTTCCATATCTTTGTTCGCACAATACCCTCATCTCTCTCTAACCCCATGAATTTCTTAGGAGAAAGTCCTCTCGAGACCCTCGAATAAGTGGACCTGCTGGACGGGTCAGCTTTTGAAGTTACAAATCAAATTCTACCATTGAGTGACAAATCTACCTTAGACATGGTTTTGAATACTTTAACAGAAAGTATTTCTCTCTTTATTACTAAGAAATTATAATCTTGTTTTTCTTGTACTCATTAACTGTTACAGAACTTTTATTTCCATTTATACCAATTTTATGCAGACACTAAGCAATATCAACCCATTGCTGACATTTTTTATTGATAATGCAATTTGATCAATACATGAGTTCTTGTTTCTGCCTTGTGTCAGATTGTGTTTTCTTGAAGACTTGTATCTCATGGGCTATAACAAAAACTTGGAATGCTTGTAATGTACAGTTGAGGAAGGTGGTCTGGAGACTCGGGGGGTATTTCTGTGTATAGAATGAATGACAAGTGCCTGGTGTTCTATCAGGGAAATGTTGCTCCTTAGGCTACATGCTCATCGCTTTGTCCTCATACATTTGGGGACAATATTTTTTAGTACCACACAGCAAACATTACAGGTACTTACTTTTTAAACTGTCAGTAATCACTAAATCTGAAATTTGGGCCTTGGAACATGCTGTTCTCTCAAAGCTAGTCAGAAATTGCTTAGCCATATGAGCCCAATCCTTGCTTTTTATCCTGAGAGTGGAGGAAAACTGGTTTTTCCTGTAAGGGTTTTGCAATTAGAGATTCTGGTGTCAGCAGAGCTTACATGATCCCTATTGAGGTTGATCATTTGTAATAGCAAGGGAAAGGTGGGAGGATCAGTACCCTGATGGCTCAAAATAAGTCTAGAACACACTGCATTCTTCCCCCTTGTGGGTGCCATCCCTGTCACATTTTGAAGAGAAACAGTGCTCCTCCAGGAAGCTGGAGGAAATTGGCCTGTATTCCTTTGGATGCTGTTAGACCCAGCCTCCAGGTCTGGACTGACTATCATTAAGGCCCCTGTCCCTGCCCCTGCTGCTCTCTCAGTTCTCCACAAAACAAGAGACTCTCTTTAGCTTTTGTGCTGAGTGATGTCAGCCCTGCTTCTCATATACTGATTAACTAGGCTATTTGGGCCTTAGAAGAATGTCTTTTTCTCAACTATCTATTTACCAGGTAAACTGTCAGTGAGAATGGTGAGACATATATTCTTGGCAAGGTTACCATAATTAAGGGCAGGGAATATGAAGATAAGGCAGACTTATTAATATATTTCCAAAGTCTAGCTTTAATTGACACTCTAATGACTGGCACAAGAAACATGAGATTGTAGGTTGACTTCAAAGTGTAACATATGAGGTCCATATAGAAAATCAGGAGATGACTGTTGAGAACAGCACAGGGCTTTAAAGAATTTGTTCCACCATTTCTTTCCACTATGTCACCATCTTAGTAAGTACGTTGTGAAGGCAGGAGATGGTGTAAGAGTGTTCTCATCAGCATCTAGGTTCCCATGGATGCTTGTACACTCTGTCACTTCAAGATATCTGTGGCACAGTGGTACCTGATTAACAAAGAAGCCTTTGTACTGCCACAGAGCAGCAAATAGTGGCCTAGGAGCAGGAAGTAGGAAGGTTGACCATGGCCCTCCTTTCAGGATTTACACTTTAAAGCCGAGACACACTGTAAAAACACACGTGGTTCGGACATTTATCCCATGGAATGTACAGAGAATATCTCGGTCGATTGGTGTGATGGTTTTAGACATGACTGAAAATGCTTTTATGTTAATCTGAGTGTGCTAGTAATCTTATGCCAACTTGTGAAAAACCTAGAGTCACCTACGAAGAGGGAACATCGAATAGGATCTTCCTACATTAGATGGGTCTATAGGCATGCTTTTTGGATTAAATAAAAGTATATATTAATTTAATTTTTTCATGTAATATGGGTTGAACAAATTATTTCCCTACTTTATATCCCTACCATTCAACTCAGAGACACTGTGAAACTTATAGAAGTCATGGACCAAATGGATTTAACAGAAACATGTGGAACATCTCTCCCTAAAACAAGAACACACATGGTATGCACTCACTGTTATGTGGATATTAGACAAAGAACACAGAATACCCATGATATTATACAGTAAACATCTGCACCGAAGCAGTACCCATACTGTATTCATATCATCACGAATCAGTATGCACAGTTCTCAGTACTGTGCATCTCCTAAAGGAGAATTGCCAACCTCAGATTTAGCAAGGCCTCAACAAGAATTATATCACTGGTAACACCACAATTTGTGGCTTTTAGGCTATATTAGGAGCTGGAGGTCATCCTCCTCATCTCTGTTATTCCCACAGCCTGAGGAAATTATGGGAGCATGCAGTAACAGCAAGGGTGGAAAACCAGAGACCAGCAAAGGGACTAAGACCGTCTATCAGAATAAAAACTAATCTCTTCTAATATTTGAAATATCTGCCTTTCTAGCCCTTCTAATAAACCTATTTCTCAAATCAAACCTAAAGCCAAAATGCATGGTAGAATGTCTTTAGAATGAAAATAGCAGTTGCCACCTTAAGCCTTTGTTTGCAGGGATGCACTCCCACTGCAGTCTGTTTGGAGGATGTTGATTGACCTGCTTGAGAAAAAGAGACCCATACAATTAGAAAGTAGCAATGCAAAGCTTCTTTAAGGGAAGTCCAGGTACTTTATTCAGTTGCAAATTGCAAAGCTCTGAGAGTAGCAAGAAAACAGCTTTTCTGGGAGGCTGAGTCCCCAACTAAATTCTATGCAAAAGAGGAATTTTAGTTCTCAGAGTGATACTTATAAGAAGATTCAGGATCTGTGTTCAGCTAACAAATTAATCTCTTGGGCAGCCTCTGTACTCCATCTTCTCGTGAAAAAACACAAACCGAGTACCTTCCCCAGATTAGAATCGGATCTCTACCCTTCCCATCCTTAGTTAGTGGGTCCTTTCATTTTATCAATGCATACGAATTAGTAGTAACTGGATTCCAGTGGTGATTTGCTGCAGACTGACCTTTAATATCAGTTTGCAAAAAATTTAGTTCAAATAAAGTAAAGGCAAGATGTGCCTTTGGTGACCTTGGGGGATATAACTGCCACTGTTTTGTCATAAAAGGCAATTCTTTAAGGTGTGATGAGCACATTGAACTATTCCATTTGCCATGGGCTTATAAGGAATTCAAGTTTTATATTTGATTCCAAATTCCTTACAGAATGAAATAAAATTTTTACTAGAATAGGATGGCCCGTTATCTGTTTTGATATGTTTAGGAAATCTTATTGCATTAAATGCTTGTGGGCAATGATCAATTACCTTTTTAGAAACCTCTACTTTATGCAGAGAAGCAGAAAAAAGCAAAAAAGAAATCCTGAACAAGTATCGATACAAACATGTTCATATTTTAGTTTTCCAAATTCTGCATAATGGGTTATATCCATTTGCCAAATATGATTAGACATAAGGCCTCTAGAATTGACTTATAAATGTGGCACTGGAGATAATGAAATACATTTAGGACATTGCTTTACAATCATTTCGCTTGTTCCTTAGTGATCTTATGTCTTGTGTGTGTGTGTGTGTGTGTGTGTGTGTGTGTGTGTGTGTGTGTGTGTGTATGTTTGTGGGTATGTTATTAAAATAAAAGTTAAAAAAAAGCTTTGAAATTTTGTAAGAAGAAAAGCTGAGAAAACTGTGCTGAGAAAGCAATCCAATAAGCAGCCTTTCTCCATGTACCCTGCCTATACTCCTACATGTGTCCTGTCTTGATTTCACTCAGTGATGGAGTGCAATGTAGAAATATAATACAAACTAAGCCTTTTTTTCAAAGGGAAGGGAGGAGATGGTGGGTGGGATGGGGATTTTTTGAATGGAAAATGGGAAGGGAGCTATCATTTAAAATGTAAATAAATCCCAAAATTAATGAAAGAAAATATAAGTCCTGTGCAGAAATCAAAAGTGACAACATGAAACTGCTCACCTACAATCTCCTAAGCTCAAATGTGTAGGGCTTGGGCATGCATGACTTTCATCTGTGCCTGCAGGCTACTGAAATCTGCATCAACTATGTGGAGATCTACCCTGACTTCCTGGCACAGATGCTCCCCAAAATGAAGTGGGAAGTGATTGTGCTGGGAGCAGACACCTCAATCTTGGCTGAGGTACTTAAAGATCCAACTGAAAGCTATTAACAGGATGAAACGTTTTTGAGGAAGATGTACCCACATGTGGCTTGAGATTGATGTATTGGATGGTACCCTGCAATACTCAGAATCTGGACATCTCTTCCCTATAAGCTGCAGGATCCCCAATATGGTGTTGAATGATGAGGATACAGAGATATAAACTTGCTAGCCACCACACTGTGAGGTGGGAGTGGGTGCACAGGTGAAGGAACACCCTCGTGGAAGAAGGGGGACAGGGGATGTGATAGGGGGTTTCTGGAGGAGTGGGAAACTGGGAAAGAATACAACATTTGAAATGTAAGTTAAAATATATGTAATTTAAAAAAAAAAGACCAACCATATAATTCAAAGTGAGGGGCCCATCGCTGCCACCGAATATGGAGCAAATGATGGCCTAGTTGGACACAGTGAGAAAAGGGGATCCTGGTTCTGAAAGACTCTATACCCCAGTGTAAGGGAATGGCAGAACAGGAAAGCAGGAGTGCTTAGGTTGGTCAGTAGGGGGAGGAGGGGCATGTTAATGGGTTTTTAGAGGGGAAAACATGAAATGGAATAACATTTAAAATGTAAATATAGAAAATATCTAATAAAATAAAATAATAAACAACCTTGGGAACAATATTTTAATAGCAGAATAAAAAAAATTAAAGAAGCTGGGTGTGGTGTTGCAAGCCTTTATTCCCTTGACTTGGTAGGCAGAGGCAGGCAAATTTATGAGTTCAAGGCCAACCAGGTCTTCAGGATGAGTTCTACAACAGCCAGGCCTACACAGAGAAAACCTGCCTCGAAAAAAATTAAAAAATTAAAGAGAAAGAAAGAAAGAAAGAAAGAAAGAAAGAAAGAAAGAAAGAAAGAAAGAAAGAAAGAAAGAAAGAAAGAGCAAAGCACCTAAGCACTCATGTGCATGCAGAATAGCACTGGTTCCAAAGACAGCCCTGTCCAAATGATACAACAGCACATGTTTTCACAAAATGGATTCTGAACATGTCTTCAGATTGGTCCTTTGACTATACTATCTAGGTTATTCCCCTCATGGTCACAAGAAACAAAAGGAAGCAAGATAATAGTTTGAAGCAGATACCAGACTGATGCCAAGACGAGCCTATGACTCCATCATGTTTTCTGTTTTCAAGCATCCAGAGAGTGGTTCTCAACCTTTCTAATGCTACAGTTCCTTCATATATATTCTTCCTCATGCTTGGTGAGCCCCTACATAAAATTATTTTTTCCTACTTCATAACTGTAATTTCCTACTGTTATAAATCCTAACATACATACCTGACATAAAGATAGTCTTAGACAACTCCCATGAAAGTATCACAAGGACTTACAACTTGTAGGTTGCCATTCACAGTGCCAGGCAATACTAGTAAGACTAGCCAGCTCCTTGATATTTACACTTTCTGCCTTCCAGAACTGTACTACAATAGATGTGGTCTATTTTAGTTGTCTAATTATGTGATCATCTGTAAAACTACTTGGAAACACATACCCAAGTGAATGATGGAGTCTATTTTTCCTGTCTTGGAATCTTGGCAGGGATGAGTCAGCTCTAATGAAATAGATGAGAAAGGTTACTGGATGAATTCCTACTCAAAGTCATTGGAAACAACAGCAAATCTGTTTTGTCCGCATGGAGAATGGATGAGGATTTGTGCTCCATTAAAAAGGTCAATAAATTGACTAATTTGATTCCTGCCTGTATATTTGTGTGTGCTTTGTACTTTTTTCTGCTTTGTGTTGTGTTCTGTGTTCTTGATTATTAACTCTAGGGTCCTTACCATACTTGCAAAATGAAACTTTTCTCAGTTGGAAAAGCTTTCATTTTTGTCCTCTGTATAAAATATAATTCTTAAAAAAATCAGTTTTTGATTCCTTTGTACTAGTATTAAGATCAAAATTTCTGGGAAGAGACTTTTCATTTAAAATACAGCTTTTCATTCAATAGATTCAGATTACTGTCCCCCCAAATACTTCTACAACCTCTCCACTTCTCGACCCACCCAAATTCACACTTTTTCTTTCTCCCTTTATTAAAATACAAACAGGCATCTAAATAATAATGACACTATTAATGATACTAATAACAATAATAATGAAGATTAAGATACAAAAAAAAAAAAAACAAATGAACCAGAACAGAACAAAGCAAACATAATAAAAAAGAGGCAAAGAAAAAGCACAAGAAATATACATGTAGACACAGAGACATATATGTTCACAAACACTCAGAAATCCCATAAAAACAAAAAAACTGCAAACCATAATATATAAACAAAGGACCCTTAAGGTATTCTTTAAAGAACCCTGCCAATACCTTATTATATAAAGGACCTCCAAGATTGTTATCCAGTTCGACTTTCATTTGCCAGGCAATGCTGAACTAGAGACTTAGATTTAAGCATGGTTTGCATACCCAGTGATACCCTAGTGGAAATTCGAATGTTTTCCTTTCCAAGCTACAAACTAGAAATAACTTCTGAGATAAAGATAGTGGCATGCATGTCCTTCCCTCTCATTGCTTGGGCTCTTTCTATCTCAGACCTTGCAGGCGCTGTGCATGCAGATACTGCTACAGACACTTTTAGTTCAATGCAACTGATATTAGAAGGCATTGGGTGAGAGTTTTAACCACTTCGACCTATGGGAGTAATAGGATGATAAGAAATATCAATGGTTCATTTAAACTTTGATTGTTTCATTTTCTATACTCATGCTGGTTTGCAGCATGACCACCTTCATAGTCTCTGTGAGTTTTGACATGATGAATGAACAGGCAATCTTCAGAGGATGTAAAGAATTAAAGCTCAAGGAATGTATGAGGTGGCCCACTAGCCACTCAGGTAAGGTTACTAGCCACTCAAGACCGCGTGCCTGAACTTCATCTCTGAAATAATATACATGGTAGAAGAAGAGGATTGGCTCTTCCACACTGTCCTGCAATCTCTACACATGTGCAGTGGTTTGTGCACAGTTACACACATCTGTACTTAATCAAACACATGTACCCATAATGTAAGTACATTAAAATGTATAAAATCATATAAAAACAAGCAGACCTCCTACTGGAAGTTTCAGGGAGAGTACATTTATAGGATTTGGAGCTTGTTTGTTTCCTACAAACCTCCCATGCAGATGGGAGGTTTTACATCTACTTTCTCACGAGTAAGTCTTCGCTTGAAGCACTTGCCTGGGATTCCTGTAGAGTTGTTTTTCTCACCACATATGAAGAAACCTCTGTGTATTCTGAGTGCCCTAGATGCTGCTGAATTGAAAAATGCACATGTAACACAGACTTCCCACAATTGCTGAAGGCAGTCCCTCCTTTCTTTCTTTTACTGTAAAAGTATCTTTTCCATTTTCTAAACAACAGACAGTAGTAGTTTCCTTCCTAATACAAATGTCTCTGGTTTAGTTAAATAGATTTATTAGCTTCAAATCAGACAATACAATGAAAGTTCATTTTCAGAAGGTTTAAGTGGAATTGAATTTGTGTTGTGTATTACTAACTGAGAGACCAATTTATAACCACAGAGCACTTTGAGGTGAGTGGAAAAAATTTTTACAATTATAAAATGCATAAAATTCCTTACCAAATTTTTATCAAACTTGCTTTATATGTAAGATCAACCAAAAATTAACAGACAACTACCAAACAGTTAAAGCATACAACATGCCAATAAATTAAAAGAAAATGCTTATTTAGAAGTGGGAAAAGATAAGATTTATGGAATCTGCTTAATTGTATAAGAAAGAGAAACATCACTTTTCTTCACATGCTCAGAATTTAAGAGGGGGAAATGATCCATGCGATAATCCAGTTCTATGTACACAAAATTAAGCAAGATCCTCATAATTAATGTGTGAGTACACAATGCCTGACTCAAATTCTATCATAGACGCTAAAGTCCTGTCACTGCAGGCTCATCAGTCTCACTGTATTATTATTATTATTATTATTATTATTATTATTATTATTAATTGCTGTTTTTCTTTTTGTTGTAATTAAATAATTTAAATTTAAAATTTATTAAATTTCAGTAGGTGATGTTCAAGAAATGTATAAAACTTTTCATATTGACCAGGGACAAATGACTCTGCACTAAAAAACTAGATCTCATTACCCATATTATTATCTGGTAACAGTGTGCACAAGCAGACCTGAGACCTAACAAAGTTGTCCTTTAGTTCCTCATTTTGCTCACATCAGCATCGGTAAACCATTGCCAAGTTCAGAGGCAAAGAATCTGCATAGTATGTTTCACAGACAAAGTACTCATCGATGACAGAAACTGTGGCTATGTACTGTGTTTATACTTTATTCCTCACGATGAAGGAACAGCTAAAAGCAAGAAACTGATGCTCTAAAGGGCTTACCAAGAAACTTCCCTGGACAATATTGGTATGAATTAGTACAATTTGACTAAAAGAACACTTTGTCCACCAGGCTTGGAAGATGTAAAAAATGTAAAAATATTAAAGAGAAAAATGCAGACTCCGCGGGACCTAGGAAAGTAGTCTGAACAGGTTAGAGGGTGCGCCAGAGAACCGGACAGCTTCTGGGACGGGCAGAAGCACAGAGCCGCTGAGGCAGCAGCCTGGGCGGGCCGCAGACAACCGGCCACCATCCGGACCAGAGGACAGGTGTCCGCCTGGCTTGGGAGCCGGCCTCAGCCTCAGGAGCAGTGGTCGCCATCTGGGTTCCGGGACTCCGCGGGACCTAGGAAAGTAGTCTGAACAGGTTAGAGGGTGCGCCAGAGAACCGGACAGCTTCTGGGACGGGCAGAAGCACAGAGCCGCTGAGGCAGCAGCCTGGGCGGGCCGCAGACAACCGGCCACCATCCGGACCAGAGGACAGGTGTCCGCCTGGCTCGGGAGGCGGCCTCAGCCTCAGGAGCAGCGGTCGCCATCTTGGTTCCAGGACTCCCTGGAACTTAGGAATTTAGTCTGCACAGGTGAGAGTCTGCACCACAGAAGCTGACAGCTTCTGGGAACTGCCAAAGCAACACAGCTTCTGAGAGAGGCCCTGTTTTGGGCCTTCTTCTTCGACCAGGAGGAGGTCCAAAAACAAGATATCTGTGCACCTTCCCTGTAAGAGAGCTTGCCAACAGAGAGTGCTCTGAGCACTGAAACTCAGAGGAGAGAATCTGTCTCCCAGGTCTGCTGAGAGACGGTAACAGAATCGCCAGAAGAACAATCTCTAAACAGAGTCAACTATAACTACTAACTCCAGAGATTACCAGATGGCGAAAGGTAAACGTAGGAATCCTACTAACAGGAACCAAGACCACTCACCATCATCAGAACCCAGCACTCCCACTTCGCCCAGTCCAGGGCACCCCAACACACCCGAAAACCTAGACCTAGATTTAAAAGCATATCTCATGATGATGGTAGAGGACATCAAGAAGGACTTTAATAAATCACTTAAAGAAATACAGGAGAACACTGCTAAAGAGTTACAAGTCCTTAAAGAAAAACAGGAAAACACAATGAAACAGGTAGAAGTCCTTACAGAAAAAGAGGAAAAAACATACAAACAGGTGATGGAAATGAACAAAACCATACTAGACCTAAAAAGGGAAGTAGAAACAATAAAGAAAACTCAAAGTGAGGCAACACTGGAGATAGAAACCCTAGGAAAGAAATCTGGAAACATAGATTTGAGCATCAGCAACAGAATACAAGAGATGGAAGAGAGAATCTCAGGTGCAGAAGATTCCATAGAGAACATCGGCACAACAATCAAAGAAAATGGAAAATGCAAAAAGATCCTAACTCAAAATATCCAGGAAATCCAGGACACAATGAGAAGACCAAACCTACGGATAATAGACGTGGATGAGAATGAAGATTTTCAACTCAAAGGACCAGCAAACATCTTCAACAAAATTATTGAAGAAAACTTCCCAAATATAAAGAAAGAGATACCTATGAACATACAAGAAGCCTACAGAACTCCAAATAGACTGAACCAGAAAAGAAATTCCTCCCGACACATAATAATCAGAACAACAAATGCACTAAATAAAGATAGAATACTAAAAGCGGTAAGGGAAAAAGGTCAAGTAACATACAAAGGCAAGCCTATCAGAATTACACCAGATTTTTCACCAGAGACTATGAAAGCCAGAAGAGCCTGGACAGATGTTATACAGACACTAAGAGAACACAAATTCCAGCCCAGGCTACTATACCCAGCCAAACTCTCAATTACCATAGATGGAGAAACCAAAGTATTCCACGACAAAACCAAATTCTCACATTATCTCTCCACGAATCCAGCCCTTCAAAGGGTAATAACAGAAAAAAACCAATACAATAACGGGAACAATGCCCTAGAAAAAACAAGAAGGTAATCCCTCAACAAACCTAAAAGAAGACAGCCACAAGAACAGAATGCCAACTTTAACAACAAAAATAACAGGAAGCAACAATTACTTTTCCTTAATATCTCTTAACATCAATGGTCTCAACTCCCCAATAAAAAGACATAGACTAACAAACTGGCTACAGAAACAAGACCCAACATTTTGCTGTTTACAGGAGACACATCTCAGAGAAAAAGATAGACACTACCTCAGAATAAAAGGCTGGAAAACAATTTTCCAAGCAAATGGTATGAAGAAACAAGCTGGAGTAGCCATCCTAATATCTGATAAGATTGACTTCCAACCCAAAGTCATCAAAAAAGACAAGGAGGGGCACTTCGTTCTCATCAAAGGTAAAATCCTCCAAGAGGAACTCTCAATTCTGAATATCTATGCTCCAAATACAAGGGCAGCCACATTCATTAAAGAAACTTTGGTAAAGCTCAAAGCACACATTGCACCTCACACAATAATAGTGGGAGACTTCAACACACCACTTTCACCAATGGACAGATCATGGAAACAGAAACTAAACAGGGACACACTGAAACTAACAGAAGTGATGAAACAAATGGATCTGACAGATATCTACAGAACATTTTATCCTAAAACAAAAGGATATACCTTCTTCTCAGCACCTCATGGTACCTTCTCCAAAATTGACCACATAATAGGTCACAAAACAGGCCTCAACAGATTCAAAAATATTGAAATTGTCCCATGTATCCTATCAGATCACCATGCACTAAGGCTGATCTTCAATAACAAAAAAAATAACAGAAAGCCAACACTCACGTGGAAACTGAACAACACTCTTCTCAATGATACCTTGGTCAAGGAAGGAATAAAGAAAGAAATTAAAGACTTTTTAGAGTTTAATGAAAATGAAGCCACAACGTACCCAAACCTTTGGGACACAATGAAAGCATTTCTAAGAGGGAAACTCATAGCTCTGAGTGCCTCCATGAAGAAACGGGAGAGAGCACATACTAGCAGCTTGACAACACATCTAAAAGCTCTAGAAAAAAAGGAAGCAAATTCACCCAAGAGGAGTAGACGGCAGGAAATAATCAAACTCAGGGGTGAAATCAACCAAGTGGAAACAAGAAGAACTATTCAAAGAATTAACCAAACGAGGAGTTGGTTCTTTGAGAAAATCAACAAGATAGATAAACCCTTAGCTAGACTCACTAGAGGGCACAGAGACAAAATCCTAATTAACAAAATCAGAACTGAAAAGGGAGACATAACAACAGATCCTGAAGAAATCCAAAACACCATCAGATCCTTCTACAAAAGGCTATACTCAACAAAACTGGAAAACCTGGACGAAATGGACAAATTTCTGGACAGATACCAGGTACCAAAGTTGAATCAGGATCAAGTTGACCTTCTAAACAGTCCCATATCCCCTAAAGAAATAGAAGCAGTTATAAATAGTCTCCCAGCCAAAAAAAGCCCAGGACCAGACGGGTTTAGTGCAGAGTTCTATCAGACCTTCAAAGAAGATCTAATTCCAGTTCTGCACAAACTTTTTCACAAGATAGAAGTAGAAAGTACTCTACCCAACTCATTTTATGAAGCCACTATTACTCTGATACCTAAACCACAGAAAGATCCAACAAAGATAGAGAACTTCAGACCAATTTCTCTCATGAATATCGATGCAAAAATCCTCAATAAAATTCTCGCTAACCGAATCCAAGAACACATTAAAGCAATCATCCATCCTGACCAAGTAGGTTTTATTCCAGGGATGCAGGGATGGTTTAATATACGAAAATCCATCAATGTAATCCATTATATAAACAAACTCAAAGACAAAAACCACATGATCATCTCGTTGGATGCAGAAAAAGCATTTGACAAGATCCAACACCCATTCATGATAAAAGTTTTGGAAAGATCAGGAATTCAAGGCCCATACCTAAACATGATAAAAGCAATCTACAGCAAACCAGTAGCCAACATCAAAGTAAATGGAGAGAAGCTGGAAGCAATCCCACTAAAATCAGGGACTAGACAAGGCTGCCCACTTTCTCCCTACCTTTTCAACACAGTACTTGAAGTATTAGCCAGAGCAATTCGACAACAAAAGGAGATCAAGGGGATACAAATTGGAAAGGAGGAAGTCAAAATATCACTTTTTGCAGATGATATGATAGTATATATAAGTGACCCTAAAAATTCTACCAGAGAACTCCTAAACCTGATAAACAGCTTCGGTGAAGTAGCTGGATATAAAATTAACTCAAACAAGTCAATGGCCTTTCTCTACACAAAGAATAAACAGGCTGAGAAAGAATTTAGGGAAACAACACCCTTCTCAATAGTCACAAATAATATAAAATATCTCGGAGTGACTCTAACTCAGGAAGTGAAAGATCTGTATGATAAAAACTTCAAGTCTCTGAAGAAAGAAATTAAAGAAGATCTCAGAAGATGGAAAGATCTCCCATGCTCATGGATTGGCAGGATCAATATTGTAAAAATGGCTATCTTGCCAAAAGCAATCTACAGATTCAATGCAATCCCCATCAAAATTCCAACTCAATTCTTCAACGAATTCGAAGGAGCAATTTGCAAATTCATCTGGAATAACAAAAAACCTAGAATAGCAAAAACTCTTCTCAAGGATAAAAGAACCTCTGGTGGAATCACCATGCCTGACCTAAAGCTTTACTACAGAGCAATTGTGGTAAAAACTGCATGGTACTGGTATAGAGACAGACAAGTAGACCAATGGAATAGAATTGAAGACCCAGAAATGAACCCACACACCTATGGTCACTTGATCTTCGACAAGGGAGCTAAAACCATCCAGTGGAAGAAAGACAGCATTTTCAACAAATGGTGCTGGCACAACTGGTTGTTATCATGTAGAAGAATGCGAATCGATCCATACTTATCTCCTTGTACTAAGGTCAAATCTAAATTGATCAAAGAACTTCACATAAAACCAGAGACACTGAAACTTATAGAGGAGAAAGTGGGGAAAAGCCTTGAAGATATGGGCACAGGGGAAAAATTCCTGAACAGAACACCAATGGCTTGTGCTGTAAGATCGAGAATTGACAAATGGGACCTAATGAAACTCCAAAGTTTCTGCAAGGCAAAAGACACCGTCAATAAGACAAAGAGACCACCAACAGATTGGGAAAGGTTCTTTACCTATCCTAAATCAGATAGGGGACTAATATCCAACATATATAAAGAACTCAAGAAGGTGGACTTCAGAAAATCAAACAACCCCATTAAAAAATGGGGCTCAGAACTGAACAAATAATTCTCACCTGAGGAATACCGAATGGCAGAGAAGCACCTGAAAAAATGTTCAACATCCTTAATCATCAGGGAAATGCAAATCAAAACAACCCTGAGATTCCACCTCACACCAGTCAGAATGTCTAAGATCAAAAATTCAGGTGACAGCAGATGCTGGCGAGGATGTGGAGAAAGAGGAACACTCCTCCATTGTTGGTGGGATTGCAGGCTTGTACAACCACTCTGGAAATCCGTCTGGCGGTTCCTCAGAAAATTGGACATAGTACTACCGGAGGATCCAGCAATACCTCTCCTGGGCATATATCCAGAAGATGCCCCAACTGGTAAGAAGGACACATGCTCCACTATGTTCATAGCAGCCTTATTTATAATAGCCAGAAGCTGGAAAGAACCCAGATGCCCCTCAACAGAGGAATGGATACAGAAAATGTGGTACATCTACACAATGGAGTACTACTCAGCTATTAAAAAGAATGAATTTATGAAATTCCTAGCCAAATGGATGGACCTGGAGGGCATCATCCTGAGTGAGGTAACACATTCACAAAGGAACTCACACAATATGTACTCACTGATAAGTGGATATTAGCCCAAAACCTAGGATACCCAAGATATAAGATACAATTTCCTAAACACATGAAACTCAAGAAAAATGAAGACTGAAGTGTGGACACTATGCCCCTCCTTAGAAGTGGGAACAAAACACCCTTGGAAGGAGTTACAGAGACAAAGTTTGGAGCTGAGATGAAAGGATGGACCATGTAGAGACTGCCTTATCCAGGGATCCACCTCATAATCAGCATCCAAACGCTGACACCATTGCATACACTAGCAAGATTTTATCGAAAGGACCCAGATGTAGCTGTCTCTTGTGAGACTATGCCGGGGCCTAGCAAACACAGAAGTGGATGCCCACAGTCTGCTAATGGATGGATTACAGGGCTCCCAATGGAGGAGCTAGAGAAAGTACCCAAGGAGCTAAAGGGATCTGCAACCCTATAGGTGGATCAATATTATGAACTAACCAGTACCCCGGAGCTCTTGACTCTAGCTGCATATGTATCAAAAGATGGCCTAGTCGGCCATCACTGGAAAGAGAGGCCCATTGGACACACAAACTTTATATGCCCCAGAACAGGGGAACGCCAGGGCCAAAAAGGGGGAGTGGGCGGGTAGGTGAGTGGGGGTGGGTGGGTATGGGGGACTTTTGGTATAGCATTGGAAATGTAAATGAGCTAAATACCTAATAAAAACTGGAAAGAAAAAAAAAAAAAAAAGAAAAATGCAAAGCTGTACTGGTAATATAGTTAACAAAACACCCATGGAAGGAGTTACAGAGACAAAATTTGGAGCTGTGACGAAAAGATGGAGCATCTAGTGATTGCCATATCCAGGGATACATCCCATAATCAGCTTCCAAACGCTGACATCACTGCATACACTAGCAAGATTTTGCTGAAAGGACCCAGATATAGCTGTCTCTTGTGAGACTATGCCGAGGCCTAGCAAACACAGAAGTGGATGCTCACAGTTACCTATTGGAATGGGTCACACAGCCCCCAATGCAGGAGCTAGAGAAAGTGCCCAAGGAGCTAAAGGGAACTGCAAACCTGTAGGTGGAACAACAATATGAACTAACCAGTACCCCAGAGCTCTTGTCTCTAGCTGCATATGTATCAAAAGATGGCCTAGTCAGCCATCACTGGAAAGAGAGGCCCTTTGGACTTGCAAACTTTATATGCTCCAGTACAGGGAAACGCCAGGGCCAAAAAGGGGGAGTGGGTGGGTAGGGGATTGGGGGGATGGGTATGGGCGAATTTTGGGATAGCATTGGAAATGAAACGAGGAAAATACCTAATTAAAAAAAAAGAGAGATAAAAAGAGTTTATGGTTAATGAGGGTACATTTTTGTTAAGATTTGTTCACATAGCCTGTCTTCCACTTAGCTCTATTTCCATAGCCAATGGGATGAAATTCTGCCAGGCCTGTCTATCATCAATATGAGTGGATGTGCAACTACAATAGACAAAACTAGGAGTTATCATGGAAGATCTCTTTTCTGAAGAAAAATTGAGGAAGAGTGGATTGGGGTAGCAAGAGTGGATGAGAAGTCGGGGAGCAGAGAAGAGAAGGAATACTAGTTTTGGGATGTTGATTGATTAACTAATTTAAAAAATCAGCTCCAGGACAGATTATTTTCTGGTTTTAGAGAAAACTCATCTCAACAATTATTATTAAGGAGAATTTTATTCTCTGTGATCCTAGAGTGAATTCGTATTGGTGTGTGTGTCTGTGTCAGTGTGTCTCGGTGTGTGAACCTACCATGGTGCTTAAAGTAGCTAGCACAATATAATTTGTCTTTCATGAACTCACAAGCCAGGATTCACTTCTCTGACTACATGGCCATCTTAAGAAGAATCCTCCTGGCCAAGCAGTTGTTATTTAAACATAAACCTGGGATTCAATCTACCCTGCTTCTAATTGGGACCAAAAGTATAAGCCACATGTGTTTCTCTGCCAGACTACTAGTGGATGAGACCCTCGAGTATCCCAGATGCATACCATGTTGGAGAGGGTACATAAGCTCCCATGCACTGACCTTATCAATAAATTAAATGCTCAAACTTTTCTATAGAGAAAACTGCTATACTCATTTAAAATTAAGAAATCACAAGTTGTACATCCCTTTAGGCACAGGAGTAGTATGCAATCATTTAAAAATTCCAGTGTGTGTAATAAAAGCCAAAATAATCAAAGTCACTTTACTGCTCTCTTTTACTTCCACAGAGATGGATAACTAGTATGGACAGTGAGATCTGTAAGTGGACTTCAAATGCTTACAAGTTTCTTAGGTTTGTGCTGGCTTTCAGGTCTTCTAGTGTTCCCCAAGCTTCCTTGAAAATAGACAATGTCAAGGGAGAAACTGAGGTGACAACTACCATGCTTACACTGAAGGAAGACACAGTCTTATCATCTTGTTCATAAATTTACCTGAATCTTTATTTTGGTATTCTATGACAGTCAACATTATAGCCACTGGAACTATGCCATGAATATTAATTCTTTCTGACTTCAAGGTCCCTAATAGCATTTTACATCTCTTCTGAGAAAAGTGAAGAATTAAATCATAGTCCATGGTACCTGAAACCAGAGGATAGTGTCTAAGAAAACATTGCTATGGACACAGATGTCTAACAAAAACATAGGTATGGATACAAATGTTAAACAAATACTCATTTCTTTTATTACTAATACAAAAAAATGTGTGGATAACACAGATAATGAAAGACAGTGGGAAACAACGTAGAATTCTATTGTATCTTTTTTTATGATATGAAACATAACTCTCCCAAATTTTCTAGATTTTAAACCTTCTTTACATTCTGTCCCTTCAATATGCTAATTTTCCTTAGCTTGGCCATTCTGTCTGAGTTTTCTGACTAAGTACATTCTGGTGTCTGGGAAGCCTTGATCATCTGTTAAACATTTTCTCACACAGGTTACATGTATAGGGATGGTCAGCAATGTGAGTCAGCTGGTGCTTAATGAGGTGACATTTTTGAAGGAATGGTCTCCCACATTCAATACAGTTAAACAGGATTCTCTCCTGTATAAAATCATTGATGTTCAACTAAATTTGTATTATGATTAAAGGTTTTCTGGCACCAGGAACACAGATGTAGTTTTATTTCTTAGTGAGTCAGATAATGTATTTTAAAATCTGAACGATATTTTTCTGTGTGTGAGGGTGCATGTGTGTGTGTGTGTGTGTGTGTGTGTGATATGTATTCAGGGTCCAAAGAGACCAGAAGACTTAGAGACACAAGTAGGTTTTTATTCTTTTTTTTTGTTCTTTTGTTTTGTTTTGTTTTGTTTTGTTCTGTTTTGTTTTGTTTTGTTTTCTAGACAAAGTTTGTTTGTTTACCCCTGGCTTTCCAAAAACTCACTCTGTAGACCAAGGTGGCCTCAAACTCAGAAATTCGCCTGTCTATGCCCCCACCCCCCAAATGCTGGGATTGAAGACCTGTTCCCACACTGCCTGACATTAGACAGTTTTTTTGTTAAACTATATTTGGTGCTATAAACAGAACGGGAAGTTTAACATGTACTGTTTAAGAATTGAGCCATCTCTTTCTTCACAATGCAAAGAATAACAAGAATGAATAAAGTAGAAAAATATTGTATAATAGATATGAGGGCTTATCTATAATTGTTTAAGAGTTAAATAATAACAACAAAAAGTCAAACAGCTCAGTCTGGACATATGTATACAAATTGCCAAGTAACTTTTAACAAAACACACAAGCAATTCAATGAAGGAAGGCTATAAATGTCAATAAATGATGGGGAGCCAATTGGACAATGTGATGAGTGTTCTTGGGTTTGAACTTTACTGCATCAAGAATTAATTAAAATCCAACTGACTGGGCAAGACCTTAAAGGATTTTTTTCTTAATAATTTGAAATGGCAAGATCCATTTTGAATCTGAATCTTTCAAGTGGGAAAAGTCACTTTAAACCTGGCACACACTTATATAAATGTTCTGCAACCTATATGAAAGACATGGAAGAAGAAAGTTTGTTTTCTTTGCCTGTTTGCCCTCATTGGGAAGCCCATTCCTTCACTGTCAATACAGGCCATTTTCAGTATTCCATAATACACTGGAGACTACCTGAGACAATCCACCTCATTGACTGAATAACTATGAGGTTCTTAGAATATCAGTTGGTAGACAGCTATTGTTGGATCACACCCTGTAATTCACTTTAAAGTATATTTAAACTACATTTAAAGTATATTATATAACAAAATATTATAAATGATAAAATATATTACATATAAAATAAATTATATATAATATATACACCATAGTTTTATAAAGTTATGCATATATATAATTTGTGCTGTATGTTTTGTTTCACCCGAGAGCAGTGACAAATAATAGGTAAAAGAGTCAGCCTCACACTCAATCTCAACTTCGTACTGTATGTAAAATAATTCACAAGGGCATGTAAGAACAAAAAAGATTTAGGAAAATTGGAGTATATGTATGATTAAGAGAGTTAAGAGTTCTAGATTTCATGGAAGAAATATTCATTCTAAGAGAAATAATTGATCCTCACTAAAATTAAGAACTTTCACGCTGAGCTGGATGGTGGTGGTGTGTGTTTTAAACCCAGAACTTGGGAGACAAAGGCAGGTGAGTTTGTGGTAAACATGCTGTACAGATTGATCTTGAGGAGAGCCAGGGTTATGCAGAGAAATTGTATGTTAAAAAAACAAAGAAAACAAACAACCCCAAAACAAAAAATAACATAGAAAATATATTTTTTTCTGTAGCAGTTCCTGATTCAACAGTGAAGAAGCAATCTAAATCAATTATAACCCAAAAGGCAATATCTCCCAGAGTATATTTTTCACTGTTACAGTCCAGGTTACACAATGTATACACAAAGGAAAGGAGTTATAGTTAACCAGTTAAACTAGTCAGGTGGTTAGCTTGTAGATGGCCAGCATTACAACACTGTAGAGTGTCTTCTTCCATGGGTTAGCATAGCCCATTCTTCCTTAGATAAATACATTTGTATATCGTCAAATATTAACATTCCTGAAGAAGAGAAAGGACTTGAATTTAATACTAAGGCAGAAGCAGTTGTTGTACCTGTCTGTGAATCATGGCAGGCTGCATACTGAGGAAATTATCAGTAACGAATTTAGGTGGAGAAACTGGGATAACCAGAGGTAGGCAAGTGGACCAGATAATTGGTTGTAAAATATCCTGTTTCCACTCTGATCCTGACAAGTCTAGTCGCCTGGAGATCAGTAAGTTTGAATGTACCAGAGAACACTAGTGGTCTTAGCAGCAGGAAAAATCTAAAATGAGACTGCCTGAATCCAAAAGGGAAATGTTAAAATAAAATAAAACAATAACAAAAAGCAATCTGACTTTCTCCAGCCCCTCTATGGTCCAGTAGCCTCCATGGCTATTTAACACCAACAAACCACTAGTAAACACTAGTGTTGGGCAGATTTGTGTGTTGCTATAAAGCTGCCTTGATCATTTGCTTTCTTGGGTGTTATCCTTCATGAAGTTATTTCTCTCTTTTCCTTCTCTGTAAAATATATGACTAAACTTAAAAGTATTTTCTGAAGTGATACATGAGTCCCACCCTCTCTATATAAGATCTGTTTACCATGAGTCAGCCAAAATAAACTCTGCCTGACATTCTTAGGTTGGATTCTGAAAGAGGTGGTTTCTGTTGTCACTGGAGTGTCACTTATTTCCCCATTCACTAGTAGCACCTAGAACATGGCACTAGGGTACAAAGGCCAGTGGAAGTCCTCCTCTCTCAACTCATGGATGTATTTTCATAAAAAAGATATTAATCCCAGCATCTATTCCACCTCTAGAGAACATGAATGCCAGCCTAGGCTCCTATACCTAACAAAACTCTCAATCACCATAGACGGAGAAAACAATATATACAAAGACAAAGCCAATTTTACACATAATCTTTCCTTAAACCCAGCCCTACAAAGAATAATAGGTGGAAAACAACAACACAAGGAGTGAAACTACACCATAGAAGAAACAAGAAAGTAATCTTACAACAAATCCACAAAAACATGCTTCCACCTCTAAGAATAAAACTAATAGAAAGTAACAATCACTTTACCTTAATATCTATTAATTTGAAAATTAATATTACCATCATAACCTAATTGAATGAAATTCAAAAATATGAGGAATTAGAAATTGTCCGTTTTTCATTATGTTGTTCCTAATTTGGTAAATAGGATTAATAAGTCCAATATTGTATAATCCATATAGTCTTTCTTCTTTTTTGTACATAACACTGTATTGCTGTGTGCCACATAATGGTCTTGAAAACATGCTTCCCCTATCTCAGCCTCTGTATTAGTAGGATTGTTTATTTGATATTTTTACACTATACTATGGTTTTCAGAACAGCTTAAATTTTTCAAAACACTTTATAAACCAAAATAAATGTAGACAATTAATTTGGGAGGTGGCTTATAAGAGAACAGCAAAGAGTGAGACTAAAGGCTTTGCTTGATATTTATTATTATTGTATAAATTCTGAAGAGGACTTTATAAGTTACTATTATTCTAAGATGAATGCTTTTGAAAAAACATCACATCCAATGAAACTGAAATCTATCATCAACTAACTTCTGTGACACTCTCCAAGCAGAACAATTCTTCATTGAAACAGTTGATCAATGACTTCATGGATAGACCATCTTAATAAACACCCATTCCTTAAGTGAATGTACTCTGTTACCTGTGGCCTGAGAATGACAACAATCACTCAAATCAAATAGCTTTGAACATAGCAGGAAATTAGTATCCAAAAATCATGCCTACAGTTCATTCCTTGCCACAGCAGATATGTCAACTCTACCCTTAGTACTATGGAGGTAAAATACTTTGGTGATGTGAGGGACATTCAAGTACAGCCTTATTACAATGAAATCCAGTGTCCATAAATTGTTCTTCTTTTTTTCTTTTTTTTTTTTGTATCACAGTAAGCCAAGATTTTTTTTTAAATTTTACAATTATTATATACTTTCTTCGTATACATTCCAAAAGTCCCCTCCTGCCTCCCCCCTTACCTCTCCTTGATCCCCAACATACCTACTCCCACCTCCAGGCCCTAGCAGTACCCTGAGCTGAGGCATAAAACCTTCACAAAACCATAGGCCTCTTCCCCCACAGATGGCCTACCAGGCCATCTCCTGCTACACATTCAACTAGAGACATGAGCTCTGGAGGTACTGGTTAGTTAATATTGTTGTTTTTATTTAAGGTTTCAAACCATCTCAGTTCCTTGGGTACTTTCTCTAGCTCCTCCATTGGGAGTCCTGTGTTCCATCCAATAGATGATTGTGAGCATCCACTTCTGTATTTGCCATTCACTGGACTATCCTCACACAAGACAACTTCAGGGTCCTGTTAGCATAATCTGTAAGTCAAGAATTTTAAGATCTCCTAAAAACACAACAAACAAACAAACAAACAAACAACAAACAAACCAAAAGACTATTTATGTTCACCAAAAAAACTAATAGTGATATATTATTTTAATATATCATACAGTTAATATATTTGGATTTATTTAAAATTTATGAGAAAAAAGTATTTTCAGTATTGCTGCAGACAAATATATAAATAAGACTAATCATTGATTGTTGTTTCTATCAAACAACATTTTTAATATTCATTTTTATTGTTACAATATTTTAGAAATATTAAGGAACATGATAAAAAATGGAAGGTTTGATAGGTTTTGAGTGGGCATCAGCTGGAGGAGTTGGGGTACAAAATAAAAAGAAGAATGTGATGTAAGTCTGTTTACTCAAAATATGTTTTTAGATGTTAACAAATTCAGATAAATTGAAATTATGTATATTTTCTTATCATAATGCAATAAAAATTAAATCAAAACATATTTCTAGAACTGGTGGGATTGCTCAGCAGTTATGAGAACGGGCTATTATTTTACAGTTCCTGAGTTCAATTCCCAGCAACAACATGGTGGCTTACTACCATATATAAAGTGATCTGATGACCCCTTCTTTCATGAAGGTGATCCCATAAGAAGAGGACTCATACATTTTAAAAATGATAGACTTAAACACATTAAAATGTTTCTATTATTATTATTATTATTATTATTATTATTATTATTATTATTATGAAAGTGTCTAACTACTTCCTTTCATTTCTTTCCACCAAACCAGCCTTGGAAATCTAATGCACAAGTAGGAAAACACTGCAAGTAAATGGGCGGAATGCTCTTGGATACATGAAATACACACTAGACTAGTTGAAAAAATGGAAAAACTAGCTGTTAAGGGCAACTTTTGGTTAGGCAGTGGTGGTTCATGCCTTCAATCACAGCACTTGGGAGGCAGAGGACAAGGATTTTTGAGTTCAAAATCAGCCTGGTGTAAGTTCCAGGACAGACAGTGCTACACTGAGAAACCCTGTCTTGAAATATAATAATAATAATAATAATAATAATAATAATAATAATAATAATAATAATAATAAAAGCACCTATTCTATGCGGAGGACCAGGCACAAAGCACCCACATTGTGGCTCATAACATATGCACAATCACAGTTTCAGAGAAACAGTGCTCTCTTGCGGCCTCTGTAGGCAACAGAGGCATAAGTGAGAGAGAGGGGCTGCTCAGCCTAGCACATAAGTGAGAGAGGGGACCTGGGCAGCCTAGCATGTAAGTGAGAGAGAGACCCTGCCCAGCCTAGCACATAAGTGAAAAAGAGGGCCTGCAAGGACTAACATCTAAGTGAGAGAGAGGTCCTGGGAAGCCTAGCACATAAGAGAGAGAAGGGCCCTGGGCAGTGTAGCACATAAGAGAGAGAGAGAGAACATGTGAAGCCTAGCACCTAAGAGAGAGAGAGAGAGAGAGAGAGAGAGAGAGAGAGAGAGAGAGAGAGAGAGAGAGAGAGAGAGAGAGAGAGGACCTGCCCAGCCTAACGCCTAAGTGAGAGAGAGGGCCTGAGCGGCCAAGCACATAGGTGAGAGAGGGAGGGCCTGCACTGCCTAGCACACTCTTCTATCAAGCTGAGGACTAGGAAAGTAGAGAAAGGAGAGTACCAGAGGTTGTAGGAAATCTGCATGTTCCCTTCTGAACTCTTAGGGCAGCATAGACTCTTCTGGTGTGCATGTGTACATGCAGAAGTCCACATTATTAAATGTTTATGCACATAAATAAATAAAAAACCAAAAATGCTTACAAGAGCCTCTACAGCTGAAATTAAGTAGAGCCATTTGCTGTATTTCATATGTTACATATTTGTTCTGGATTTTCAAGTTTGTAAGCACTTGTCAACCAACAAACTGGAAATCATTTGTCTTAAAGCCAGTAGATTACTCCCACCTTCTAAAATCTCCCTTCAAAGTACTTGGTATTCCGTGAACGCATGCGCAGGGTGTATTCAGCCAATCAGCACAGTTCTTTGGTGAGACCTATTTGCTCCAGCTGACATCACAAAGGATCCTCTGAGGCTTCTGTCCGGGTGTGGCCCCTGACAACGTTTTTTTTTTTTTTTTTTTTTTTTTTTTTTGCCATTGAGGAGCTAAGCACAGAAGGGTGCGGTTGGGAAGGTGTTCTCCTCTTAGATGAGCTGTAAGTGATAGTCTGCCCTGATCAGGGTTGTTGGACAGTTAATCGAGGTGTGACAGGGTGGGGAATCTCAGGCCCAGGAGGCCACTATGTGAGGAAAAGCCTCCTCATCGCCATTTTCTGTGGAATCTGAGGGTGAATGGAAGGTGGAGGACCGTATTCATGGAAGAGGATCGAACAGGTCAGGGCCATAGAGAATTGGGAACCCTTGGAAGAGAAAAGCTTGGGGCCTGGGGATAGGATCAGAGAACCAGCCGCAGGACTGTGGGTCAGGGAACAGGGAGCCATTGGTGAGATGCCTTGGCGATTGTCCTGTGTGATGTTCAGGATCCCTTAGAAACACACTGAGGATTCCTCCCTCCTCATTGTCTTCTCTATGGTGTGTTCCTTTGGTATAGACTGTATGAACATTGCAGACAGTAGAATGGCATAGGAAGATGAATGAAAAGAAGAAGAGGAGATAATTGTAAGAGATTCATAAGTCATTGGGGATGGATTCTGACCACAGATCGTTCTGTCTCAGTCTCCCATGTATTGGGATTAAAGACTTGCACCACCAAGTTCAGCTTTTTCTCTCAGTTTAGTTTCTGTAGGATGGGATCTATCTTTGTAGTTTCAGCTGGCCCGGCTTGGCCTGGCCTTGAACTTACAATCTTCAGATGTTTGAAATCCTCGGCTTCCCCAAATCACTAATTTCTCCAATATAAGGTCTTTCTGTGTGGGTGGTGGTGGTAGTTCATGTTTTTTTGTAGACTTAGTGGTGGATCTTTTTGATATGAATATACAGTTACCATGTTCTTTATCTTTCTGGATAGAACTGTGAGTTTACGTTACACTGAGATAAACTGGTAAACAGAATTGCTGATGTTTTGTTTAAAAATATTCTGTGGGAGATAGGACCAAAATTCAGATGCCTCAAAGGTTAAAGGATGTTGCTCATCATTTTTTTGGGAGGAGGGGAGGACTCATATGTTGAAGGTTGGCCAGTTTTTGTCTCTTTTTAAACTGAGAAATGGCAGATTGATAACTTAGGTTCTAAAGGAGGTTTTTAAAGAAGTGAGTTAAAGAAGTTTTTAAAACAAGTTGTGAGGGAGAGGGACATGATAAATGGGATACACAAAGGAAATGGTACGGGTAAGTGTATATATATATATGCATCACCATATTGAATATGTACACAGAACTCTCTGATAAAGGCAATTGATTAAAAATATACATGTTAAGTAAAAAAGAAATGATCTTTCATTGAGCTAAAATAATTATTTGATGTTTTGTTATTTTTAATTATTTAAATGATAATTTTTAATCAGGTAACTAAGTTCTTTTTTTTTTTTCCTTTTTATTTTTATTGTTTTTTTTCTTTTTTATTAACTAAGAAGACTACTGAGTTCTTATGAGAAAAATGGCTCTTAAGAAATTGAAGGTGATACCAAAGGAAGGTTACTTATTACTTTTGGACTTTGATGATGAGGACGATGACATAAAAGTTTCAGAGGAGGCTCTTTCGGAAGGTATAGCATTTCCAGTATTAATTGTGTCCTGCAGTTCATTAGACTTTACCTAGTCACCTGAAATGGAAGAAGTCTTTGTTAAGAGCTTACATATACTTCATTTCTAATTTTACCTATATCTCTCTATTCCTATATACAAGGTTTTGCAGCACATAAACCTACTCTTGGAACTATATCAGCATATGTTGAGAGAGAAGAACTTTCTTGATTTCACCTCAAGAAAAGACGTGAACATTGTTCGTATAATATGTTTGCCAAACATGAATTTATTTCATAAAACCTGCAAATAAATTATTTCCTTTCTTTTTCTATTATATATTTTCCTTATTTACATTTCAAATATTATCCCCGTTTCTAGTTTCCACTCCAAAAAATCTCCTGTCCTCTCCCCTCTCCCCCATCTCCCCAACACACCATCTACCAATTCCTAACCCAGGTATTTCCCCATACTGGGGCATAGGATCTTTACAGGAACAAGTGTCTCTCCTTCCATTGATGCCTGACTAGTCCATCCTCTGCTACATATGAAGGTGGAGTCATATGTCCCATTATTTGTTTTCATTGATTGGTGGTTTAATCCCATGGAATTGTGGGGTACTTGTTAGTTCATGTTGTTTTTTCTTCTAGGGGCCTGCAAACTCCTTAAGCTCCTTAGGTATTTTCTTCAGCTCCATAATTGGGGACCCTGTGCTAAGTCCAAAGGATGTCTGTGAACATCCACTTTTTTATTTGTCAGGCATTAGCAGATCGTCTCAGGAGACAACTATATCATTCTCCTGCACCCAAGCCCTTGTTGGCATCTTCAGTAGTGTCTGGATTTGGTGGTTGTATATGGGATGGATCCCCAAGTGAGGCAGTCTCTGTATTCTTTTATTCTCAGCTCCAATCTTTGTCTCTGTAACTCCCTCCATGATTATTTGGTTCCCCATTCTAAGAAGGAACGGCATATCCACACTTTGGTCTTCCTTCTTCAGTTTCATGGGTTTTCCACATTTTACCTTGGTTATTCTGAGCTTCAGGGATAATATCCACTCATCAATGTGTGAATATCATGTGTGTTTTTTGTGATTGGGTTAACTCTCTTAGGAAGATATCATCCAGATCCATCCATTTGTATAAAAATTTCATGAATTCATTGTTTTTAATAGCTGTGTAGTAATTCATTAAGTAAATGTACCATATTTTCTATATACATTCCTCTAAAGAGAGTCATCTGGGTTCATTTCAGCTTCTTGTTATTATACATAAGGCTGCTATGGACAAAGTGAAGCATGTTTCCTTATTACAAGTTTGAACTTCTGGGTATAACCTTATCAATTTTATGAGGTCCCATTTGTCCATTTTTAATCTTATAGCACAAGACATTGGTGGTATTTATTTTTCAAGAATATTCCCCCTTTGCCCATGTATTCCAGGCTATTCCCCACTTTCTCCTCTATAAGTTTCAGTGTCTCTGGTTTTATGTGCAGTCCCTTGATCGACTTAGACTTGAGCATTGCACAGGGGATGAGAATAGATCAATTTACATTCTACTACATGCTAACTGCCAATTGAACCAACACCATTTGTTGAAAATGCTGTCTCCTTTCCACTAGATGGTTTTAGCTCCTTTGTCAAAGATCAAGTGACTATAGGTTTATTTCTCTGACTTCAGTTCTATTTCATTTATCTACCTGTCTACCACTATACCTGTACCATGTAGTGTTTATCACAATTGCTTTGTAGTGCAGCTTGAGGTCAGGCATGGTGATTCCACAAGAGGTTCTTTTATTGTTGGGAATAGTTTTTCCTATACCAGGTTTTTTGTTGTTGTTGTTGTTGTTGTTGTTGGTTTGTTTGTTTGGTTTTTTTTTTGTTTGTTTGTTTTTATCAAATTCCAGGAGAATTTGTAAATTGCCCTTTCTAACTCAGTAAAGAATTGAGTTGGAATTTTGATGGGGATTGTATTGAATCTATAAACTACTTTTGGCAGAACGGCCATTTTTACTATATTAATCCTTCCAATCCATGAGCATGGGAGTTCATTCCATGTTCTGAGATCTTGTTTCATTTCTTTCTTCAGAGACATGAAGTTTTTATCATATATATCTTTCACTTTCTAAGTTAGAGTCACACCAAGCTATTTTATATTATTTGTGAGTATTGTGAAGGGTGATTTTTCCCTAATTTCTTTCTCATCCTCTTTTTCCTTTGAGTAGAGAAAGGCCACTGATATGTTTGAGTTAATTTTATATTCACCTACTGCACTGAAGTCATATATATGGTTACGATTTCTCTGGTACATTTTTGGGTCACTGATACATGCTATCATATATTCTGGAAATAGTGATATTTTGACTTCTTCCTTTCCAATTTGTATTCATTTGTTTTCCTTTTGTTGTCTAATTGCTCTGGTTAGGACTTCAACTACTATATTCAATAGGTATGAAGAAAGTGGGCAGCCTTGTCTAGTCCCTGATTTTAATGGGATTGTTTCATTTAGTTTAATGTTTCCTACTCGTTTGCTGTCTATTGTTTTTTTTTTTTATGTTTAGATATGGGCCTTGAATTCCTGACCTTTCCTGGACTTTTATTATGAATGGGTGTTGTGTTTTGTCAAATGTTTTCTCAGCATCTAATGAGGTGATCATGTTGTTTTCGTCTTTGAGTTTGTTTCTATAGTGGATTAAGTTGACAGATTTCCATATATTAAACCATCCCTGCATTACAGGGATGAAGCCTACTTGACCATGATGGATGATCGTTTTGATGTATTCTTTTATTTGGTTTGCAGTGATTTTATTGAGTATTTTTGCTTCGAAATTCATAAGGGAAAATGGTCTGAAGTTTCCTTTCTTCATTGAGTTTTTGTATGGTTTGAATATAATTGTAATCTGGCTTCATAGAACAAATTCAATAGTGTTCCTTCTCTTTTGATTTTGCATAATAGTTTGAAGAGTTTTGGTATTAGGTCTCCATGTGTAAGACCCCGAAGATGGACCTCCTCTCAAGTCCAGTAAAGTCCCGGGATGAGCTGGCCAGCACCCCAATGACTTGAGAGAAATCCACACCTGATGCAAACTGCAAGAGGATTTATTATCAGCTAGCTAAGGACAAACTCCTTCCACTGTGCAGGGCAGGGGCGTATGACTCTGAGATGTGACAGAAGAAGGTTTTTATTAGCTAGCTGAGGAATTGGGATGAGTTGGGAGGAGAGTTTGGAGGAGTTGGGAAGTGTTGGGGGGAGTGTTCTTCTCTGCCCGGATGTCCTTGGCAAAACTCCAATTTTCGAATCTCTAGCTGTAAGGCTCAGAAACCAAAAGGCTTTTTGGTGGCTGTAGATAACATAGAGTCTCTTTCTGGCTGTATTTTTATAAATCAGGGAAAACAATCTTGGAGAATATCCAGGTGCTTTACCTTCCAGGGAGAAACGCTCTAAGTTGTAGTCTCACATTTCCCACTCCTTCTAGTACATAGTTCTGATCTTATAAGTTAGAAAATTAAACCTCTGGCCCAGCTGCCAAACAAAGCCAACATGAGGACACAGCTTTAGGATATGTAAGATTGAGAACCTCAGAAGCCCATTGAATGAGACAAAAGAGCCTCTTGCCAGTGGGAGGAGGGAGGGAGGGAGGTTCCTGTGCAGTGCCCACTGTGTGTGAGCAGTGCCAGGCCAGTGGGCCATGGCAGGCTGGATGCCAAAACTGGGCACATGCTGGAGGTGTGGCAGCAGGGCTTGTGAGAATCATCAGGGAAAGTCCTTTTGATCTGAGTTCAAGTTTGCCAGAATGGTGGCACCAGACCAGGACAGGTACTCCTGTTTGAAATTTATGTGGCACCAAGATGGTTTCTGGTTCGTATGTTTTTTGTTTTTGTGTTTTTGCTTTAGTTTTTTATTGTGTTTCAACATTTCCAAGGCATCTTTTCTGACCAGTTGTAGGTCCTTCAAGTGAGCTAGTGGGAGTTCTGAAAAAGAAACATGAGGGTCAAACATTCCCCCTGCTTCTGTTAAAGGGGGGGTGGTTCCCAGTTGAGGAGTTCGAATGGTGTAAGTTTAAATTTCCCTGTGGTGTTCCATACTCAGAACAAGGTGAAGGGAAAAAGAGCTGCATAATCTTTTCTGCAGGTCTCTAAAACCAATTTAGTCAAGGTTTCTTTTAATGCTCTATTCATGTGTGTTTTTGAGCTTTACTAAAGTTTCTTTTATGAGTGTGGATGACATTGCATTTGGCGTATAAATGTTCAGAATTGGGAATTCATCTTGGCAAATTTTAACATTGATGAATATGAAGTGTCCCTCCTCTTTTTTTTTGATAACTTTGGGTTGAAAGTCGAATTTATTTGATATTAGAATGGCTACTCCAACTTGTTTCTTTGGAACATTTCCTTGGATAATTGTTTTCCAGCCTTTTACTCTAAGGTAATATCTGTATTTGTCCCTGAGATTTGTTTCTAGTATGCTTGGTCTTGCTTACACATCCTGTCCGTTATTCTATGTCTTTTTATTGGTGAATTGTGTCCGCTGATATTATGAGATATTAAGGAAAAGTAGTTGTTGCTTTCTGTTATTTTTGTTGTTAGAGTTGGAATGTGATTCATGTAGCTTTCTTCTTTTAGGTTTGCTTCAAGATCAATTTCTTGGTTTTTCTAGAGTGTAATTTCCCTCCTTATATTGGAGTTTTCCCATTATTACCCACTTGATGGGCTGGATTTGTTCGAGCATATTGTGTAGATATCGTTTTGTTTTCTCAATCTATTGTAAAATTTTTTGATGCGTCTAGTAGCCTTGTCTGGCATTTCTTTTCCCTTAGGGTCTGTATGACATCTGCCCTGGATATTATGGCTTTCATAATCTCTGGGGATAAGTTAGGTATAGTTTTGATAGAATTTCCTTTATAAGTCACTTGACCATTTTCCCTTAGTGCTTTTAATATTCTTCTTTTTCTTTTCTTTTTTTTTTATTATGCATTTGGAGTTTTGATTTCTATATGATGGAAGAAATTTCTCTTGTGGTCCAAACTATTTGGAGTTTTGTAGGCTACTTGTATATTCATAGGCAACTCTTTCTTTAGGTTAGGGAAGTTTTCTTCTATAATTTTGTTGAATATATTCACTGTCCCTAAATTTGAAAAACTTACTTGTCATTGATACCTATTATCCTTAAGTTTTGTCATCTCCTTGTGTCCTGGATTTTCTCGGTGTAAATATTTCCTTTCTAAAATCTCTTCCAAAAATTTACATGGAGAGTTTTTCCAGAGAAATTCAAATCGATAGTACTTTATTAACTATTACTTATATAGAATCCTTTCAAATGTTTTTGTTTTCTATTGTTAATACAGTAAAGAGCCCAGCGTTTGATAAAAATGAGAATATATCGCCTCAAGCAGAAGCAGATGAAGATATGGGGTAACATTTTCAATATTTTTTGCCAGCTCAATAGATTACTTCATAAGTAGTGTTTGTATTCCCTTCACTGGAGAAGTAGATTCAGGAAGATAGCAATACAAATCAGACACTGCTATATGTTGAGTTCAAGCCCAGCTTGAGGGCCTTCAGACCTTGTGATAACAAACACATAGCAACTAGTACAATATGACCACCTGCCTGAGATCTTCCAAGATATAACACAAAGAAAAGGAGAAAAATCATGAAAATAAGAAGGGGACCATCTGGCAAGAAGAAGGGTCTCAGCAAGAGTAGGTGACTAATGAATAAACTACTGTGGGTGTAAATGTATGAATTGGTAAAAGTAAAGGATACAAGATCACTTTGATACTCCACCATGTAATATATATATATATATATATATATATATATATATATTACATTTGTTCTTAACCAAACATTATATATTTATTATAAATAATTAAAAGAAAGTTCTTTTTAAAGTTTTGTGTGGGTAAGAAAAATGTCCTACAAGTCCACTATATTTCTTGCATTAATTTTTTATTTTCCTTTCTTCACAGAGATGAAGTAGACAGTATGTTGGATAAATCTGAAGGTATGTGTTTTTGGAGGTATTTGCCTGTTTTTTAAAGAGGTCAGAAGAGGGCATCAGATTTCTAGACTGTATAGCAAAAGGGGACAATTTTAGGGTTCACAGTAATTGTAGTTTCCTTTAAAACACATATGAGATAACTTCTCAGCAAACATTCAGAATGCAAGATTAGCTGAATGTAGCTCAGTGGTAAATCACCATTTAAAAGTGATGAGTTTCATCTTCAGTGGCAAAAATAAACAAACAAAAACAAACAAAGAAACAAAACAAAACAATAACAATAAAAACCCCAAACAAACCAACAAATGCACCAAATTAACAAAAATCCTACCAAACAAGCAAAACACAGTTATAAGTCTTGCAAATGAAATGTTAGGTTGTCCAGTTTGCCAAATTAACTGCAAATTGTAAAATGAGCAAGAAACCCAGTTTGCTCTTGTAAGGAAACAAGCAAAACCAGCAATAAGCATTTTAGGAGCCTAAACTTAGGCATGATTAGAGAAGAAAAAAAAATATACAGTGGCTACCACAAGAGAACAAACCTCTCAGAGGGGCTAGAGAGATGGCTGTTTTGGTAATGTGCTTTCCTTGAAAGTATATAAATTAAGGAGGGGGTCTTAAATCGGCTTTAAAAATGCAGGCTGCAACCCAGTGAAAAGTAGGTGGAGACAGCTTGCTGCTAGCCAGGCTAGTGGCATTGATGAGCTGCACAATCAGAGAGAACCTGTCTCAAGTTTTAAGTTTGGGCAGTCAGAGTGGTTCATGCCTTAATCCCAGCAGTTGGTAACCAGGGTGAGGTCCAGGACTACAACCCTGCCTTGAAAAAAAAAAAAAAAAAAAAGGAAGTTGGAATGTGATTGAGAATGAAGCAAATGTCTATTGGTCGCCTTCTTATGCATACTTATAATGAAATGTATATGCATCAGTTTTTTACAATACTCTTTATCTGATTTACACAATCCATTAAAATGATGGTTTTTGTCTTTTTGTTTTTTCTCTATGAGGAAATTGTCAATATTAAGAAAGTGTTATAATTTTGTAATCTCCACTGTATAGTACAAATAAACATCTTTCAAGAAAAATGATCAGCACACCTTAAAAGACACAAAGGACAGGGATGGAAAGATGGCTTAGAAATTAAGAGCACTTGTTGTTTTTGGACAGAACCTAGTTTTAGTTCCTAGGACCCACACAATGGCTCAAACCCATTTTTAATTCTATATCCATGGGTTTTGGAATTCTCTTCTAGTTTCTATGTGCACCACACATGCATGTTTATAAATACAAACATGCAAAAACAAATTACTTAAATAAATAAAACAATTGAAAATTACAAACAACAGCACCTTCATCTGAAACAAAGTAGGAGAGTCTTGTTTGGGGTCCGTTTTATTTTAGCTTTCAAGTTAGTATTGTAAACTTGGAAAATGGAAAGCCTCTGGGTAGTAGTGGCAGCTAAAATACTAACTCCTTTTTGCTCTTCAATGACAGACGACTGATTGAGCCTTTCTCACCCTTAGTACACATGTGCAAACACTGCCAATCAGCAAGGGCCTTGGCTGAGATTGTTTTCCGCTATCCAAACCCTGTTACCCAGTATGCTTTGTGGTAGTCATCAAGCCGAGTTCTTGTGGAAGCAAGGTTCTTGAGGAAGCATGGTAGGGAGAAGTCTCAGTAGAGGTAGTCAATTGTCTGTTGAAAGATGATTAATCCTGTTTGAGCTGGGGGCCTGTGTGGGGAAGAATGTGGAGGGGTGGAGGTGTTACTTTAGGAGTAAGGAGAGGAGGTAACCCTCACTGGACTCAGGAAGGTACTGCTTCCAGGCTCACAATCAACTTTTCCCACTTAGGTCTCTGCTGAGAAAAACAGAGAACTTCGCTAAGGGCAGGGGTTTGAACAGAATTATTTTCTAACAGAAAGCAGGAAGGCCAGGGAATTGGAGACCCTGGAAGTCTTCTTGGGGCTTGGGGAGGTGAGGAGTGAGTAAATTGGAAGTCAGTTAGTGGAGCCAACAGACTAAAACCTTCTTTTAGCTGCTGCTGCCTGCCAGGAATTCATTAAAAATGAACTGAAAACCAGTCTTCATTTACCTCTACCTGTTGTTAAAATGGCAGATTCCCGAAATTTCTATGTATAGGCTCCAATTGCCTCAAAATACAGAGGCTCCTCTCAGCCTCAGAAGTGCTGGGACTTCAGACATAATTCAGGCCAGGTTGTTGTTATTTATTTGTTGTTTTGTTTTAGGACAGTAAGCTCTAACTCTATATCTCAGGATTGTCTGAAACCTCACCTGCAGCTTTGACTGGCCTTGAAACTGAAGTCCCCAGCCTTACAAATGTACCTGGGCCTGAGGAAATATGTGTTCTTTATTTTTTATATTTAAAATTTGTTTGTTTGTTTGTTTGTTTTTTATTCCTTTTTTCTTTGTTGAAGATTGAAACCAGAGCTTCTTGCTGTAGCAGTAAAATATTTGTCCAGCCAGAAAAACTTTATATTTTAGATCTGCTTTAGATTTGTATTATGATGAAAAAAATTGAGGAGCTTGGTTATGATAAAAGCAACCATGATTTCATTTGGAGATTGAGATGCAAACTCATTTACTCTAATTTATCAAAACCCTAGCAACAATGGGACCAAAATTTAGATTATCCTGTGATTGCATATAAACCCACTTGAAGTCACAGTTAAAGCCATCATATTAGGTGTGTGTGTATGTGTGTGTGTGTGTGTGTGTGTGTGTGTGTGTGTGTGTGTGTGTTTATTTACATTTCAAATATTAGTCATTTCCTGGTTTCACCCCAGAAATTCCCTTTACCATTCCACCCTCCCTCTGCTTCTATGAGCATGTTCCCCCACCCACCAACACCCATGTCCCTGCTCTGGTATTTGCCTACACTGGGACACCAAACTTCACATGACCAAGGACCTCTCCTCTCACTGATGTTTGACAAGGACATCCTCTGCTATGTATTTACCTGGAGCCATGGGTCCCCCTCTTTGTTTGCTGGCTTAGTCCCTGAGTGCTCTGGGGTGGGGGGCGGTCTGCTTGGTTCATATTATTGTTCTTCCTGTAATGTTACAAACCCCTTCAGCTCCTTCAGTCCTTCCTCTAACTCCTCCACTGTGGACCCCATAATCAGTCTGATTGTTGGCTGTGAGCATGAGCCTCTGTTTTTGCCAACCTCTGGCAGAGCCCCTAAGGACACAGCCATATTAGGCTCCTTTCAGCAATCATTTGTTGGTATCCACAATAGTGACAGGGTCTGGTGTTTATATACGGGATGGATCCACAGGTGGGGCAGATTCTGAATGGTCGTTCCTTCAGTCTCTGCCCTGCACTTTGTCTCCATATTTCCTCCCAGTAGTATTTTGTTCCCCATTCTGAGAAGGACGGAAACATGCACACTTTTTTCTTCCTTCTTAAGGTTTATGTGGTCTGTGAATTACATTTTGGGTATTCTGAACTTTTAGGATAATATCCACTTATCAGTGAGTGCATACCATATTTTTTCCTTTGGGATTGTGTTACCTCATACAGGATGATATACTTTAGACCTATCCGTTTGCGTGTGAACTTCCTGAAGTCATTTTTTCTTTATGGTCACTATACATTTTTATCACTATTTCTCTATAATACAGCTTGAGGTCAGGGATGATTCCCCCTGAAGTTCTTTTATTGTTGTGAATGGTTTTACAATATCCTGGATTTTCGTTATTCCAAATGATTTTGCATATTGCTCTTTCTATCTTTATAAAAAATTAAGTTTGAATATTGATGGAGAGGGCATGGAATCAGAGCTTACTTTTGGCAAGATAGACATTTTTACTAAATTATTTGGGACACCAATCTATGGCCATGGGAGATCTTTCCATCTTCTGAGAATTTCAATTTCTTTCTTCAGAGACATGAAGTTCTTGTCCTACAGAACTTTGACTTGCTTTTTTTCGTGTCACACCAAGGTATGAGACTATTGTGAAGAGTGTTGCTTCCATAACTTTCTTTTCAGCCTGTTTATCCTTTGAGTAGAGGAAAGCTACTGATCTATTTGAGTTAATTGTATATCCAATCACTTTGCTAAAGTTGTTTCTCAGGCTTAAGGGTACTTTAGTGGATTTTTTGGGGGTCACTAAATATACTATCTTATTACCTATTAATAGTGATATTTTCATTTGTTCTTTTCCAATTTTTAAATTTTGACCTCTTTTTGTTGTCTATTTAATCTGGCTAGAACTTCTAGTACTATAGTGAATAGGTAGGGAGAGAGTGGGAAGCCTTGCCATATATTAGTGGGATTGCATCAAGTTTCTCTCCATTTATTTTGATGTTGGATCCTGGTTTGCTACTATGTTTAGTTATGGGCCTTGCTTTCTGAATGTATCCAAGACTTTCATCATGAAGGTGTGTTGATTTTTTTTAAATGATTCCTCAGTGTCTAATGAGATAATACTGTGTTTTTTTCCTTGAGATTCTTTACATATTGGATTACATTGATGGATTCCCATTATTGAACCATTCCTGTATCCCTGGGATGAAGCCGCTTGATCATGAAGGATGATCATTTTGATGTGTTCTTGGATTATGTTTAACAGGATGTTATTGAGTATTTTTGCATCAATATTTATAAGTTAAATTGGTCTGAAGTATCCTGTCTTCATTGGGATTTTGTATGGTTTGGGTATAAGAGTAAATGTGGCTTCATAGAACAAATTAAGTAGTGTTCATTTTCTTTTGTTTTTGCATAATAAATTGAAGATTGTTGGTATTGGTGTTTCATTGAAAGTCTGATAGAAATCTGTACTAAACCCATCAGAAACGGTGCTTTTTTTTTTTTTTTTTTTTTTTTTTTTTGGAGCGGGGAGCTCTTAATGACTGCTTCTATTTCTTTGGGGGTTATGGGAGAGTTTACAGGGTTTATCTCAACCTGATTGAAATTTAGTACCTGACATCTGTCTAGATAATTGTCCAATTCATCCAGATTTTCCACTTTTGCTAAGTTACAGGCTTGTATAGTAGGATCTGATGATTTTTTTGGATTTACTAAGTATCTGTTGTTATGTCTCCCTTTTCATTACTGGTTTTGTTAATGTTGATACTTTCCCTGTGCCCTGTAATTAGTCTGGCTAATGTTTTATCTATCTTGTTGACTTTCTCAAAGGTCCAGCTCCTAGTTTGTTTGATTTTATGTTATAGTTCCTTTGTTTCCACTTGTTTGATTTCAGCCCTGAGTGTGATTATTTCCTGCCTTCAACTCCTCTTGGGTGAATTTCCTTCCTGTTATTCAAGGGGTTTTAGGTGTTCTGTCAACCTACTACTGTATCTTCTCTCCAGTTTCTATTTAGAGGCATTCAGAGCTATGAGATTCCCTTTAACACTGCTTTAGTTGTGTTCCACAACTTTCAGTATGTAGTAACTTCATTTTTTTTTAAACTCTAAAAAGTCTTATATTTATTTTTTTTATTTCTTCCCTACCTGATTTATCACTGACTGGATTTTTGTTCACCTTCTACGTGTACATGGGTTTTCAATTATTTATATTATTATTTCAGATCAGCCTTAGTCCTTGGAGATTAGATAGGATGTATGAGATTATTTGGATATTTTTATATCTGTTGAGGCATGTTTTGTGACTGATTATATTGTTAATTTTGGAGAAGGCGTCATGAGGTGCTGAGCAGAATGGACAATTTTTGTTCTAGAATAAAATGTTCTATAGATATCAACTAATGTATTTGTTTCATAACTTCTGTTAGTTTAACTGTGTCTTTTTTTTTTAATTTTTCTTTCCAGGATCTTTCCATTGATGAGGGAGGGTTGTTGAAGTCTTCTGCTATTATTGTGTGTGGTGCAATGTGCATTTTGAGCTGTACTAAAGTTTCTTATATGAATATGGATGCCATTGCATTTGGACTATAAATGTTTAGAATTGAAAATTCATCTGGGTAAATTTTAACTTTGATGAATATGAAGTGTCACTCCTTGTCTTTTTTGATAACATTGGGTTGAAAGTCAAATTTATTTGATATTAGAATGGCTACTCCAAATTTGTTTCTTTGGAACATTTGCTTAGAAAATTGTTTTCCAGCCTTTTACTGTGAGGTAATGTCTGTCTTTGTTCCTGAGATTTGTTTCTGGTATGGTGGGTCTTGCTTACACATCCAGTCTGTTAGTCTATTTCTTTCTAATTGGTGAATAGAATATGGTGATATTAAGAGATACTAAGACAAAGTCTTTGTTTCTTCCTGTTATTTTTGTTGGAACTTTGTTCATGTAGCTATCTTCTTTTAGGTTTACTTCAAGATTAATATCTTGTTTTTGCTAGCATGTGATTTCCCTCCTTATATTGGAGTTTTCCCTTTATTATCCCTTGAAGGGTTTGATTTGTTCAAAGATATTGTGTAAATATTGTTTTTTCACGGAATACCTTGTTTTCTCAATCTATGGTAAAATAGTTTTGCTGCATATTATAGCTTTGGCTCTTATTTCTGCTCTCTTAGTGTCTGTATGATATCTACCTTGGATCTTATGGCTTTCATAGTCTCTGGGGAGAAGTTAGGTGTAATTCTGATAGGAATTCCTGTATATGTTACTTGACCATTTTACCTTACTGCTTTTAATATTCTTTCTTTGTTTTGTGCATTTGGTGCTTTGATTAATATATGATGGCAGGGATTTTTGTTTTTGTTGTTGTTTTTCTGGTCCAAACTATTTGGAGTTCTGCATGCTTCTTGTATGTTCATGGACATCTCTTTCATTAGGTTAGGAAAGGTTTCTTTTATAGTTTTGTTGAAGATATTCACTGACCCTATAATTTGGAAATCTTACTTCTCATCTATACCTGTTATCCTTATGTTTTTTCTTCTCCTTGTGTACTAGATTTCCTGGATGTACTTAATTTTACTTAGTTTTTAAAATCTGTTTCAAAAACTCAAAACGGGCAGTTTTTCCAAAGAAATTCAAATTGATAGTACTTTATTAACTATTACTAATATGGCATACTTTCAAATGTTTACATTTTCTATTGTCAATACAGTAAATAACCCAGCAATTGGTAAAGATGGATATATATCGCCTCAAGTAAAAGGAGATGAAGACATGGGGTAATATTTTCAATTCTTTTTCTTTTTTTCTTTTTTTTTTTTTTTGCCAGTTCAATAGAGTACTTCAAAAGTAGTGTTTGTGTTACCTTCACTGGAAAAGTAGATTCAGGAAGATCAGCATTTCAATGTCAGATCCTGCTATATGTTAAGTTCAAGCCCAGCTTGGGATCCTTTAGAATTTGTGATCACAAACACATAGAAACTCATACAATAGGACCACCTGCATGTGATCTTTGACACACTCAAAGAAAAGGAGAAACATCATAAAAATAAATAGGGGACTATCTGGGGAAAAAAAGGGTCTCGGCAAGTGTGGGAGAGTTATGAATAAACTCCTTGTGGGGTGTAAACGTATGAATTGTTAAAAGTAAATAATCCAAGTTCAAGTTGGTAGTCCATGACATATTTTATATGCATATGACATTTGTTCCAAACCAAACATTATATATTTATTATAAAAAATTAAAGAAGGTTCTGTGTAAAGTTTTGTGTGTGGTAAAAAAATGGCCTACCAGTCTACTATATTTCTTGCTTTAATTTTTTATTGTTCTGTCTTCACAGACATGAAGTAGGCAGTATGTTGGATAAATCTGGAGGTATGTGTTTTAAAAATATTTCCCTGTTTCTTGAAGAGGCCAAACGAGGGAAACAGATCTCTATAGAACCTATAGCATAGGGGGATAATTGTAGGCTTCACAGAAATTATAGTTTTCTTTAAAAAATACACACAGATAACTTCTCATCCAACATTCAAAACTAAAGATTAACTAAAGATGTAGCTCAGTGGTAAAGCACCATTAAAAGTTATAAATTTCATCTTCAGTGGTGAAAACAAAAACAAAAACAAAAACAAAAAACCAGCAAAAAAAAAAAACAAACCCAGCAAATTAACAAAAAAAAAATGCACTAAAGAAACAAAACACAGCAATAAGCCTAGTAAATGAAATGTCAGTTCGTCCAGTGTGCCAAATTAACTGCAAATTGTAAAGTGAGCAAGAAAACCAATTTCCTGTTGTAAGGAAACAAGCAAAACCACCACTAAGCATTTTAGGAGCCTAAACTTAGGCATGATTAGAGAAATAGAAAAAGAAACCAAACAAACAAAAAACAAACAAACAAAAAAAAAATTGCAGTGTCTATAGCAACAGAACAAACCTTGAAGAGAGGCTAGAGAGATGGCTGTTTTAGTAAAATGTTTTCCTTGAAAATAAAAGTGGGGGCCTAGAATCCACTTCTAAAATGCAGGCTGCCAACCAGTGCTGAGTAGGTGGAGACAGCTTGTTGGCTAGCCGAGGTAGTGGCATTGGTTAGCTGCATATTCAGAGAGAACCTATCTCAAGTTTTAAGTTGGGTCAGTCAGTGGTGGCACATGCCTTAATCCCAGACGTTGGGAGGCAGAGGCAGGGAGATTTTTGATTTTGACGCCACCCTGGTATACAGGGTGAGTACCAGGTTAACCAGAGCTATACAGATAAACCCTGACTTGAAAAAAAAAAGAGAAAATGAAAAAGAAATTTGGAATATAATTGAGAATAAAACAGATGTCTATATCTGGCCTCCTTATGCACCCATATACTGAAATGTATACACTCCATTTTTATCTTGAAACTTTTTATGATTTACACAATCCATTAAAATTATGTTTTTTTTTGTTGCTGTTTTGTTTGTTTGTTTGTTTGTTTTTCTGTTTCTGGAAATAGACAACATTAACAGAGTCATTTTTTATACTATCCATTATATAGTAAAATTAAACATCTATCGTTAGAAATGATCCAGCACACCTTAAAACACACACAGGATAGGAATGGAAAGATGGCTTAGAAATTAAGAACACTTGTTGCTTTTGTACAGAACCAAGGTTTAGTTCCTAGAACCCACATAATTCTCAAAATCATTTTTAATTTTAGATCCAGGGATTTTGGCATCCTATTCTAGTTTCTAGGGGAACTAGTCATACATGTTATATAAATACAAACATGCAAAAATACTTTAGTTTAAAAAAAAACAAAAAAAAAACAAAACAAAACAAAAAAACAAACAAAACAAAACAAAACAAAAAAACAATTTAGAGTTACACAGAACAGTCCCTTCATCTGAAACAAAGTAGGAGAGTCGTCTTTGGAGTTCATTTTATTTTAACTTTCAAGTTAGTATTGCAAACTTAGAAAATGGAAAGCCTCTGGGTAGTAGAGGAAGTTAAAATACTACCCGCTTTTTGAAGCTTTAATCACAGATGATTGAAAGAGCCTCTCTTACCCTTAGTACTCATGTGCAAACACAGCCAATCAGCAATGGGCTTGGCTGAGATTGTTTTCCCGCTGTTCAAACCCTGTTACCCAGTATGGTGGCTACAAAGAGTTCTTGAGGAAGCAAAATTCTTGAAGAATCATGGTAGGATGAAGTCTCAGTGGAGGTAGTCATTTGTCTGTTGGTTAATCCTGGTTCAGCTAGGGGTCTGGGTGGGGATGAAGGTGGAGTTTTGGAGGTGTTTCTTCAGGAGTAATGAGATTAGGTGACCCTCACTGGACTCAGGAAGTTGCTACTTCCAGGTTCACAATCGACCTTTCCCTCTTAGGACTCTGCTGAGAAAAACTGAGAACCTCACTGTAAGTGCAAGAGTTTGAACAGACTAGCTCCTAGCAGAAATCAGGAAGGCCAAGGAAATGGAGACCCTGAAAGTATTCTTTGGGCCTGGGGATGTGAGGTGTGAGTAAACTGGACTTCACTTAGTGGATGAAACAGACAAGAACCTCTTCTGTGCAACTGCTTCCCACCAGGAATTTATTAAAAAGAAACTGAAAACCAGTCTACATTTTAACGTGTTGTGAAAATGCCACATTGCCGAAATTTCTATATATAGGTTCCAAACTGCCTCAAATACTAGAGGCTTCTCTCTGCCTCAGAAGTGCTGGGAATTCAGACATAATTCAGACCAGGCTGTCTTTATTTATTTGTTGTTTTAGTTTAGGAAAGTAAGCTCTAGCTCTATATCTCAGGATTGTCTGAAACCTCAATTGCAGCCTGGACTGGCCTTGTACCTGAAGTCCTCAGCCTCAGAAATGAAATGGGGCCCGAGGAATCATGCCTTCTTTATTTTTTATATCTAAATTTTGGGGGTTTTTATTTTTCATTCCTGAAGATTGAAACCAGAGCTTCTTGCTGTAGCAGTAAAATATTTGTCCAGCCAGGAAGAATTTTATATTTAAGATTTGTCTTAGATTTGTATTGTGATGAAAAAGGTTGAGGAGCTTGGTTGTGATAAGAGCAACTATGATTTTATTTGGAGATTGAGATGCAGACACATTTACTCTAATTTATCAAAAAACTAGCAGGAATGGGAAAAATTTAGATCATCCTGTGATTAGATGTAAACCCACTTGAAGTCACAGTTAAAGCCATCAGAGTGTGTGTGTGTGTGTGTGTGTGTGTGTGTGTGTGTGTGTGTGTGTGTATTTATTTACATTTCAAATATCAGCCATTTCCTGGTTTAGTCCCAGGAAATCCCTATTCCATTTGACACTTGCTTTGTTTCTATGAGCCTGTTCCCTCACCCACATACTCCACCTCCCTACCCTGGCATTTGCCTACACTGGGGCATGGAGCTTTCACAGGACAAAGGACCTCTCCTCCCACTGATGTCTGACAATACCATCCTCTGCTCTATATGCAGCTAGAGTCATGGGTGCCCCTCTTTGTTTGGTGGCTTAGTCCCTGAGTGCTCTGGACTGTCTGCTCGGTTCATATTGTTGTTCTTCCTGTAAGGTTGCAAACCCCTTCAGCTTCTTCAGTTCTTCCTCTAACTGCTCCCCTGGGGACCCCATGATCAGTCTGATTGTTGTCTGTGAGCATCAGCCTCTGTTCTTGCCAAGCCCTGGCAGAGCCTCTCAGGAGACAGTCATATTAGGCTCCTATCAGCAAGCACTTGTTGGTATCCACAATAGTGACTGTGCCTGGTTTCTGTATATGGGATGGATCCAAAGGTTGGACAGAATCTGGATGGTCATTCCTTAAGTCTCTGCCCTGATCTCCACATTTCCTATCAGGAATATTATGTTCCCCATTCTAAGAAGGACTGAAACACCTACACTTTTGTCTTCCTTCTTCTTCAGCTTCATGTGGTCTGTGAATTACATTTTGGGTATTCTGAGCTTTTAGTATAATATCCACTTATCAGTGAGTGCATACCATGTTTTTTTTTCCTTTGAGATCACACAGGATGATATATTTTAGATCTCTCCATTTCATGAAGGCATTGTCTCTGTACCATTACCATACATTTTTTTAATCACTATTTCTGCATAATACAGCTTAAGGTCAGGGATGATTCCCCCTGAAGTTCTTTTATTGTTGAGAATAGTTTTGGGATCTTCTGGAGTTTTGATATTCCGAATGGTTTTGCATATTGCTCTTTCTGTCTCTACGAAGAATTGAGTTTAAATTTTGATGGAGAGTGCATGGAATCTGTAGATTGCTTTTGGGAAGACAGCCATTTTTACTAAATTAATCTATGACCATGGGAGACCTTTCCATCTTCTGAGATTTTTCAGTTTCTTTCTTCAGAGACTTGAAGTTCTTGTCATAGAAATCTTTCACCTGCTTGGTTTGAGTCACATCAAGGAACTATAATTTGTGACTTTTGAAAGGTGTTGTTTCCATAATTGCCTTTCAGCCTGTTTATCTTTTGAGTAGAAGAAAGGTACTGTTTTGTTTGAGTTAATTGTATATCTATCCACTTTGCTGAAGTTGTTTTTCAGGTTTATGGGTTCTCTGATGGAATTTTTGTGGTCATTTAAGTATACTATTTTATTATCTGCTAATAGTGATATTTTGATTTATTCCTTTCCAATTTTTATTCCTTTGACCAATTTTTGTTTTCTAGTTGCTCTGTCTAGAACTTGTAGTACTATAGTGAATTGGTAGGGAAAGAGTAAGAAGCCTTGTCTAGTCCTGTCTTGTCTTATTTTAGTGGGATTGCATCAAGTTTCTCTCCATTTAATTTGATGTTGGCTTCTGGTTTGCTTCTATATTTAGGTATGTGCTTAAAATTCTTAATCTATCCAAGACTATTATCATGAAGGTTTGTTGATTTTTTTTTCAAATAATTTCTCTTCATCTAATGAGAACTGTGTGTGAATTTGCTTCAATATATGTGTGCGTGTTTGTATGTGTGTGTCTGTGTGTGTGTGACAGATACATATATATGTATCTGATGAATCCGATTGTTTCATAACTTCTCATTAGTTTCACAGTGTCTCTTTTTCATTTCTTTTTTCCAGGACCTCTCCATTGCTCAGAGTGGGGTGTTGAAGTTTCTCACTATTATTATATGGGGTACAATATGTACTTTGAGTTCTAGTAAAATTTCTTTATGAATTTGGTTGCCCTTGTATTTGGAGCATAGATATTCCGAATTGTGAGTTCATCTTTGATGAATTATCCTTTGATAAGCATGAAGTAACATTACTTACCTTAAAAAACAAAAAAAAAGTACTTTGTGAACCTCCTCTTTTCACAGTAGGCCCTCTTGACTACTGAGGCGTTTTTGTAACAGCTTTGAAGGAATTTTAAAAGGAAAAAAAATAGATGTAAACAATTTCACAGTTCCATGTACTCATAGCTAAGTGATATGTATACAAAATTCTATACATGAAACATATTTTCATTGATCCAGTGCTAAATTTATATTAAGTCAGTTTCTTTTCTAGGAGTCTTCTGTGCTTCCTTCTTTATATGGCACAATGCAAAACTGAATTCTTTAATGTAACCCTTATAACTTATTTTTAAATTTTAAGTTATGGTTATTGTTTTTTTTTTCTTTCACGTGTGTATGTGCACAACTAGTGTGTCTTGTACCTGAGGAAGCCAGATGAAGGCATTGAATCCCCTGAAACTGAAGTTATAGGTAGTGAGCCACCTTGTGGGTTTTGGTACTCCAATCTCAGAAATCTGGAAGGGAACCAGTGCTCTTAACTGCTGAATCATCTCTCCAATCCCTTCATTGTTTTTTTTTTCTTTTTATGAAATGAATTATCTAACTGTAAGTGGAAGACAACTTACTAAACAATGAGAGAATGATACTCAGATTCTAAAGTATCTGTTTTAAATTATATGTAACTGAATGCTAAGTGAGCTTTCTCAGAAGACAGTAACTTGTCTTTGAGATATGGTGTCATTATGTAGTTCAGGCTGGCCTGCATTTTCCTATTTAACCTATGCAGTCTTTACACTGGAAATCTCCTGCTTAAGCTTCCAATACTAGGATCATACACAAAAAAACATCTTACATGGCTTACTAAACAATGCTCCTAATACCTATTTTTGGACTTATTTATGTGTATTAGTGTTTTGCTTACAGTTATATATGTGCACCACAGGTGTACCTGTTGTTCAGATATCAGTAGATTATTTCAGATACCTGGAACTGGAGTCAGATAGTTGTGAGCCACCATATGAGTGCTAGACACCAAACCTATGTCCTTTGCAAAGAACAGGAAGTACTCTTAACTGCTGAGCCATATCTCTACCCCCATGAAACAATATTATATTTTTAAAAAATAATATTTTGCTTCTTTCAAGTTACCCATTTTACCAAATTATTTTTTTTCAACTGAAGGATTTGCTCTATTTAGAGGAGGCAGAATAATCATTTAATAATCTGATTTTGTCTAGTACTATGTATGGTGAGAATATTAAACATGTACACCGAAATATAGCTTCATCCTAGTTACTGAAAGCTAACTGTGCATGCTAGAAAGGTACTAAACATTTTCTGAAGCATTACAATTTTCATGAACTGCAGCAGTTACTGATCAAAAGTTCCTACCATAATTTTCTTCAATTGTTTTTTTAAAGGATATGTTCTGAAATATAATTACCAATTCACTTTAGAAATAATTTTATTTTGATTAAAAAAAAAACTTGGAGATCATTGTTTTAAACATAGATTTTAACATTTTTATCTATTTTTATTTATATAGGTATTTTGCCTATAAGTATGTCTGTGAGTCATATACATATGTACCTGGTGCATGCAGAATTTAGAACAGGGCATCACATCCCCTGGAACTGGAGTTGGAGATATTTGTGCACATTATGTAGGTGCTAGGAATCAAACGCAGGTTTGATTCTGACAGGGTCTCATTTGTAGCTCTGACTGTCCTGGAACTCAGTATGTTGACCAGGTTAACCTGGAACACAGAAATATCTCTCTGCCTTTTCCTCCAGAATACTAGGATTAACATGGGAACCAATATGCCCGGCTGCCGTCTTATTTTAATTGAATATTTTAAACAATGGGTCTAACAGTTCCACAGTCAAGTTTGTTCTTTCAGTTGCATCATCTTTTTTTAGATTTGGAAAAGAATTAGCCTTTATTAAAAGTGTTTCCCTATGAAGAATTAAGTATACTTTTGATCCTTTGTTTTGTGCATTTGTTCTTTTGAAAACTGTTCTTGAAGCTCAAAATTATTTTCCTTACAGAAATTAAAATTCAGATAAGATTAGATATTTCTTATCCAAAATACATGGACTGTTTTTTTTCTATGTTGTGGAACATTTCTGTAGACTTTACAGGTTGAACATCCTTCATCTGAACATACCAAACCCTAAGTATTCTAAAGTATGAAGCATGTTTGTGATATCTATCATTTAATTTTAAGTTTCCATAGCATTATTGAATGAAATTTATCTATATCTATTTTTACTTGAATACATGGAATTATCTATTTTTTTCTTCAAAATGACCCTTTATTTTTAATATAGATGACATTTATAAGACGCTTCACATAAAGAGAAAATGGATGGAAACTTATGTCAAAGAATCTTTCAAAGGCAGCAACCAGAAATTAGAAAGATTTTGCAAAACGAACGAACGAGAGAGGTAGAGTTGTTATATTTGTAGGGTCAAATGTGTATCATTTGAAAAATTATATGTGGCTGAAGTTTAAAAAAAATTATATCATGTCTGATTCTTTAGTAAAAATGTTTGGCTTTGATTTTGTCTAAACAGTTAACCCTATAACATCATGCCTTCAAGCAAACTAAATCTAATTCATAGAAATCTATGAAAATTTTATTTTCTGCTTTAAGTCAATGTTAATGAGATTTAAATTTTAATTTACATTCATTGTGGAAATACAGAAGTCTTGCACATAGTCTTAGGAATGTAATTTATGGATTATTATGTTTAACAATATTCAAAAGGAACAACTACAATTACATATGCAGACAATTTGTATATTTTAGTTGACATGTTTTGCACTGTCTTTACTAAGGCAATGTATGAAAAATAAATTAGAACTTATATTTGGTAGAAAATAATGAAAAAAAAAACCACACTGAAATATAATTAAATTTTGTACATGTATATATATGTGTGTGTGTATGTGTGTGTGTGTGTGTGTGTGTGTGTGTGTTACGTGTGTGTTGTGTGTGTTTATATTTCTTTAATTTTGAAAAGCTAAAACGTAAATGAAAACCTCTCTGATAATATGTTAGGGGAAAAATCTATAATGATTTCCCATTAGATATTTTATACTGCTATTTTTCTTTTTATAGTATGAAATGTTCAATTGAATTTGTTTTGAGTGTTCTTTTTCATATTGGTATGAAATGTGCCTGCTTTTGTTACTGTGCTTTACAGGAAGAACATCAACAACAAATTTTGTGAGCAGTATATAACTACATTTCAGAAGTCTGATATGGATGTACAGAAATTCAATGAAGAAAAAGAAAAATCAGTGGTTGGTACCATAAAAAAACTTAATATTTAACCTAGTATTACTAAGTAGGAATGGAACAACTAGCCTTGAGTTCAGCATATGAAACTAAATTAAGTTCCATTATCTATCTATCCTTGCTTCTGTTCTAGTCTTACTGAGATATAAACTATTGATTGCATACTCTATCAATGAAAACGACTAGGCATTTTATGGTATACCAGATCATAAATTTTCAAGAGGCAGACATTTGCAGAAAGATCAAGAGATGATTACCAGTGACTACAAAAAAAAAAAAAACAAACAAACAAAAAAAAAACACAATATATCAGAGTTGAAAGAAGAGAGAAAGCTTATTTATTGGTTTCACCTGGACTCTGTTGTTTATATTAAAAAACCAACTCAATTTGGTAAATCAGTTCTTACAGTCCTAAATTTAGTAAAGATTTAGTAACAACAGAGGATGGAAACAAACATTCTCAACAGCCCTGGAAGAATTTTCCTGTGGAAGAATATCAGCAAACAATTTTAGATCACATCTCCATTACTCTACCAATCACTGTAGTCATCACCTGGTTTCCAAGTAAGATCTGAGACAACGATAATCATATTAACTATTTTATTTTATTTACTGGTTAATAGTTTGGAAAGTATTCAATTTGAAAGGAACAGCAAATTCATTCTTGCCTCAGAAGGCATTGAGGAACCTGCCATTATGAGTCAGTTCTGGAAAGAGATAGGAACTAAAGATAAATAATAAATACTCCAATTGAAGACAGTTTTTAAACCTTGGACTCTGGATGACATTTCAAGGGAAAGTGATCATCCCTGTAAATAAGGAGTCTAAAGACAGAACAGCAGGGTACTTCAAGATTTGTAATTCTGCATATGGCAGCTGGTGAGAGGGAGCCAGTAAAGGAAGAGAACCACTGGTAGAAAGAAAACTACCATGAGTGAAGGAAAGTTTTAAAGAAGAAAAGATCCCTAAATGTGTCATATGCTGCATGTGGGCCCAATAAGATTGATTTACAGGGCTGGAAGATGGTTTAATTGGTAATCTTTCTCCCGTGTAGGCATGGAGACCCCAGCTTATATTCCCTGCATTGGGATGAATGCCCACACCACCACCACCAACAACAAAATAAACAACAACAAACTAGCAAAACTAAAAACAAACCACCACCACCACAACAAAAAAAAGTTGGTGTGGTTGTGAGCATTTTAAAACAACCAATCTCAGATTTAGTTCAGAGAAAAGAAGATCTCCAGATCTTTGTAGCCACCAGGTGTAGCATAAATGATGAGCTCTAGGTTTAGTGAGATTCTGTCTCTGAAACAGTACTGTGAAATCAAAGATGACACCCAATATTAACCCTTTGTCTCCAAATGAATGCAGGTGCACTTTTTTTAAAGATAAGCATTGCAAATTAGAGGTAATTTTACTTAATTATGATGATTTGAGTGCAAATGTGAGGTAAAAAATTGATCACAGTGAATAAAGGGCAAAACAGGATTGTAGTAGCCCAAGGTGAAAAGGTGTAAAGGGCTTGTCTTAATTTTTTTTTAAATGCAAATTATCATGGTTGTGTGCAACCCTAGAGAATACAATGAGAACTTTATGTTACTACTTCTATATGTTGCTTGAGATTGGAACCTAGAGAAAACCAATCTAAGCTTCCAAGACTAGGATTTTACCGAGTTCATGTATACATGGTGCATGCCTATAAACATAAGAACTTGGGAGGCTAAGGCCAGTATGTGCATTATGAAAAACTCTTTCACATTAAAAAAAATTCCTACCCCACAATTGGTAGCATAATTTTATTTCATGTTATTGTAAAAATATACATATATTTAGTCAAAATAGTTGTTAAAATTTTAAATCAGTTGGAAAACTATTCCTTTTAACTTTCATATAGAATTATTTTTGCTCACATAAATGTTTTAGTATTAGATATACATTTAGTGTTTTATTGTTAGACTACCATGCATGTTGCATGGCAGTAACAACAAAAATAAACAGAATTGTTATAGTAATGTTTTCCTTTTACATTTGTAGAATAGTTGTCAAAAAGAACAACAAGCATTGAAACTGTCCAAATGTAGTCAGAACCAGACCCTGGAAGCAGGTAAAGAAATGCATGAGAAGTCGATGGAGGTATGTTGCACATGGTCCATAAAATGACCTTAGGAATCTAAATATGTTTTAATAATCATAAAGTTTTAACTACTTATTATTTTGAATTATTTCTGACTGAAATGACTGCTATTATCCATAAAATCCTAATGGCTTTGTATGAATTATTAAAGATATGAAATGATAAAATGGGAATTTGACCTCAGATGTACCTCATACTTTAATAACACTATAATTATCCTGCTTTATTAAACATAATCCTAACACTAACCCTAATCCTAATCCTGACCTTAACCTTTACCCTATACATCATCTGCACAGAATCTTTCATATTTGTATCCTTGGGAATTTATTTAATAAGAGGTACTTTTCTGTTTTAGGTTTTGATGAACTTGGGGACCAAGAACTAAGATATGCTTTTTGGTGTAGATGGTGAACTGAGAAAAAAAAATGTCTATTTTTAAAAGAGCCATCATGGAGAATAATCTGAAGTACTCTTCTACTTTCCCATCTTCAGAAAAATGAAGCATGAAAAATTTTCACTTGCTGGTATATATATAAAACAAATAAAAAAATCTCTAACTTTTTTGTTTCCTATGAAACAGAGTTTTAAAGTTTCTTTAATCCTTGTTATTCTGATGATTCTGAGAAGGAAGTTAATCCCAGTGATGTGATTACAAAGTTAACTAGCAGTTATACCTTTAGAGTCAAAATAGAACTTCTTTATTTTTAAATATCTTTAATCATTTTCTTGTTTAAGTGTAAGTGCATCTTTATATTAACTTCCAAAGGAAATCTAAATGAATATGTGAATGGTATATAGTCCTGTGGACTGAAATTCCACACGCTAATATAGTTGAATTATTTAAAATTTATTCTTATACTTTTTTTAAAGTCGAGATTTTATTCTTCTCCTAGTTCCCCCTCTTACTGTTCCACACCCCATATCTCCTGCCTACATGCCCCCATGCTCCCAGGGCCCCAAGCCCACAATCCCCATCTCCAAGAGTATGTCCCCACCATCCTGTCCCCTCTCCACCAGACCTCCCTGCTCCCTGGGGCCTGAAGTCCCTTGAGGATTAGATGGACCTCATCTGACTGAGTCCAGACCTGGCAGTCCTTTTCTGTATATGTGTTGGTGGCTTTATATCATCTGGTGTATGAAGCCTGGTTGCTGGCTCAGTGTCTGAGACATCCTGGGAGGTCCAGGTTATTTGAGATTGTTGGTCCTCCTACCGGGTAGACCTCTTCCTTATCTTCTTCCAGCTTTTCCCCAATTCATCCACAGGGGTTCCCAGCTTCTGTCTATTGGTTGCATATAAATTTGAGCATCTGACTCTTTCACCTGCTGGCTTGGTCTTTCAGAGAGCAGTCATGATAAGCCCATTTATTGTGAGCACAGAATAGCATCAGTAATAGTGTCAGGCCTTGATGCCTCTCCTTGAGCTTTATCACAATTTGGTCTTGTCACTGGATCTCCTTTTCTTTAGGCTTTTCTCCATGTTTTTTCCTTGCAGTTCTTTCAGACAGGAACAATTCTGGGTTAGAGCTTTTTACTGTGGGATGGTAACTCAATCTTTCCACTTGATGTCCTGTCCCTCCACTGGAGGAGGACTCTACAAGTTCCCTCTCCCCACTGTAGGGCATTTCTTCAAAGGTCCCTCCCTTTGAGTCCTTAGGGTCTCTCACCTCCCAGGTCTCTGATATAACCGAGGGTTTTCTCACCTCCTACCTCAAAAAGTTGCCTGTTTCCATTCTTTTTGCTTTTCCTCAGCACTTCAGTTATGTTCCCCACACACACAATACCTGATCATGTTCACGTTCTTGTCCCATTTCCCACCCAGGCTCTTTCCTCCCCATCACTGTAGTGATTTTTTTTAACCTTCTTAACATTTAAAATTGTTTTCATCCATACAGATATTTGAAATTTATTTATTTTTTGATTCATTATCTTATTAGTTTCCAAAGGTAAGAGATACAAATAAAGAAGGTACATTGGGTTGATTTTATTTCACTTCATTTCATTTTTAAAATAGGCACATAGTATGTTGTGTATTGTCCAAGAAGTTCTAGAATGTTTAGGTTCCAGGTGATCTCAGCATTCCATGTAGGTATTATTACAGGTATGTGACAACATACCTGGCTTATATTGTTCTTAAGAAAGTAGTCCCACAAAAATGTACTATAAACACTTTAAAATTAACATTGCTCTCAGAGATGAAAATATTTCCTGTTAACTTACAAAATTCATTGAAAGTATATTTCTTCTTGAAAGAAACTAAACTGCTAACTTCAAGGCAGGATAAAAGGACTGATTAGCCCCCTCTCTCTGTTCTAGGCCCAACCTCTCTGTTCCCATTGTTCTTGTTTCTATAGCTCTCTGTCTCTCTCTTTGTTTCCAGCTTCCCCTCTATCTGTTCTTTGCCCCATATTTTTCTGACTAATGGTTTTGTTTCTGTCTCTAAGCCTCTATACCTCCCCCATTTCCTCATTCCTCTACCCTCTCCCAATCATTCCCTTTATACCAGGTCTGTTCTGTGGTGTAATTTCTGAAGGTCACAACATGCATGGGCCCAGCAAATGTATTCCCTTGCCATGTAATATTTCATAACACTAACACATTAAAAGCAACTGACAAAATCTATAAATATTAGTTTGAGACATGGATTTTTGTATTCCCAAAAAGGAATCAAAACAACATTTCATTTGGCTTGGCCTTCAGATAAATTCAGATAACCTAACCTTACCTAATCACTAAGAATGCTAAATTATGCACTTGTTTTTCTCCTTGCAACAATGTATGTCCATCAGTGCCCTTTGACACAAATAAATCCACAAACTTGCTCCATTGACAAGAGCATTGCTCATTTAATCCTGTGATAACAAAAGCAGGTGCAGCAGGAGCAGCATCTGCCCTAGGTCCTCTCAGGAGCTCTTTCTTTTATACACTCTCAAGAATCACTAGAATTTCAAAAAAAAAACTATCTGCAGCTGGGGACAGACATGAGATTAAAAGAAAACAAAATAAAAAAAAAAACTACACATATAACATTGCTGGGTTTTTATAGGAAGCAAAATTCTCATACATTTTTTCCTATAAGGAGGATGGAGGATCCTACAACTCAGAAGCAAATAAAACTTCCAAGTTTTAGGAAGCTCAGAAAGGGCTAGGTTTGCTGAGGCCCTCCCAAAGGCAAGAAAAGAGGAACACAATTGCTGGGGTGATGTTTCGCCTACCTCTTCCTGGTAAAGGAAGGCTATGCGTCCTGCTAGGGTTGGTCAGTCTGCAGACATGTTAATTTGCATGCACCCACTCAGGAGGGGTTGGTGCCAGATTTGGGTTAGCACCTGCTCAGTGGTGTTGTTTACTGCGATGGTGTACGGGAGACCAGCACCATCTTTTAGGTGCTGGCTGCCTACAGCATGAACAGATTTTTTTTTTTTTTTACTACTTGCTTGGACTGATCTTCCCCTGCTTTGTGGGCCCTGCTAATTCTGTTATCTACTGTATTTGTCTGACTCAGTTGGGATAAGGATTTACTTGGACCCAGCTTCATTTGTCACATCCATTTTCAAGTATAAAAAAAAAATCACATACTCCATCTACCAACATGGGAGACATTATTTTTTGATATGCAGTTTTCCCCAACAGTGGAATGACAAGAAGACCAGAGCCATCCCTTAGGACAGGGACAAATGATCCAAAAGTTACTATTCTCTAACCTAGGACAACCAGTGTCAATAATTTTATATGTCTCTGCAAACCTAGATTATGGCTGATCAACTTCATTGAGTCAGTGGCAGCACTCAGAGTGGGCATACAGGCTAAATGATAACTATATATGTGAACATCCTTCAACTCTGGCCAGATGTACCCCTAAAGCCCATTTTTACATTTCCTACTGGAAACACATCTTATCAACAACCTGGCACTACAAGTGCAAAAATGGTGCTCCTTCAAAAGGAGCCTTCTGCATCAGACTGTCAACTAGGGACCTGGAAACATTCTAATTTCAATATCACTAACTTAAGAAACCCCTGACAGAATACTGGCTAGCAGATTAGAAAGGGCACGATCACAGGGTCTGTGTTAAATGTCAAGAGAGTTTCTATCATGCATTAAGTGACATCCAGATCTTCCATTCTTTTCATGAGGAAATAAAAATTAGCCCATTTCTCACTGCTCCCATAGCAAGAAATCTGTTTTTGGTCCTGTTGCCACAGACCCTCTGGGTCCCTCTTTCTGCATGGAAAGAGTCACTAGTCCGAGATGGGCAAAGAGTCTGCGAATGACAGAAAGATGAACACATGAGATTGTGTACTATCTGAATGTCATTTGTCAAATTGAGCATCAAACTTTTTATACACAAGAAAATAGGGAAGTTAGGTGACACATTGGCAAAGTACAAATGAGGTTACTGGGTGCTTAATGGCTCTTACACAAAACAGAGGAATGTAAACACAAAGACAGGCAGGAACTGGTCAATAAAACAACTGAGACAAAGTCAGCCCTATCTAAGGTCACCTAAAGTCTTAGAAGCCAGGTGTGAGGTCTTACACTCCTAGGGCAATGGCTTTCACACCCAAGTCATATTTCTAATTAGGAAGTTTGGCTCTAGCTAACCATCTCATTACCCTAAAACCACAGCCAGATCTACTGCCTAAACCATTGTAAATTCCTGTATGTGGGAGTGATTTGGCTTTTATTCTAAGTGATAGTGTAATACCAAAGGCAATTCTGAATGTCACTGAATAGGCAACATTGAATTCCAAACCCATGGTCAGCTCAAGGACTTTCTATGACATTGGAACACTGGCAAAGGCTTAGCTATGTCAGAAATCAATCTTAAAAGGCACTTATAATAAGATATTACTAAAAGAGAGCACATGGATCTGTACACCAGACTAACAAGGGGATAGGGTATGAATATGTGGGTTATGAGAATGCCAAAGCTCCAGGAGTTGAGTTCCTTTTGAAACTCTTTGACGCATGAGTGCTTCCAGGTCTCTTGGACTGCCAAGCAGACTTCACTACAGTGTGCATTTGCGGCATCCTGGTAGACACTAGTCCAGTAGCTAAGGGTGTATTTTGGCCATGCATGTGAAAAAACTAACATGGAAGAACTATGGCCTGGATAGATAAAAAAAAAAAGAACTGGATTCCTGTAATCCTTTGTATGAGACAAGGTTCCCCGGTCCTTCTACAAATCTTGACTCACTAAAACTTCAATTATTGGGACTAGGAGTGGTAATAGCACTTGTGTTTAAACCTAAGCACTCCAGAGTCAGAATCCTCTGTGATTTTGAGGCTAGCCTGGTTTACACAGTGTGTTCCAGGTTACTCTGAGCTACATAATAAGATCCTGGACAAAACCAAAACCAAAATTGAACTAATACTTAAGTTGTTGGGGAAAACTGACCTACCTAATGGAAGGGTGATTTAAACTTCAGCTGGAAGCCCCACATGCCTGGGCCAAACATTCTTTAATGCAGTCACTTGGGAAATTCAATGGTGTGGATTCCCAAACCACTTTGAACAAAACATCTATTCCTTGTCTAGTTTCTCTAATCTCTGACAGGACCGAAAAAAATGTCAATGCAGGTATCAGGTACCATGCCCTTTGTGGGCTATACTGGATATGTTGGGTACACAGCCTCGATTATACTTTTTCTCACCTAATCAGGATTGTGTGTTTTGGGGACTAGCTGTACAATTTTCTTCCTGTTCCAACTTACCAGAGGGGACCATTTAGAAATCTAAAGTACTAGCCAGGTGGTGGTGGCACTCGACTTTAATCCCAGCACTTTGGAGGCAGAGGCAGGCAGATTTTTGAGTTCGAGGCCAGGCTGCTGTGCAAAGTGTGTTTCAGGACAGCTGGGGGTATACACAGAAACCCTGTCATGAAAATAAAAAAAAAAAATCTAAAGTACTGGTAGTCGCAAAGTAAATGGTGTGCCCTTGAAATTGGCAACTAAAAATAAAATGAATGGCAATCTGAGTGTAAAATTCATTAACATGATCCAGCTACCTGGACAGAGTCCTGAGGCTACCAAACTCCCATGTATATGTGAAACCATATTAGCAGTATAAGACACAGTTTAAATAATTATTAGTATAATATTATTTTGTGACATAAAATTATTAACTGTACATACAAGAAACATTGAATTTATTACTACTATAACTCCAAAAGCCCTTAATATACATTTGTATAATAGTATCCTCAGAGGATTGAAACCTTCCACCCTATAGGAAGCTTTTTAAGCAGAGAGATAAACAACTCAAAAGAAATCCAGGAAGCTCTTTAAGCAGGAAGGCAAACACCTTCAAAGAGCTTCAAGGAGTCCCTCAAACTGACAAAAGTCAGTAGGCTTCTCCCTGCCAGAGAAAGGAATAAAAGCTGAGAGTCCCTCTCATATGCAGAAAGATGAGGTACAAAAGAGAAATATGAGGCCAAGGCTTAGAGCATTTCTCCCTGGAAGGTAAAACCCTGGACAATCCCCAACCTTGTTTTCCCTAATCTCTAAAATACATTCAGAAAGAAGCTCTTTGTTCTCTATAGCCAGCAAAAAGCCTTTTTGTTTCGGTGCCTTACAGCCAGAGATGTGATAATTGTAGGAAGACCTATAGGGATATGGAGATAGAGAGGATATGCAGACTACTCCCCACCCATAGCCAAGTTTACTCCCAACTCCTCCCAACTCTCCCCATCTCCTCCGAACTCTCCTCCCAACTCCTCCCAATTCTTCATCTAGCTGTTAAAACCCCCTGTTCTTACTGCTCAGGGTCAAACTCCCCTGCCCTGCAAGGCAGAAGGAGTTTGTCCTCAGCTAGATTTAGTAAAAACTCTTGAATTTGGCATCAGGGGGGGTTTTCTCTTGAGTCTTTGGGGTGCTGGCCAGCTCATCCTAGGACTTGAGTGGAGGCCCAGCTTTTGGTGGTCTTACATGTGGGTGCTCATTTGCTGAGATTTGTGGCCTACCCCAGTTCTCAGAAATCCCCGCTGATAGGTAAGATCCTGCCTTTGTCTATGTCATTGTCTATGTCTTTGTCTGCAGGCTTTTTTTGAATTTTGTATTCTTAGTTTACAGTAGCCTGTGCACATGAGAGCAACAAATTCCCTGTCTGGGATGGAGGGGAGGGTTACTGACAGATGTGTCAGGAGTAACTGCCTGCCAACCTGGGAGACATCCCAGAAGGTCTGAGGGAGCTCCAGGGATGCCTGGGTATTTCCCATCGGGGAGCCAATTGAGACTGTGCTCACTCACCCGTCTGTTTCTGTTACTAGGTGCTAATTGAGTGGTGCTCACTCAACCATCTGTTTCTGTTACTGTGTGCCAATTGAAAGGTGCTCACTCAGCAATCCATTTCTGTTACTGGGTGCCAAGTGAGAGTGTGCTCACTCAGTCATCTGTTTCTGTTACTGGGTGCAAAGTTAAGAGTGTGCTTACTCGGCTGTCTGATTGGGTACTGGTTGCAGTTATCGTAATTTATTGTGTGTATATCTTGTTTGTCTCCCTGAATGTGACTCTGACAATGAGACAGACTATTAGCACTCCCCTCGTATGAGTCTTGTGATTTGGACTGAAATTAAGACTAGGATTCACAACCCGTCTGTAGATGTCAGAAAGAGATTTTGAAGAACTTTCTGCTCTAGGGAATGGCACATTTTTGGTGTTGGTTTAACACCATAGGACACTCTTGATTTGATTGTAATTTCTGCCCTTTAAAATGTTGTTTAGGCAGAGGGGACCAGGGTCTCAACCAAATCAAGTGCCATAGAATCTCATCTAAAAAAAATTAGCCAAGGACCCCCCCCATCCTTGTTGAAACCTTGAGTTCAGTGGAAAAAGCCAGACTCCTGAGACCTAACTCTCTGCCACTCAGAGAAAAAAAAAAAAACCGAGATAAAAATAGTGGAGTCTGAACTGCAACCCTGGCTCCCACAAAGATATATCCAGAGATAGAAGAACCTCCACAATGGCATAACACCCTACCACCATATCCCCAACTCGTCCCCTCCCAGACCTCTCAACATGTCTGAGGTGCCGCTGGAGATGTGGGGGTGGGACCAGCAGCTGGAACCTGAGGCTGTTGAGTTCGGAACCTAGAGGAAACAGACTGCACAGTGCTGCCTTTATATACTTATGGCCCTCCTCCATCAGAACCCAGACAACTGCAGTCCCTTTAGTACTGGTCATTTTCCTCTACTGATCCTATAATTTGAAGGCATATCATGCCCCCTTTTCTGGAAACCCCTCTAGCCATACTCATCTAATGTAATCTCTCATGTTCTCTCATCAGCCCACTAGGGATAACTGTCAACAGAATTTGAGCATTCTTTTCACCACAGAGGAGAAAAAAAAGATACTGCTGGAGGCAAGAAAGAACATGCTAGGGGTCAATGAATGGCTGTCACATCTTCTGAATGAAATAGATGCAGGCTTGCCTCTGACAAGTCCTGACTGGGACCCTAAAAGTCCTCACAGTAGGGGGCAGTTGACAGTTTTCCTCTGGGCTCTAGTAACAGGGCTGAAAGGAGCTGGCAGGTGCCCCAGTAATTTGGCCAAGGTAAGAGGGATCCTACAAGAGGAAAAGTAGCACCCAGCAGTGTTTTTTTGAGCACCTCTTAGAACCATACAGGCCTTACACTCACTTTGACCCTACATCAGAGGGCCAGCAGGCAGCGATGGCCATGGCTTTCATTGGCCAGTCTGCTTCTGACATTAAAAGGTTACAGTGTCTATAGATTCTGCAAATATTATCTTTGAAAGATCTGGTTAAGGAGACAGAGAAAGTGTACTATAAGAGAGAGACTGGAGAAGAAAAAAGAGAAAGAGTAAAGAGAGAGTCTGAAAAAAGATAAATTATACGAGATAGAAGGCTGTAAGAAATTTAACTAGGGTTTTGGATATAATTCCAGGTGATAAGGAATATTATAGAAAGGGAGGAGGATGTAGGCAGACAGTGTACCTGGGTAACACAGCACCAAGAAGATGTCAAAACTCCAGAGGACCTTCGCAACCACCTCTAGATAAGGACCAATAGAAAAAAAAATGGACACTGGGCAAAAGACTGCCCCCCCAAAAAAAAATAGATATCAGTCCTCCCAAGGTCCTTAACCCAGATGACAATGCCTAGGGCAGATGGGCCTCAGGCCCCCCTCCCCGAGCCTAGGGTAATCCTAACTGTGGAGGCGTCCACAACATATTTTCTTGTTGATACCAGAGCAGAATTTTTAGTTCTGAAAGAGCCACTGGGGAAATTGAAGAACAAGAAAACTGTAGTAATAGTGGCTACTTGTCAGAATCCATACTCTTGGACCACTGATAATAAAGTTGATTTAAGAAGAAGCCAAGTAACTCATTACTTTCTCATCATTCCTGAATGCTCCACCCCATTGTTGGGGAGAGACTTACTATCAAAATAAAAGCCCACATAAGTTTCTTTTCAGAAGGAACTTCAGTCTCTTGGATTCCACCATCTCTATAATTTTAGCTTGAAAATCAGAAAACTAATATAGATAAAGTGAGCCTCAAACCTGTTAGAGAAAAGTTCTAGAAGGGAACTGGTTAGAGAGATATCCTCAAGCCTGGCCAGAGACTGCAGGTATAAAAATGACAAAAAGGGTGCCCCCATCGTTGTGATGCTCAAAGCTGGTGCGACTCCTATTGGGGTATGATAATACCCCATGAACAAAGAGGCCTTCAAGGGCATCAGACCTCACCTCAAAAGGCTCTTAGAACTGGGTGTTTTATTCCCTTGTCAGTCTTCCGGGAATACTCTGTTGCTAGCAGTTAAAATTCAGGCTTCGCCCCGGGAAAGCAGCTAAGAGGTGACCCGCTAGGGGCATACTGGGCAATAAATTTTACTGACGTTAATCCAGCCAAGTACAGTAATAAATATTTATTAGTTTTTTTAGACACTTTTTCAGGGTGAATGGAAGCCTTCCACACTAAGAAGGAGACCACCAATGTCATGGTAAAGAAGATATTAGAGGAAATTTTCCCAATATTTGACACCCCTAAGGTAATTTCATCAGACAACATCCCCTCCTTCGTTGCTCAGATAAGACAATTGCTTATAGACCCCAGATTTCAGGACAGGTAGAGCAGATAAAGAGAACATTAAAGTAAACCTTAACTAGATTGGCTTTAGAGACCAGCAGAAAAGATTAAACAACACTCCTAACCTTCTCCTAGTTCCCAGGGAAATTTATACTTACACCCTTTGAACTCCTCCATGGGAGACCTAATGAAGCAGGGAGAATGTTTGACCCTGGTGTTCCTTTTTCCCAACCCCTGCCAGCTCACTTGAAGGCCCTATAACTGATCAAAAATGATTCCTGGGAATTGCTGAAAAAAATCAAACACAGACACACAGACACACAGACACACAGACACACACACAGACACACACACAAACAAACAAACAAACAAACAATACATAGGTACCAGGAACCACAATGGGACCACATCAATTTCAAATAGAGCATCCTATCCTGGCCTGACACCACCTTTCTAACAACCATAAACCCAGATGAAAAGGACCCTAACTGGTTCTTGTGACAAGCTCTGCTGCTGCTCCTCCAGCCTGTGTCTGGCTCCTCCTATTGGCCCCACCGAGGCCCACTGGCCCAGCCCTGCTTGCACTAACTGGGCTTGGCTCAGGAACTGAACCTCCTCCCTCCATCCCACCTCTGGTGAGAAACTCTTTAGTCTCATTAAAGGGCTTCTGGGGCTCTCAATGTAACAAATTCTGAAGATGTGACCTCATGTTGGCTTTATTTGACAGCTGGGCCAGAGGTTTAATTTTCCTAGTTCTAATATTAGAACTATTTACTAGAAGGAGTAGGGTATGTGAGACCCTGTCTTATAGCATTTATCCCTGGAAGGAAGAGACCCTGGACATTTCCCAACCTTTTTTTTTTCCCTTGATCTCTAAATAAACATCAGAAGGAAGCTCTTTGTATTCTATTGCCAGCAAAAGCCTTTTTGTTTCTGTGACTTACAGCCAGAGATGCGATAATTGTAGGAAGACCTACAAGGATATGGATATAGAGAGGAGGTGCAGACTACTCCCCCACTACACCCCCACCTATAGCCAACTCTCCTCCCAACTTCTTCCAATTCCTCAGCTAGCTGTTAAAGTCCTGTAATGTTACTGCTCAGGGACAAACTCCCCTGCCCTGCACGGCAGAAGGAGTTCCTCCTCAGCTACCTGATAATAAAACCTCTTGCAGTTTGCACTAGGTGTGGTTTTCTCTTGAGTCTTTGGGGTGCTGGGCAGCTCATCCTGGGACTTGAGTGGAGGCCCAGCTTTGGGAGTCTTACAGAGTCTTGGTGAAGTTGAGACTAGTTGTCTGAAAGAAGCAGAAACAAGAGGGAGCTGGAGCTACCTTGCCTGGAAGGGGTTTAGATCCACTGAGCTACATTGAAAGGATTCTCTCCAACCTGTTGAGCTGTCTGCTCTATTCTCCAGGTTCCCGTTTTTTGTGGACCATAGTGGGGTGGGCTTTGGTGGTACAGCTGTCCCTGAGTCATTTCTGCTCCTGTAAGTAATCCCTCACACATATTCCTGTAAGGAATCCCAGTAAAACTCATTCATCAACCAATTTGGAATTCAGCAACATTTATAACATAACCAGTTCTAATTCCACCACAGTTAATGCAATAGCCAACATTTGGCCTTAATTATTACAGATTGATTATTTTTGCTTGTTTATTGTGTATAAGAATAACTCAGTGAAATTCTCCCTTTCTCCCATATGGATTCAGTCCTTGAAATCCAGTTGCCAGGGAGCAAAAAAAGAAATTTGACTTGCTGAGCCTTCTTGCCAGCTCTGATTTTGCCAACGTTAATGCTTATAGCAGAAACATGGCCTAAAGTCAAAATATTTGTATTTATTTATTCAAATTCATTTGTTTATTTAATATATTTGTGTGTGCCTATTCTCAAGCCACAGTACACAGGGTTTTTGGGCATTGCGGTTTTTAGTGTCTTTTTTGGGGTTCTATTTTTTTTAAGGTTATTTTAGAGTTTTAGGTTTTTTTTTTTTCATTAGTTTGTTTTATATTTTGTTTCTTTGTTTCATTTGTTTTTTTAGTAAGACTTCTTGAGTTCTCTTTAGAATTTTAGATTTTTCTTTAGGGTTTGTAAAGTTTTAATTATGGCTTTTAGGATTTTTTTTTAAGGTTCTTTCATATAAAAAATAATTTTAGGGTTTCCTCAGTGTTTCAGGCAACTTTTTAAAGACATGTTGTTGTTGTTGTTGTTGTTGTTGTTGTTGTTGTTTGTTTTGTTCTTCTGTTTTGTTTTTTGTTTTTTTTTTGTTTTTTGTTTTTTTGCTTTTACAATTTTTAAGGTCTTTTTAGGGTTTTTGAGATTTTGGGGAATTTTAGGGCATTTTTAAAGTGTTTTTAGAATTTTTAATGGTCTTTTTAGAGTTCCTGTTTTTTTTTTGTTTGTTTGTTTTGTTTTGTTTTGTTTTGTATTTTTGTTTTATTTTTTGTTTTGTTTGTTTGTTTAAGTATTTTCGGGTCTCCTTTCTGTGATGTCCAATGGCTTTAATCCCAGCATATGGCAGGCAGAGGCAGGCAGATTTCTGATTTCAAGGCCAGCCTTGTCTAAAAAGTGATTTCCAGGACAGGCAGAATTACACAGAGAAACACTGTCTTGAAAAACCGTAAAAAGTATATAGATAGATAGATAGGTAGGTAGGTAGATAGGTAGATAGATAGATAGATAAATAGATAGATAGATAGATAGATAGATAGATAGATAGATAGATAGATAGATAGATAGATAGATAGATAGACAGATAGACAGATAGATAGATAGATATAGATAGATAAGATACATAGATAAGATAGGTAGGTAGGTAGGTAGTTAAGTAGGTAGGTAGGTAGATGATAGGTAGAAAGGTAGATAGGTAGATAGATAAATATAAAGTATTTTAGATTATTTTAAAAGCTTTTTAGGTCTCTTTTAGTGTTTGTTTAAAGATTCTAAAGTGTTTTAGGGTTTTCTTTTTTAAGATTTTAGGAGTCTTTTAGGGAGTTTTAAGTATTTTAGAGTTTTTAGGATGGGGGGCTTGAATGACAGGGATTTTATGTAGGGTTTTAGTTTTTTATGATTTAAAAATATTTCTGGATTTTTTGGGATTTTAGGGTTTTCTTGTGGTCTATATTTGGAGAGGGATGGATGTTTCTTGATTTCTTTTGAATTTTAAAGTATTTTAGGGTATTAGGGTCTTTTAGGGCTTTTAAAGGAGTTTAGGATTTTTTTTAATTTCTTTTTTTTAAGGCTTTTGTTTTGTTTGTTTGTCATTGTTTATTTTATTTTATTTTTTAGAAATTTGGTATATTTTGTTAGGGCTTTAGGGTCATATATATATATATATATTTCTTTTCTTTTTTTTGGTTTTCTTGATTTTTTTAAACTTTCAGTGTTTTTTGGGTCTTTTACAATTTTTATATTTGCCTCTCACCATTTGTTTATCTCAGATTTTTACTGGCCTTATTGTTTCTGACTGGATCCTGTTCCTCCAACGAGCTGATTGTGAACTGGTTGTGGTGGAGCTTCCGGGAATCAAAGTTGTCCATGGTTGTGGGACTGGATCTGGAGCAGTGGCTCTGGGCCAGGCCGAGTTTTCAGCCAGAAGGAAAATGTATCTCTACCAGGGCAAGACAGATATGGTTTGCTTTCACTGGGCCCCTTGAGGTCCCAGGTAGGCACAGTATTGTGGCAAGCGGTATCTCATCTGTGAGCTTGGCTATGACAGACCTCTTAGTAGTCAAGATATCTCTGTATGTGGGAGGAGTTCTGGAACACCAGCTCTGCTGCAGGGAAGAGTTGTGGCATCATGATAAAGTCTTATCCCTCTGGAATGATAAGACAAAAAAAGCTTTCCTTCTACTAGTTGCCTTGGTAATAGTGGTTGATCACAGCAATAATACAGCAATTGCTAACTCCCCTTTATGTTCATTATGATAAGTAATATATTAGGTTTTCTATCTTTCTGCAAGAGAATACTATCACTCAACCTCACACATGCACGAAATTATATAAAAATGGCCTCAAACCTGTATGAGAGCAAAACTATGTTAATTACCTTATTCCAAATCTGTGTTAACTCACCTAACAAAACACTCTCCTTCCATCCATTTTCCTCCAAATGCCTTGATTTCAGCTACTGCTACAAACACACCAGTAGTGACCCACCTGACAGGCCGAAAAGCCTAGACATGGTCCCGAGGCGAAAACGTCACGGAAACTTAGTCTCCTGTATTCATGGTAACCTGTATAATGAATGTTCCAATGTCCTTGCTTTAGTCGGTAAATGGATCTGTGTGCTTTCCCTTAATATTGCTTTTTTGTAAGTGCCTCTAAGGATTGATTTTGACATATTGCTAAGTTAGATACCTCATCTAGGAATTCCTGTCCTAGGCATTCCTTGAGCAAACTATGGTCTTTGAATTCACCTAGGATGCTGCCTATTCAGTGACATTCAGATTTACCTCTAGTACTGTAAGAGAGATAATGAAAGAAATCAGGCATTACTATCTGTTCCACAGAGTTAGAATTCTCAGGGCAAAGTACTACCATATGCAAGAATTTACTATTATCTAGGAATAAGAAAGGTTGTTATAAGAAGAAACCAGAATAGATAATTAGAACTATAGATAGTTGAGCTTCAAACATACACAGGAATTTGCAATGACCTAGGGGCCCGGGGTATTATATGATAGACTAGAAGAGGAACTATTGCAAGGGCACAAAACCATTGCCTATGACTTCTAAGATTAAGCAAACCTTAGGGAAGGCTACTTTTGATCCCAGTTTCTAACATTGAATTTTATCCCAATTGGTCCCTGCCAGTCCTTTGTAGGCATTCCTCTATTTTGTGTAAAAGTCACTTATAAGACTATTGCTCCCTTTGAGACAAATTACATTCAGATCCACACTCCTTTGTGTCCTGTCTGTTTCTCAGCCTCTCTTCTTGTTAAATCCTTGCCCACCTTTACTCAGAATCCAAGATATGCCCATGGAGCAAGGACGCAAGTGAGGTTTGTCTGTGGCAAGCTACCTTTCAGTTGACTAAAATTATATCATATATATATATATACACTCCAGCTCTATTCAGGTACCCCAGGAGAAGGCATTAGATCTCATTATGGATGGTTGTGAGCCACCTAGTAGTTACTGGGATTTGAAATCTGGACCTTCAGAAAAGCAGTCAGAGCGCTCAACCACTGAGCCATCTCACCGGCCCTATATACCACATTTCATCTATTAAGTTCATAATGGAAAAGAAACGGTTCCATTTCCTAGCTATTGTGAATATTGCAATAAACATGCATTGAACATATATCAGATGTAGGACGTGGGATCTTTAAGTATTTGTCTTGGTGTGTGACAGCTAGACAATCTCATAAGTCTAGTTTTGAAAACCAGTGTACTAATTTACACAGTGCTGCCCATGTTTACATACCACCATGGATACATATGGGAGAGGAAGTAGTCAATTGATCCCTATTTGTAGAAAATGCAATCCTGTCCTTAATAGTTTCAACAGAAAACTTATATACAAACAGTTTCAGCAAATTGGAGTGATACAAAGTCACATTAAAAAATCAACATATTTATATATGCCATCAATGAACTTGCTGAGAAAGAAATAAAGGAAGTAAAAGCCAATTCCTAATAACATTTTTTAAAAAATAATAGGAGCTGGGAAATATTTAAGGGGATATTGTGCTTGCCACACAAATGTGAGGAAAAGAGTTCAGATAACCCAGTACCCAGTGGTGAGTGAGTGTGTCTGCTCACCTATACTCTGAGCAGAGGAAGACTGGAAATCCTGGTTCAAGCTGCCTTGCTAGACAACCCAAACCCTGCTCAGTAAACAGAGTGAAAGTCATCAAATTACACAGCTTTAACATGTGGTCTGTACATGCACATGCACACACATGAACATATACACTTACATATATGTAAAGCTTCATACATGAAAAAACATTATACATACATGCCATTAAGATCCACCTCCATTCTCCCTCATCCACCCTACACACACACAAACACTCACACACACACACACACACACACACACAGAGAGAGAGAGAGAGAGAAAGAGATAGAGATAGAGAGACAGAGACAGAGACAGAGACAGAGAGATAGAGAAAGATAGACAGAGACACAGAAAAACAGAAAGACAGAGACTGAGAGAAAGAGAGAAGGGATGAGGAGGAGTCATAAGAAGATAAATTGTAAGAAAACATTAAGACAGGACAAACAAGAGTGTCTTACTGTTCCCACAAAACTCTGCTAGGAGAAATAGCATAAAAGCACAATGGTGTCATCAATACAGCTCCAGTCATGAAAAAGAAAGTACACCAAGGCCCTATTAAATATCCAAACCAACATTTTGTTTGACTGACTTCCAGTGTCAAGCTTTTAACATGCCAAATGTCAAAAGATATTAATTTAGTTTACAAAAAGACTTGGTCTTATGTCTTTCCTGGTCATTCAGTTGTTTGTTCATGTAAGAGAATAAACTTAAGAAAAGGAATAGATTTTAAAAGCTTTATTAAAGAATATTAATTACTGTGTTAAATGCTACAAACCTATTCAGTTATTTTCATTATTACATTTACAATGAATAAAAGTCATTTTATTTGAACAACATTATAATGCTGTTATTAATAATGATATGTTTAAAAACATATCCAATATTTAGAAAAATTCACCGTAAACTTTTCAAAACATAAGTCAAGTAATCACCTTCATAGATTTAATTTCAAAGTGAAAAATTGAACTTTCTTTTCAATATCACCATGCTTAAAACAAGCATTTCTCCATTTATAAACCACTACTCATTTTCCTTATAGATTATCTGAAAGAAACATAGTAACAGTAACTTAAATCCAGAAAGCTATTTTGTTCTGACATTAAGATTGCACAGCTAATTCTCAAAAGGTGTATATTATCTGAATCGATACATATAATTACCTACCCATTTTACCATGCAGCAAGTTCTTCATGCCTAGCAGGATTGTTCTGTTACTTAAATTCAATGTTTTCAGAGATAGCAAAAGACCAACTAGAAATTCAGATAAGAATAGTTAATACAGAATTAGCCAGGAATACAGGTTACCCCAGATTGTAGGAGAAGAGTGGATATTCTGACCTTCAACAAGCAATCCAAATATGAAAATGAATAAGAACCCAACTTGCTAACTATGACAGACAAAACAATTCTTTAAGGCCACTAGTGCTACATTCAGGAGTCCAACTTTGTCTGTGTTCTGAATCTAGTCAAAAACAGTTAAAATATTGGAAATAAAGCTTGCATCTGTACTATAAATAGATTACTGTTTTGCCCTTATTCTCTGAACAATAACATGTTAATTGCACAGTAATATTTCAGTAAGTATTAGTCATTCAGAGATGTCTTTCAGCATCCAGTTAGACTCACAGTTGTCACAAATTTATCTAGGAGAGGTCGTTTTTAAAATACAGAATAATATCTGTGATATCAATTCCATGCATTCTTTGCTCTATTCAAATACTATCACCAGTTCTTTCCCTAGCAAGTATGCCAGTGTTTGTCTATCCCCATAGCCTCTGAGGAGGAATTGTATGGATAAAACTTTCCCATTCATTTATGAGATGGAAACTGACGTCACTGAAAATCTCACTGACTACCTCAGGTTATAGGGATCTATCCTGGTGTAAAATGGACTTGAGATCACAGCCTCCTAAGAACATGTCCATTATTTCATATCATGCTCTGACTTCAACAATTCCTTGTCATGACCCCTTAGAGTGGGCACCAGACCAGGTAGCACTCTGAACCCTAAAGAAGAGAGTCCTCGGGGTCCCTCCTCATTCAGAAACTTTCGGCGATTGCCATGCTACCTGAAGCAGAACTGCAAAGTGAGGCAGCCTAGGATTGGCCAGTGCAAGAACAAGGACAACCAATCTACAGGTTCCAGATTGGCCTGTGCAGGCAAGAGGATAGCCATTATATAGGCTCGGGACAGGCCCGAGAAGGCATGAGGACAGCCATTCTCAAAATTTGCTTGATTCCTGAGACCACTGTTACTTATATTCTGTGCGATTTGCCTTACGATATGTCCAAAATTTTCAGGAGAGACCATCACTCTTAAAGGATGCTGCTTCATTGTTTCTTTCTGCAAGTCACCATTGGCAAGTCCATTCCTTGCCCCTTTAAGGGTCAGTCGCCCATTTCATGTTTCTTGAACAATTTTCTTAATGATTAAATGGCAAGACATGTGGAGAGATGGCAGCGAGCCTCAGCACAGACTTGACCCTATGACCACAGACCACAGGTTTCCCTGCTTCCAGAGCCTGGTACTGCCTTCAGTGTCGCCCAAAGAATAGTGATACCCTACCCCAATCGGGGAATAGCCTGGGGCCCACTTCACTGACCCCCAGCTGTATTTAACACCTTAAGCCAACAGGGGAAGCATTTGACCAGCAGAGACCCGAGGGACTTTGTGCCTCCAGGGCTCCTTATACAGAAACGGCACAAGTTCAGGTGTCTAAAGCCCTATGAAGACCACACATTCAAAAAAATCTGATGCTCATGTTGCAGAAGAGCTACAGAAACCCAAAGCTCTTATAAAGCGTTCAGCCATTAACACGACCCTGGGCCCTCTGAAGGAGCTAAAAGAGAACAACAAAAAAAAAAGGACAGTTACACTTTCTCTGATGTTTCCTGAGTTCATGAGTAACCCACTGAGCAGGGTACCAGACAATCTGTTTTACCACCTTCCACCAGAAAATGAGTGGCCTCATCTGCTGTGTCCATGCATAGACAGGTGAAAAGAAGTGAGCCTATGTCCACTGGGTTTGAAGAACCTAGGGATTTTGACCAGTCGGGTGCCAGAGTGCCTGCAGCATCTTCCAAACACAGGGCTGGAGACACCAGTCACAAATTCAAAGAAGATAACACAGTGCCTGGGCCATCGTCTGCTGGACAACATGGACAGGTAATTTCCCCACACATTCAAGGTTCCCTACACCCTTCCCAATCTAACCAAGGAGATCTGGGATCTTCAAATTCTCAGGGCAGGTCCTTATGCACCAAAAAGTTTTGAGAACTAACGCAAAGTTTCCAAGACTCTATGGGACATTGCACATCTGCCCAGGCATCCCATAGACTTCCCACCCCTTAAATTGCTTAAAAGAAATTCATAAATGCCTCCTCTTCCAGAAGGAGTTCAAAAGTTTGTTCCCTACCCTACATAACTGTATTCTTTCCAATTCTCCTCCAAAGCATTTTGGAGAAGAACTCTCTTGTCAAGCAACAGGCCCCATCAGACAAAGAGGGCTTCAAACCTTCTTCGCCTAACGGTAATGTCAGTGATGTCTTATTAGTCCCTAATGCATCAAGTCCCACCTCCTCTTCCCAGGAGAATTCAACATGTTTGACAGATGCCAAGGCGTGGCAGAGGGCTAAGCCCTCTCAAAATGACAGCCAAAGATGTTCCCTTTCTCCCCCAAAGTGCCATATGCAATCTGCTTTTAGTAAAATGAGTTTGAGAGCGGACCCTGCTGAACAAGGGGGTTTCAAAACTTCCCCATTAAACCAAGAGGGATTTCAAAGTCATTTATCATTATAAAATGGGCTCATGTCATCTCTTACAGTAAAAGGGAATTAAATGCACAACTTCCTAAGTGAGCCTCACACAGCTCATACCTGCCCAAGCAGAGAGAAAAAAGTTCCACAAGGAGCTCAAGTACTTTGCCATTCATGGAATTGCACTTGAGTGTTCCACACATACTCAAGATGTGGTAGAATCACTTAAGTCCTCCAAAGGGACTCTACTTTACTTCTGCACAAAGTGAACTAGAACCATAGGCAACTTCCCCAGGGGTTATGATAAATTCTCATTCTGTCAGGGGGCCAAGAAGATTATCCCCCTCTATGGAACAGATTCAAAGACAGTTCTTAAGTTTTCTCTACCACAGAAAGGAAGATTATATCATTCTCCTGCTATGAAATGTGACACAAACATTGTCATTCTAGTAGAAGACTGAAAGATGCTCTGTCCAAACAATGGGTCTTCAGAAAGTCCTGATCTGATCAAGAATTATTCAGATATCTCTTATCAGCCAAAAGAGCCCTCTTGATTTGTCAGCAGGCCCCAAACACCTGAGAGATTATTCCAAAACACTTCCAGTGAGCTAAACAATTTCAATATTTGTCTTAGAATACACAACTAAGAGGATATCACCCTCTCAGCTGCCACTGGGCACACAAGAGGCTGTGAAGAATTCCCCATATATGTCCAAGTTTCTAGGATTTCCAAAACCTGTACAGGAGTCTCTGCATACTACTCTATCACATAAAGGGACTGTAGGACAGGATAAATCTACAGAAGAGAGTTCTAGCCACAGTCCCATCTTTAGAAATGGCTCATGGATATGATACATCTTCAAAAGATGTTCTAGGACAGATTCCATCTGTAAAGAAGGGTCTGGATCCAATCCTATGTGAACATGGTGCTATCGGATGTGATTTGCACGCACAAGAGTCTGTAGCATCCTGTACAGCCAAAGAAGGGAATTCCATGTATTCTAACTGTGCACAAGAATTCATATGACCTCCCCAAACTTCACAGGAGACTATGAGAACTTCTCTATCTCTCAAGAGGATCAGCCCTCTTCTCCAAATACACATTCTTATCCACCTGCACAAGGGCTGTTGGTCCTTCTCCATGCCTGCATAAGTCTCCATAATATATTCCAAATGCCTGAAAAAGCTCTGGATTTTACTTCATCTTCCAAAGGGCCCTTGGAACCTGTTTGCCCATCAAGTAGTCTATGACACCTGAAATATCTACACAGAAGTTGTTATCCAATTCTCTAGCTGAAGAAAATTTTCTTGGAACTTCCACTGTTACACAAGGAGGTCTAAAAATTTCACTAAATGCCCATGAGGCTCTTAGACCTTTTACACATGTCCATGAAGCTCTAAGAGAGGCCACATCTACGCAGGTATCTCTAGGGCCTTCTCCTAATTCTGAAGCTATTGTCAAGACTTGTACATATACACAAGGAAATTTAGACCTTCACCATCTGTGCAAAAGGTCATATGTCTATTATATCTGAACAGGGTGCTTTACAATTATGTCCATCTACCCTAGAGTGTTTATTTTCCTTGTCTTGTCGGGTTGAAAGCAGTAGACATTTGCCCTCTACCAAAGTGATCCACAGGCATCCAGTTTCTAGGAATTAAAAAAAAAAAAACAAAAAACAAAAAACAAACAAACAAAAAAAAACAGGTTAATTGTTGATCCTTCTGAAATAGGACACTTCAGAAATTCTGTTAAAAGGTAATACTTGCATCATGTCCTGCTGAAAAAAAAAAAAACAAACAAAAAAAAAACATCAAAAGCTACAACTATTCCTCAGGTGAGTCCCACAACATCTCTATCCAAAATACCTTGAAATGTTCAACAAATGACCACGGGACTGTGGAAACTTTCTTGTCTACCCAAGAGCATGTTGCCCACTTACATACCTTATAAACAGACTCTGCATTCTTCAATATCTACACTAGGGTATTTCCATTTGCAAAGAAATGTTGAAATGTCATCACTGGCACAAGGAACACTAGAGTCTTTATATCATCCCACAAGGAAAGGTATAAAATACAAATCAGAATAAGACATTCTGTGACAGTCTATATCACCACGGGGGACTGTAGAACCATCACAAAGTAATACAAGGGCTTTAGGATCTACTCAACATGCTCATAGGAAGGCTCAAATATTTCCATCTACTCAAGGAACTGAGAAACATTCTTTGTCTTATAGAGGGGCTATGGGACTACCCAAATCTTAAACTAGGCCCTAAAAAATTCACCATCTGAACCAGGACCTGAGAAAATTTTCAGTTTTTTGTTTTGTTTTGTTTCTTTTTTTTTGTTTTTTTTTTTGTTTTTTTTTTTTGGGAAGGCTTCTACACGTTCTCTATTTTTGTAAGATACCCTGTGACATCTACCATTTGATACAGAGGTTCTTACATCTTCTCCATCTAACCAGGGGACTAAGAAAACATTGTTATCTTCCAAAGGGAATGTGAAACCTTCATCAACTGCAACACATGCTCAGAAACCTCCATGCACAATGACGGGAACTTTAACAAATGTCAGACGTAACCAAGGGCCTCTAGAAGATTCTGTGCCTGTCCAGGTGAAGGAGGGATTTTTACTTCTATCTCAGGAATTCTAAGAGCATTCAGCACCTTTCCAAAAGAAGCTATGGTACTTGTCACACATGGTAGAATCTCTAAATACCTTGCCATCTTTCCACGGGACTACAAATCCTCTGCCTTCTACATAGGTTATGTGACCTCCCAAATCTGAACCTAGGAAGTCAGAAACATCTCCATCTGAAAAAATTCTTCATCCACCAGGAAAACTTAAAAAAAAAAAAAAAGAAAGAAAAACAAACAAACAAAAAACAAAAACAAAACAAAACAAACAAACAACAAAAAAAAGCATTGTTATTTTCCCAAGTGACTGTGAAACCTTTGTCTTCTGTACCATGTGCTCAGAAATTTCCACTAATTACATCAGGTACTCCAACAACTGTGAGATGTCAACAAGCAGTTCCAGAATATTCTATACCTGTCCAGGAAACTTTGGATTTTTTGCTGACGATTCCCGGGGTTTCTAGAACATTCAGCATCTTTCCAACAGAAGTGAGGGAACTAGTCAACATGGTAGAATCTCAGGATTCCTCACCAATATTCCAAAGTACTACAGGCCCTTTGCCACATCCCTCAAGTCATACAGGATATTCACAAACTGACCAATGATCTCAGGAGTATTCTTTAGAAGTCCCAAGGGATCTAGCACCTTTGAAGTCTACCAAATTTTCATATCTGTTGAGGCATGTCTAGGCCTTTCACTATATACTCAACAGTCTATCCAGCAGTCATCATCTTCCCAAAAGATTCTGGGAACATCAGAGTGTGCCAAGTGTATTCATTAACATTTTTCTTTCGTCTCAGGTTCTTTGGGAATGTATTCATGTGTCCTATGGATGACAGGAACATTGCTACAAGTCCCAAAGCCTATTGTACATTCCTCACCAATACAAGCATGTCAATCCCCCCCACCATCTATGAAAAGAAACTGTGACAACTTGTATTCACAAGCAACTCTTGTAGCATAAATCTCTCCATTGTTCTCACCATCTACTCAGGTGAATGGACAAGCTTACCTCAATCAAGAATCTACTTTGGGACAGCCCATAGATGCCCAGGGAGTTGAACAACTTTTGTTGTCTAGCCCAGGTTATAAAGAAAGTGACAAGCAGGAAATAGGAATTTTTCCATCTTACCAAGTACTTCTGGGAACTTCCTTACCTGCAGAGGGAATGGTAGGATCTTGACCATCTGTACAAAGGGTTCTGGGAACTTCCCTATCTGTCCAAGAGTCTCTGTTCACACCCAAACAAGAACCTGTAGGTACTCTGCATCTCTAACAAAGTCTTTAAAACATCAATCTACACACTAGAGGGCTCTCAAAATTTTTCCATGTGCTCAACATACAATGTTCATCATGTTCCCCACACTAATGAACCTCTCCTTTCTAGCCAGAAAAATCAGAAGAAATTTTTATATTTGCCAGGTTATCCAGAACACTACCTATCTGCACCAGATGGTCAGGGGCATATAATACCTACTCGAGTAGCTGTAATACTTTTGCTTACTTCTCAAGGGCACAAGAAAAACTTAACAATTGCAATGGAAACTTTGCATTTTCAAAGTTCTTTGTCATCCATTCAAAGGAATCCATTACCTTTGTCAGATTCCATAGGTATATTGGAATTAAGACAATGTAAACACACAGAGACTTTTTTGGACCCTTTGCCTCAAGTGAGGAAGGATGCCAGATCTTCTAAATCTGCTTTTCCTACTCTAGGAAATTAGTCACTATCAACTCGAGAACCTGTGAGACATTCATCTTTTCCTAAAGGAGGTATAGAAATGCTCTCAACTGGTCCAGGGAATCTAGTACCTTTGCAATCAATCCAGGGGCCTTTGACACTTTATATCTCAGCCCAGACAATGACACATAACTCAGGATTTGCCAATGGGGTTGTACTGCATTCAGCTTCTTCCCCAGCAGTTTCAGAAAGAAATGAATATTCTCCATTTACCCAAGGGACTTCAGAAAGTTCCAAAAGATCTGGATTGCATCTGGATCTTACTACATCACTACCGGTAACACAATCATCTTCAAGATTTGAACAAGGAACTGTGGAACCTTGCTTATCTGAACAAGGGACTAAATTTAAAGAAACATCTATAGGGTTGTATGCTTATGCTCAGGATACTATGGGGCATTCTTTATCTGCACAAGCCACAGTATGAACCTCCATGTCTGCAAAGCAGACTTGGAAACTTTGCCTACCACTACAGGACCTTTGGGGTCTACACAAGTGACTCTTGTAGTCTCAGAGTCATTGTCATCTGATCAGAGGCCTCTGGGAATTTATTTAACTTCAACGGGAACTCTAGGCTCTTCGTCTTCCATAGAGTCTTTTGGAATATCCCTTTCTGACCAAGGGTCTCTAAAACTGTCCACATCTAAATTAGGGTCTGTAGAAACTGTGACATCTTCTCCAAAGACTGTGCATCATCCAACATATTGCCAGGAAGCTATGAGATTTTCTCCTCTTTCTAACATTTTGGACAAAAATCCCCAGCTTTTTCAAGGTTCATTGGTCTGTTCCTACCTCGCCAGAAATCTCAAAAATCCATTTCATCATTCATCACGAGATGTAACATACTCATCATCTGTACTAGGTACTCAGGATCACCCTCTTTCTAGTCCAGAGTTTCAAGGATATTTTCTGACCTCTCTAAAGTCTAAGGAATGTTCCACAGCTGCAAAGAAAACTTTGACTATGCAAATTTCTTTGTCATCCATCCAAAGGTATGTAGAACCTTTGGCAGAATCCACAAGGATATTGGGAATGGGACAATGTAAAGACACAGAGACTACTGTGGGCCCATTGCCTCAAGTAATGAAGGATATAGAATCTTCTCCGTCTGCTTTGCCTATTCTATGAACTTTGCCACCATCACCTCAAGAACCTGGTAGACATTCATCTTTTCCTAAAGGTGGTGCAGAAATATTTCCATCTGGTCCAGGAATTCTAGCACATTTGCAATCAGCCCTGGGGCCTCTGGCACTTTCCATCTCAGCCCAGGCAATGACACATCACTCAAGGCCTACTGACAGGGCTCTACTGCATTCAGCTCCTTGCCCAGCTGTATCAGAAACAAATGAATATGCTCCATCTTTCTGAGGGACTTCAGACACTTACAGATGTGCTGGACTGCATCTGAATCTTACTACATAGCTACAGATGACACCATCATCTTTGAGATCTGAGTAAGGAACTGTGGGATTCTTGTCTATCAGAAGAAAGGTGTCTGAAAGTGACTAAATCTAAAGAAAGTACTATAGGGTATTCCACATCTGCTCAGGCCACAGAGGGGCATTCTTTATCTGCACAAGCCTTAGTAGGGAAGTACATATCTGAACAGTTGCAATTGGAAATTTGCCTGTGCAAAGTTCTTTGTCTGGGCACACTGTGCAGACTGTGGGAACTTTGCCTCCCACTCCAGGACCTTTGGGGTCTACCAAATATACTCAGGTGCTACCAGAATCTGTGTCATCTGATCAGAGGCCTCTGTGAGTTTCTTTAGCTTCACAGGGAACTCTAAGTTCTTCATCTTCGCAAGAGGCCTTTGGACATTTCTGTTCTACCCAAAGGTCTCTAAAACTGTCCACATCTAAACAAGGGACTGCACAAAATGTTTTATTTGCTCAAAATAGTTTGAATGCTCCAACTTCTTTGCAAACAGATATGGGATTTTTTCCAACTTACCAACATTTTGCATAAAGATCCCCAGCTTTCCCAAAAAACACTGGAATTTCTCTACCTAGTCAGAAATGTCAAGTATCCATTTGTCCTTCACCATCATATGGAGGACATTTCACACCTCTACTAGGTGTTCAGGAGCATATTGTACCTATGTGGTTTTAGAAGCTTTTCCATCTTTTCAAAAGCCCAAGAAAATTTTCAGGACAGAAGAGGGAACTTTGCACATACAAAGTTATTTTTTCTTCAACCATATAAATCTGGAAAATTCAACAGGTTTCACATGGATATTGACACACACACACAAAAAAAAGACTCACAGAGTAGTTTAGGGCATTTGCCTGGAGTGATAGAGGATATAGAACCTTCTCATTCAACTTCAGTGACTCTATGAACTTTGCCACCATCACCTCCAAAAACTTTTAGACATTCATATTCTACCCAAGGATGTGCAGAGACTTTCCCATTTGGCTAAGGGTATCTAGCACATCTGAAATTTACCCAGGGGCCTCTGAAACTTTCTATCTCAGCATAGGCAGTGATGAATACATACCAATGATATGAATGTTCTTCTAATTCTCTACGTCTTTCCTCCTCAGAACAAGGGACTCCAGCATCCTCAGATTCTCCTCTTGGAGGTGTGAGTCCCTGCCTCTCTGCACAGGGGACCTCATATCTCTCCACATGTCCACAAAGGTCTACCCAAGATTCTACATGTTCCAAAGGCTTTTAAATCCTTCTTTACATAAACAAGTTATAGGAACACAGTCCACATCTACATACTATACAGTAGAAGACTCACCAACTTCCCAGCTGTGTCAGGGATATACTGACACTGCTCCAAATAAAGGAAGGACTTTTAGATCTATCCAAGGACCTCTGAGTATTTCAGGAACTGCATAAGGCTCTATAGAACCTTTGCCATCTCCCCAGGGGACTCTAGAATATTCATCATTTGCATCAGGTGGACAATCATTTTCAACAGCTACCCCAGGACATGTGATATGCAGTGACTCACCAGTGTAACTTGCAATTTCTGTCCATCTTAGTTCCTCACTTTTTCCCTTAAGCATTTTGAATCCATTCATTTACACATAATCACTCTAAACCTACAGAGGGGTCTTAAACTTCATGCTACGGACCAAATTGTTATTTGATTACTCCACAAATGGTCCAACAAACAGATCCATATGCTTCAGATGCTTCAGGATCTACTCATTCTTCCAAAGGCTTCATGATAATTTCTTTATCTGGACAGGGAACACTATGACCTGTATCATCTGCCCTAGAATCTTTGAAAATGCCCTTATCTGCTCAAGTGAATCAGGACCTTTTTTATTTATTCTAGAAGTTGTAGGCCCATGCCTGTCTTCTACAGGAAAATCTGGAAGCTTGTTATGTACAAAAAGCAAGCCAGGAATAGCGAATGTTTCACCAGGAGCTTTGGAAATTTCACTATCTACCATAGTGAGTCTAGGGTTTCCTTTATCTGTCCAATTGGATTTGAGTGATACAACCTGGATTTTTTTCCTCAGAGACTTTCTCTGTATGCCCATGGTATAGTAGGACTATCAACACCTGCACAATGACCTTCAGACACTTCCTTTTTATCACAAGAGACCCAAAAACCCTGTTTGGAAAAAGAGGCTTTAGGTTATTCACCATCTGATCCTAAAGATCTTGGACTTTTTGCCGAGGACAAATTATAAACATGGCCATGTATGCAAAACCATTCAGATATAATACCTGTCACCAAAGAGATCATAGCATCTTTGTCATCCATGCAAGATACTCCCAGATAGATGGGTGGATGGATGGATGGATGGATAGATGGATGGGTGGGTGGGTGGATGGATGGATGGATGGATGGATGGATGGATGGATGGATGGATGGATAGATAGATAGATAGATAGATAGATAGATAGATAGATAGATAGATAGATGAGATAGAAGAGATAGATGAGATACATAAGATAGGCTGAGAGGTAGAGAGGTAGATAGGTAGATAGATAAAATATATGAAATATAAAGCACTTTAGGTTATTTTAGAAAGCTTTTTAGGGCTTTTTTAGGGTTTGTTTAAAGATGTTAAGGTTTTTGAGGGTTTCCTATTTTTAAGGTTTTAGGTATCTTTATGGTGTTATAAGTATTTTAGAGTTTTTACAATTTTAGGGGGGATTGAAGGACTTGGGGACTTTATGTAGGGTTTTAGTTTTTTTATGATTTTAAAAATAATTTTGGATTTTGGGGGGTTTTAGGGTTTTTTGGGGTTTATTTTTGGGGGGGGTTGGATGTTCCTTGAATTCATATGGATTTTAAGGTATTTTGGGGTATTAGGATTTTTTAGGGCTTTTAAAGAATTTTAGGATTTTTTTTAAACCTTCTATCTGTTTTGTTTTGTTGCTGTTGTTTGTTTCTTTTTGGCTTATGGGTTTGTTAAAGGTTTTAGTTTTTTGGGGGGGCTCTTTTTAGAGTTCTCGAAATGTGTTTGTCTTTTTTTTTAATTTTGGGATATTTTGTTAGTGTTTTATGTTCTTAGTTTTAGAATTTAAATGTATATAGTTTTCTTTTTTTAGGGTTTTGTTGATTTTTTAAAGCTTTCAGTGTTTTTTGGATCTTTTCCAATTTTTCACTTGCCTCTTGATATCTGTTTATCTCAGATTTTAACTTGGCTTATTGTTTCTGAATGGATCCTGTTCCTTGTATGAGCTTGTGTACTGGTTGTGATGGAGCTACCAGGAATCAGGCTGTCTAGGGTTGTGGGATGGGATCTGGAAAAGTGGCTCTGGCACAGGCCAAGAACTGGGTCAAAAGGAAGATGTGTCTGTAGCAGGGCAAGACAAATAGGTTTTGCCTGCACAGGGACCCTGGAGGTCCCAGATAGTCCAGGTATTGCTGCAAGGGGTATCTCATCTGTGAGCTTGGCTATGACAGATCTCCTGGTAGTCAAGGTATCTTTGTATGTGGGAGGAGTTCTGGAGCCCCAGCTCTGCCTCAGGGCTGAGTTGTGGCATCATGACGAAATCTAATCTCTCTGGAATGATAAGACAAAAAAAGCTTTCCTTCTACTAGTTGTCTTGGTAATAATGGTTTATCACGGCAATAATACAGCAATTGCTACACACCATTTTATATTTTTTATGATATGTATTCTACTTTGTTTTCTATCTTTCTCCTAGATAATAATATCACTCAACCACACATATGCATGAAAATATATAAAAATGATCTCAAACCCATATGAGAGCAAACCTATGTTAATACCCTCATTCAAAATCTGTGTTAACTCACCTAACAAAACACTCTCCTTCCATCCATTTTCCTCCAAATGCCTTGATTTCAGCAACTGCTACAAACACACGAGTAGTGACCAGCCTGACAGGCCAAAAAGCCTATACATGGTCCTGAGGCGAAAAATTCATGGAAACGTAGTCTCCTGTATTCATGGCAACATGTATAATGAATGCTCCAGTGCCCTTGCTTTAGTCGGTAGATCTGTGTGCTTTCTCTTAATATTGATTTATTGTAAGTGCCTCTAAGGATTGGTTTTGACATATTGCTAAGTTAGATTCCACACATATAAATTCCTCTCCTAGGGAGTCCTTGAGCAAACCATGGTCTTTGAATTCAGTAAGGATGCTGCCTATTTGGGTACATTCAGATTAACCTCTAGTATTGTAATAGAGACAGTGAAAGAAATCAGGCATTACTAACTGCTACATAGAGTTAGAAATCTCAGGACAAACTACTACCATATGCAAGAATTTACCATTATCTCGGAATAAGGAAGGTTATGTTATAAGGAGCAAGCAGAATAGATACTTAGAACTATAGATAGTTGAGTTTCAACCATGCACAGGAATTTACAATGGCCTAGGGTGGAGGGGTACTATATGATAGACTAGAAGAGGAACCATTGCAAGGGCATGAGACCCTTGCCTATGGCTTCTAAGATTAAGCAAACCTTGGGGGGGGCTGCTTTTAATCACAGTTGTTAACATTGAATTCTATCCCAATTGGTCCCTCCCAGTCCTTTGTAGGCATTCCTATATTTTGTGTAAAAGTCACTTATAAGACTAGTGCTTGCTTTGAGACAAATTACATTCAGATCAACCCTCTGTTTGGTCGTGTCAGTTTCTCAGCCCCTCTTCTTGGCTAATCCTTGCCCACCTGTACCCAGAACCCAAGTTAGGCCAATGGATCGGGGACCTAAGTGAGGTTTTTCTGTGGCAAGCTACTTTTCCTTTGACTAAAATTACATCATATATATATATATATATATGTGTGTGTGTGTGTGTGTGTGTGTGTGAGTGTGTGTGTGTGTGTTTATGTGTGTGTGTTTATGTGTATGTGTATGTGTTTGTGTATATGTATATACATACACATATAAATCAATACATATATATATATACATTATACACATATACACACATACATATACATATATATGTGTGTGTGTGTACATATGATATATATGTACAGCTTCATACATGAAAAAACATTATACATACATGCCATTGAGATCCACCCCCATTCTGTCTCAGCCATTCTACACACACACAAACACTCACACACACACATACAAACAGAGAGAGAGAGAGAGAGAGAGAGAGAGAGACGGACATGGAGACGGAGACAGAGATGGAGACAGAGACAGAGACAGACAGAATAAATTTGGAAATCACCAAGACAACAGTGGATTTTTCTATTACACAATGCAATAAGTTAAACCAATAAAAGCATATTTGTGAAAATGCTCTAAGGAATCTTATTCCTTTGTACTCTGACAAAGAAAATGAACAGAATTTAAAAGCTTTATTAAAGAATATTAATTACTGTGCCAAATGCTACAAACCTACTATTCAGTTATTTTCGTTATTAAATTTACAATGAATAAAAGTCATTTTGTTTGAACAACCTTATACTGCTGATATTAATAATGATATTTTTAAAAATTCACAGAAATCTTTTCCAAACACAAGTTAAGTTATCATCTTCAGAGATTTAATTTCAAAGTGAAAAATTGTAATTTCTTTTCAATATTATCAAGCTTAAACCAGACGTTTCTTCATTTATAAACCACTACTCATTTTGCCTTTATAGATTATCTGAGTGAAACATAGCAACTGTAACTTAAATCAAGAAACCTATTTTGTGTGGACATTAGAAATGTGAAGCTAATTCTCAAAAGTTATATATTATCTGAATCGATACTTATAATTTCCTACACATTTTACCATGCAGCATGTTCTTCATGCCTAGCAGGATTATTCTGGTACTTAAATTTAATGTTTTCAAAGAAGTAAAAAGACCAACTGGAAATTCAGAAAAGCACAGTGAATACAGAATTAGCCAGGATACAAGTTACCCCCTATTGTAGGAAAAGAGTGGATATTCTGACAGTAAATAGCTTTTAAATATAAACTACTGAGATAAATTAGAGTTAAACAAAGAAAGGGGGTGCTAAAGCATTCAGGAATTCCAAGAAGAAAGAACTTATGGCATAGCATTGAGGCAATGACACAAGGAAATAATTAGATATTAGAAAGTGCCCCTGTGTTTCTGAATGATGCAAGCCTTTATTGCTGTGTAGCCAAAGGGAAACCGAAATCCTTCAGAAAAATCAAAGAGAGGAGCCAAATAAACACCTTCCATCCAGCAAGATCAAAAACTGATCTTCGAAAACTGGCAAGGTATGCAACAGGCAAACGAAGTTTCTGTGTCAGTAAAGAAGGATCTTCACTTATAGCCTCAATTTTACACTTTCTTAGTGTATCAATTTCTATAAAACATGACCTCTCAAAGAATCAGTTTAACTAAGGGTTTAATAAATCATTCTGTGCAACTATATACCGGCTGCATCATTGGACTGAAAGTGAATGGTCCATGTGTTGCCACTGATGTGAGCCATTTGCCTGTTGTCCTTCAGGAGAATTATATGACCTTCAACAAGCAATCCAAATATGAAAAAGTAATAGGAACCCAACTCACTAACTGTGACAGACAAAGCAATTGTTTAAGGCCACAAGTGCTATTTTCAGGAGTCCAACTTTGTCTGTGTTCTGAATCTAGTCAAACACAGATATAAGTATTTGAAATAAAACTTTCATTTGTACTATAAAGAGATTACTAAAGTTTTGCCCTTATTCTCTGAACAATAGCATATTAATTGCACAATAATGATATTGTAGTAAGTATTATTTAGTAATTTAGAGATGTCTTTCAGCATCCAGTTATCACAGATTTATCTAGGAGAGGTAGTTTTTAAAATTCAAAATAATATCTGTGATATCTATTCCATGCATTCTATGTTCTATTCAATATTAACACCTGTTCTTTCCCTAGCAAATATGCCAGTGTTTGTTTAGCCCCATAGCCTCTGAGGAGCAAGGGTATGGATATGCCTTTCCCATTCAGTTATGAGACAGAAACAAACATCACTGCAACACTCACTGATGACCTTAGGTTAGAGGGATCTATCCTGGAGTAAGATGGACTTCAGAGCATAGTCTCCTAAGAACACCATGTCCTTAATTTCCAACCATGCTTTGCCTTCAACAATTCCTTGTCATGAACCCTTAGAGTGGGCACCAAACCAGGTAGCACTCTGAACCCTAAAGATGAGGGTCCTCTGGGTCCCTCCTCATTCAGAAACTTTGGATGATTGCCCTGCTAATATGAGGTAGCTCAGGACTGGCCAGTGCAAACAGGAGGACAGCCAAACTGCACGCTCCAGATTGGTCTGTGCAGGCAAGAGAACAGCAATCATCTAGGCTCGGGAATGGCCTGAGAAGGCTTGAGGACAGCCTTTCCCAAACTTTACTTGATTTCTGAGGCCACTGTAACTTATATTCTTTGTGATGTGCCTTCTTATATGTCCACAATTCTCAGGAGGGATGCTGCATAAGCGTTTCTTGTTACAAGTCACTTTTGCCAAGTACATTCACTGTCCCTTTAAGGGGCAGTCATCTATTTAATGTTTCTTGAACAATTTCCTTAATAATCAAATAGCAAGACATGTGGAGAAATAGCAGTGAGCCTCAGCCCAGACTTGACAATATGACCACATACCACAGGTTTCACATCCTCCAGTGCCTGGAACACCCTTAAGTGTAGCCCAAAGAATAGTGATACCCTACCGCAATTGATTTCACAGCCTCCATAGCCTTGGACTCCATTCACTGTCCCCCAACTGGATTTTACACCTTAAACTAACAGGGGAAGCAGTTGGCCAGCAGAGACTCAAGGGATTTTGTGACTCCAGGGCTCCATATACAGAATCGGCACAAGTTCAGGTGCCCAAAACCCTATGAAGACGAGAGATTCAAAAAAAAAAAAAAAAAAAAAAACCTGATCTCATGTTACAGAAAAGTTACAGAAACCCAAAGCTCTTATAAAGCATTCATCCAATAACAGGACCCTGGACCCTCTGAAGGATCTAAAAGAGAACATAAAATGGACAGTTACACTTCCTCTGAGGTTTCCTGAGTTCACGAGTAATCCTCTAACCAGGGATACCAGACAATCTGTTTTACAGCCTTCCACTAGAAAATGAGTGGCCTCATCTGCTGTGCCCATGCATAGACAGGTGAAAAGAAGCCAGCCTATGTCCACTGGGTGAAGAACCTATGGATTTTCACCAGTTGGATGCCTGAATGCCTGTAATATCTTCCAAACACGGTACTGGAGATGCCATTAAAAAGTTCAAAGAATATCACACAGTGCCTGGGCCATCTTCTGCCTACTCTTCTGCTAGCCAACATGGACAGGAAATTTCCCCAAACATTCAAGGTTCCTTACACCCTTCCCGATCTAGCCAAGGATATCTGGGATCTCCTAATTCTCCCCAAAATGCTCAGGGTCTTTCCTTATCCAGCCAAGAGGTAATGGAACTATCCAAATTTTTCCAAGACTCTATGGGACATTGAACATCTGCACAGGCATCTCAAAGACTACTCACTTGTGCTGACAGTAAAATCATAATGCCTGCTCTTCCAGAAGGCTTTCCAAAAGGTTATCCATTACACTACATGACTCTCTTCTTTCCAATTTTCTTCCAAAGCATTTTGGAGAAGAACCCTCTGGTCAAGAGGACCTACAACAGGAGTGTAAGTCACATAAAGGGGGCTCTAAACCTTTCCCCCAAGGGTAATGTCAGTGATTTGTCCCAAATGTATCATGTCCCACATCCTTTCCCTAGCAGAGTTGAAAATATTTGCCAGCTGCCAAAACAGGGCAGAGAGCAAAGTCTTCTCAGAAAGACATCCAAAGATGTTTCTCTTTCCCCCCAAAGTGTCCTATGCAATCTGTTCCTACTAGAGTTATTTTGAGACCTGACCCTCCTGACCAAGGGAATTTCAGTCATTCTCCATGAAACCAAGAGGGCTTTCAAAGTCCTCTACCAATAAGAAATGTACTCACATCATCTATTTCAGTCCAAAGGGAAATACATGCAATCACAATGTCCCAAGTGAGCCTCACACCTCTAATAAATGCCCAAGGAAAGAGAAAAATGTCCACACCTACACCAGGAGCTCAAGGATATTTGCCATTCCAAGAATAGGATCTTGTGAGTTCCATACATACTCAAGACGTGGTAGAAATTCCTGAGTCTTCCAAAAGGCCTTTCGCTTCTGCACATACAGGAAGTGAACTAGAACCATCAGCATCTTCCACAGGCAGTCTGAGACCTTCTCAATCTTTCAAAGGGCGACTTAGAGTGGACACCATACCAGTTAACACTCTGAACTCTAAAGAAGAGGGTCCTCAGCATCCCTCCAAATTCAGAACATTTGAGCTGCCCCAAGCTTTACAGGAGACTATTAGAACTTCCCTATCACCTCAGGAGGATCAGCCTTCTTCCCCAACTAAACAAGATACTATAGATTCTTACCCCCCTACACAAAAGCCTGTTGGTCCTTCTTCATGCCAGCATAAGTCTCTAGAAATTTTCAAATGCCAAAAATCCTCTGGGTTCTAATTCATATTCAAAAGGCCCCATGGAAGCTGTTTTGCCCATCAAACTGTCTATGACACCTGAAAATTCTATACAGAAGTTGTTATCCACTTTTCCATCTGAAGAAAAGATTCTTGGAACTTCCACTAGTACACAAGGAGGTCAAGAAATTCGACTACCTGCCGATGGGGATTTTATACCTTATACACCTATCCATGATGCTCTAAGGAGAAGCCACTTTCATTAGTAGACAGGGAGGTAGAGAAATTTCACTACCTGCCTATGAGGCTCTTAGACCTTTTACACTTGTCCATGATGCTCTAGAAGAAACCATATCTACACAGGTATCTCTAGGGCCTTCCCCTCATTTTAAAGCCAAGGTTAAGACTTGCACACTTACAAAAGACATATTAAGACCTTCCCCATCTGTGCAGAAGGTCATAGGATTTGTGATATTTTTAACAAGGTGCTTTACAATTATCTCCATCTACCCAAGAGTGTTTCTTTTCCATGCCTTCTCTGGTAGGAAGTAGTAGACATTTTCCCTCTACCAAAATAAAACACAGTCATCCAGTTTATAGAAGAAGAAAAAAAAAACAGGTTAAGATTTGATCTTTCTAACAAAGGAGACTACAGAACATTTTCTAAAAAAAAAAAGGGGGGGGGGAGACTTGAAACATCCCCTGATGCCAAAGAAACATCAAAAGCTACAATTTCTCCTCAGGTGAGTCTCACATCTTCAGTCTACCAAAGGGCATGTTGGACAATCCATATTTCCCCAAAAAGGCTCAAGATTATCTAACCAAAAGGCTCTTATGTGTTTACTATCTGGCCCAGGAAATTTCTTCATCTTTCTCAAATGATGCAGAACATTTTGACCATGCTTAAGGTAATTTGTCCTTTTGCAAATCAGACTTCAGGACTACACAATCTCCTTTGTGAAATCAAGGGCCTGAGGGAAAGTCCACATCTAAAAAAATCATCTAGAACTTGTCTTTAGCCCAAACACACCAGAAAATTTTCATATCTTCTAAAGTATCTAAAACACTTCTGACTAAAACATTATTGTTGTAGTATATTTACCATCTGCTCTAGAATATGTGAGACCATCATTATTTAACCATGGGCATCTAGAAACTTTGTCACCTATGCAAAGGTGTTTTGGTTTTTCAGGATTTTTCCCAGGATATCTGGGTGCCCATGGAACTACGGAAATTAGTCATCTGGCCAAGGTGTTTAGAAAAATATTCCATATTCAAAAAGTTATTCAGGACATTCACTCCACCTTCCAGGAGATCTGGATCTTTCCTCATCAGCACAATGAGTTTCAGGACATGGAATCTCAACTCATGGACCTCTAGAATCTTCTTCAGGCTCACCTGAGTTTTCAGGAATTTTGATGTCCTTGCAAAGGCCTGTGGATTGTTCCACAACTACCCAGAGTACAGCTGCTACTTCACCAAGTACTCAAGAGAATTTATTACCATTGTTATCTCTCCAAAGTAAACTCAGAACCTGCCAACCTGCCCAAGAGATGGTAGGAACTTTGCCACTTAGACCAGGATCCCTGCCAATTTCCCCTTCAGCCATTGTAGCTCCTGGACCCAAACAGGTGGCTTCAGAGCCTGTGAGCCTTTCACCATTATATCATGATATGCCATGAAATTTTCCCCACATTCATGGAGTTCTAGATTTATCTCAGTATGACTCAGATTCTCCCCTAAATGTAATGTCACTCACCCAATGGCAACAGGGAACACCCTCATCCTCAGAATGAAGTGTAGCACTTTTGTCTTCTGTTCAAGGGAGTGTGGGAATATCCTTAACTGCACAACAGACTCCAGAACTCACCACATCTAAACAGGGAACTCTCATTCTCTTTCTTGACCAGGTGATATGGCAACTTCCTCATCTTCTAAGGTTTATAAAGGACATTGGCCATCTGTGGATGTGGATATGTGGACATATTTTTATGTTCAGAAATCTCCAGGACATTTGAAAAATGTCTCTGTTTTTCCAAAAAACATGCTCTCTGGCTAGGATCCTGTAGCAATTTCCTTACCTGCTATTGCTACTGAGGCTTTGGTATCATCATCATCATCATCATCATGCCAAGGGCATCAAGGTTCTTTGCTATCTACCTAGGATGGTGGAAAAGACTCACTTACTACACCAAATGCTCAGAAAATTTACTCATTTATTTCCCAGGCCTTAGAAACTTTGGTAAATATCCAAGGACCACTGCCCACTTACACACCTTCTAAACAGACTCTGCATTCTTCACCATCTACACTAGGTATTTCCATTTGCAAAGAACTCTTCAAATGTCATCACTGGCACAAGGGACCCTAGAGTCTTTTATATCATCCCAAAAGGAAGGGACAAAATACAAATAAGAAAAAGACATTCTGAGACAGTCTATATACCACAGGGGACTGTAGAACCATCAAGACGTAAAACAGGGCCTTTAGGATCTACTCAAGGTGCTCATAGGATGGCTCAAATATTTCCACCTAATAAAGGGGCTGAGAAACATTCTTTATCTCTTAGAATGACTATGGGACTACCCAAATCTGAAACTAAGACTCTAAAATTTCACCGTCTGAACCAGGACTTGTGAAAAATTTCAGTTCTTTTCAGAAGGCTTATACATTTTCTCTATCTATGCAAGATACCCGATGACATCCACCATCTGATACAGAGGCTATGATATCTTCTCCCTCTACCCAGGGAACTAAGGAAACATTGTTATCTTCCAAAGGGAATGTGAAACCTTCATCATCTGCACCACCATCATCTCCTCACACTACAACAGGAACTCTAACAATTGTTAGTTGTAAACAAAGACCTCTAGAACAATCTGTACTGTCCAGGGACTTAGGGTTTTTTAGTTATACCACAGGGAAATTAGAGCGTTCAGCATCTTTCCAGAAGAAGCTAGGGCACTCATCATACATAGTAGAATATCTGTATACCTTGCCATGTTTCCAAGGAACTACAGATCCTTTGCCTCCTACAGGGGTTATGCTAACTCCCAAATTTGAAAATAGGAAGTCAGAAAAATTTCCATCTGAAAAAAGATCTTCTTCATCCACCAGGACATAAAAACAAACAAACACACACACACACACACACACACACACACACACACACACACACACACACACACACAAACCCCAAAAACCAAAAAATCTCAACAACATTGTCATATTCCCAAGTGAAAGTGAAATCCTCAACTTCTCTATGATGTTCTCAGAAACTTCCACAAACTAGCAAACTATATCAGGCAATTCAATAACTGTGAGATGTAAGAAAACAACTCTAGAACACTTGATACCTGTCCAAGAAACTATGGGTGCTTTGCCATCTTTCCCAGGGTTTTTTAGAACATTCGGAATCTTTCCAAAAGAAGCTAGGGAACTCAACACACATGGTAGAATCTCAGGAAAACTCACCATCTGTTCAAGGGACTACAGGCCTTTTGCCACATCCTTCAAGTCATACAGGACATTCACAACATGACCAATGATCTCAGGAGTCTTATTTTGTAGTCCCAAGGATCTAGCACATTTGCTATCTACCAAACTTAGCATATATGTTGAGGCTTCTATAGGCCTTTCACCATATACTCAACAGTCTTTTGATCAGTCATCATTGTCCCAAAAGATTCTGGGAATATCAGATTCTGCCCAGTGTACTCATAAACATTTGTCTTCATTCTCAGGTTCTTGGGGAATGTCTTCATGTATGCTAAGGGCAACAGAAACATTGCGACATGTCCCAAAGCCCCATGGCCATTTCTCACCAACACAAGCAAGTCGAGCCCCTCCATATCTTTGCGGACACTTGTCACAACTTCCCTATATCCATAAGCAACTCTTGAGCTGAATGTATCTGCACAAATTTCTTCATTACACTCAGCATCTACTCAGGTGCCTGGACAATCTTACCTGAATTCAGAATCCATGTAGGGACATCCCATAGCTGCCCAGGGAGTTGAAGAAATTTTCCCATGTAGCCCGGAGACTCTAGGTTACAAAGAAAGTGATAAGCAGGAACAAGGATATTTCCAGTCTGTTCAAGTACTTCTGGGAATTTTTGACCTGCAGAAGGAAGGTTAGGATCTTTTTCATCTGCACAAAGGGTTCTGGGAACTTCTCTATCTGCCTAAGGGTCTCTGTACACACCCAAACAAGAACCTATAGGTACTCTGTCTTCTCTACCAAATTCGTTCAAACATCCATCTAATTACTAGAGGGCTCTCACATTTTCTCCATCTGCTCAACTTACAATGCTCATCATGTTAGCCACAGACTAATGAATATGTTCTCTCTAGTCAGGAAAATCAGGAGAAGTTTTTGTATTTCCCAAGTTATCCAGAACACTACCTATCTGCACCAGGTGGTCAGGGATATCCACTATCTATCACTGTAAATGTAGAACATTTGCTAACTTCTTAAGGGTAAAAGAAAAATTGCACAGTTGCAATTGAAAATTTGCATGTGCAAAGTTCTGTGTCATCCATCCAAAGGTATCCAGAACCTTCGACTGATTCAACAGGTATATTGGGATTGGGACAATGTAAACACAAAGATACTACCATGGGCCCTTTGCCATGGAGGATGTGAAAGAGGATGTCAGATCTTCTAAATCTGTTTTGCTTACTCTAGGAAGTTTGCCATCATCACCTCAAGAACCTGGCAGACATTCATTTTTTTACTCAAGGAGGTGTAGAAATATTCCCATCTGGTCCAGGGAATCAAGTATATTTGCAATCAATCCAGGGGGCCTGACACATTCCATCTTAGCCCAGGCAATGACACATCACTCAGGACCTGCTGAAAGGGCTCTACTGCATTCAGCTTTTTCTCCTGCAGAATCAGAAACAAATGAATATTCTCCATCTTTCTGAGGGACTTCAGACAGCTCTAGATGTGCTGGACTGCATCTGAATCTTACTATATCACTACATGTGCCACCATCATCTTTGAGATCTGAGCAAGGAACTGTGGGATTCTTGTCTATCGCAAGAAAGAAGTCTGAAAGTGACTAAAACTAAAGACATGATTCTAGGGTCTTCCTTGTATTCTCAGGGCACTGAGGGGGCATTGTTTATCTGCACAAGCCACAGTAGGAAAGTACATATCTGTAAAGCAGACTGTGGGAACTTTGCCTCCCACCCCAAGACTATTGGGGTCTATGCAAAATACTCAAGTGCTACCAGAATCTATGTCAATTGATTAAAGGCCTCTGGAAAATTCTTCATCTTCACAAGGAACTGTAGGTTCTTCATCTTCCCAAGAGGTTTTTGGACATTTCTGTTCTGCCTAAGGGTCTCCTAAACTGCCCACATCTAAACAGTGGACTGCACAAAATGTTTCATAAGCTCAAGATAGTTTGAATGCTCCAACTTCTTTGCAGACAGTTATGAATTTTCGCCAACTGTCCAAAATTTTGCACAAAAATCCCCAGCTTTCATAAGGGAAACTGGACATTTCCTACCTTTCCAGAAATCTCAAGAATACTTTTGTCCTTAACCATCAGATGTAGGACATTGCCCACCTCTACTGGGTTCTCAGGAGCATCTTGTACCTCCTACAGTGGTTCTAGAAGCTTTTCCATCTTTTCAAAAGCCCCCCAAAATTTCCAGGGCCAAAGAGGGAACTTTATGCATATAAAGTTATTTTTTCTTCAACCAAAGAAATCTAGAAAATTCAACAGGTTTCACAGGGATATTGTCACAATATAAAGAATCACAGAGTATTTTAGGACATTTTCAAAGAGTGAGAGAAGATGTAACATCTTCTCAGTCTACTTCATCCGCTCTAGGAACTTTGCCACCATGACCTCCAAAACTTGGTAGACAATAACATTGTACCAAGGAGATGCAGAGACTTTCCCATTTGGCCAAGGGAATCCAGAACCTTTGTAATCTGCCCAGGGACCTCTGAAACTTTCTATCTCAGCATAGGCAATGATGAATACATCACAATGTTCTGAATGTTCTAATAATCCTCTGGGTCTTTTTTCCACTTAACAAGTGACTCCAGCATCTTCTGATTAATCTCATGAAAGTTTGAGTCCCTTTCTCTCTCTGCAAAGAGGACCTTATATCTGTCCACATGTCCACAAAGGTATATAAAACAATCTACAACTTCCCAAAAGCTCTCAAATCCTTCTTTACATAAACAATGTATAGGAACTCAGTCCACATCTACACACTACACAGTAGCAGACTCACCATATTCCTCAGTGTGTCAGTGATATACCCACCCTACTCAAAATATTGCAAGGATTTTGAGATCTGATCAATAATCTCTGAGTATTTTGGCAACTGCACAAGGCTCTGTAGAACCTTTGCCATCTTCCTAGGGGACTCTAGAATATTCCTCATTTGCATCAGGTGCACAAAAAAAAATCAACAGCTATCTCAGGATATGTGATATCCAATGACTCACTTCTGGCACTTGCAATTTTTGCCCAACTTATTTCATTACTTTTTTCCCTAATCCTTTTGATTCCTTTCCTTACACAGAAGAACCTTTAGATCTCTCTAAACCTACAGAGGGGCCTTTGACTTCATACCAGGGACCAAATGAGTATTTGAATACTCCACAAAGGGTACAAAAAACAGATCCAACTGCTTCAGATATGTCAGGTTCTTCCAAAGGATCCATGGCAATTTCTTTATCTGGACAGGGAACCCTAGGATCTCTATCATCTACCCTACAGCCTTTGACAATGTCCCTATCTGTTCACATGAATCCAGGACCTTTGTTATCTGTTCAAAAAGCTGGAGGCCCTTGCCTGTCCTTTAGAGGAGAATATTAAAGGTTGCACCTGTACAAAACACAAGCCAGGAATAGCAAATATTACACCAGGAGCTTTGGAATTTTCAGCATCTAGGATCACCTTTATCTGTCCAATTATATTTGAGAGTGTCACAACCTGTCGTATTGACTCAGAGACATTCCCTGTCTTGTCATGGTGTAGTAGGAACATCAACATCTGCCCAACGGCCTTCAGAAACTTCCTTGTTATCCCAAGAATCTCCAGGACCTTGTTAGAAAAATGGGGCTTTAGGATATTCACCATCTGATCCTAAGATCTGGGACTTTCTAATTCTGCAAAGGAAAAACTAGAAACAATGCCAAGTATGCAAAACCCTGAGGAAATAGCATCTGTCACCCAAGAGATCATAGAATCTTTGTCAGCCACATAAAATTCTCCCAGATTACCAGTTTCTTCAACACTTAGTCCAGAGTTGGAAGAATCTCTGCCATGTAACCAATCTGTTTCTAAGAGTTCAGAATCTGTGGCAGGGTCTCTAGAATCTTTGCTATCTTTGCCAGGGTCTCTGTGTCTTATGAAACACAATGTAGATGTGCTGAGCTCTTTAGTATCTGATCAAGGGATCCTTGGAACACCAACATTAGCCCAGGAATATCTAGAACTTTCTCAACTAGCTAAGGGGACTCTAGAACCTATGCCATCTAGAAAAGACACTGTGGGTACTTCCTTTTCAACAAAATTTCCCAGACTGTCACTTTGTACAGACAGGGACTTAATTCCAACCCCTTCTCATGAAGATGGCCAGATAGTTACTCTTATCAGAGGAAGAGCCCGAGTACTTCCAATTCTAACCAAAGGACATTGAAACATGTCTCATTTTCAGAAGGAGATATCAGATACTGCCTCTCAGAACTTGATGTTTTAAAATGCATCTCTTCTGCCAAAGGTAGCCTCACATCTTCCAAGTATGCTGAAAGGAATCCAGTCCTACCTCTACTCCTCCAAGAAGCATCTCCCCCTTTTAATCTTCACAATTGAGTTTCACATCTAGCATTCCTTATAAGAAAGATCTCAGTTATTCTCCTCATCCAAGGGGTTGTCCCAAAAATTCTATACTGCAAAAAATAAGACTAATGTTTTCCTCTGTAGATCAAGCAGGCCTGAAACCTGTCCTCTAAAAAGATGCTAGCTGGAAACACTGCCACTATTCCAAAATGCTGGTAAGATCTTGCACATCTAAGAAAAAAAGTTGCAAATCTTAAAACTGTGACTACCATAACCCTCACTACTTCTGATACTGCTAAAGGAGCCTTTGGATGCTCACCATCTCATGAGGAGGGCCTCAGAAGTCCTCCACCATACCAAGGTGAATACAGACCATCCAAATCTATTTTATCTTATCAGAAAAGGACCGTTCTGAACAATGGGACAGTCAAGCTTCCCATTCAGAATATGAGAGTGGCAAACCATGATCCATGCCTAGAGAAAAGTGCACATAAACCACTCTATTCCTCATGAAGAGAGCCTCAGACTTTACATGTCTCCTCATGAGATTCTCTGAAATGCTACTTCTAATAGGAGGAGAGAGAGTAGTGCCTCTAGTACCCAAATAGCCCTGTAAACTTCTCCTGCAGAACAAGAAGGCATTGAGTTATCTCCAGATGGAGAAAGTCCCCATAGAGGTGTCAAATTCTTGTCATCACCCCAAGAGGATATCAACCACCCTATTTTTACTAAGTAGTGCTCAAAACATGTTTCTACTGCCAAAGAGAGAGAAACACATAACTTCCATTAATACAAAAATGGGAGCCCACAGCATTGGCTATTTTCCTAGTGGGATTCATACATCCATGAATTCCAAATGGAGGTGCCACTTCATTCCCTGTTATGCAAAGTAATTACACGTAATATCTCAAACACAGGACATGATACTTGCTCTCTCTTGCCCAGGGAGAAAACAATCATTACAATGTGAATTTGGGTGTCCCTTTGTGACCCTTCTGTCCTAGGAGGCCACAAATATATACATCATATCAAAATCAATTTCAAAAGGATCACAGAGCAAAAGGGGAGCTGTAGTTCTTTCTTCTCCCCTAAAAGGGAAAGTCAGACCATATCAGTCTGAGCATTGTGAACTCAGACTTTCCAGTTCTCACCAAAGGGACATTGGCTATGTGTCCTCTTTCAGTAAGGCTCAGAATGCTTTAGCCTGAAAGAGGCAGGCTCTCAAATGCCCAATCTAAAAAAAATGTGCTTCACAGATGCTTTCTATGAAAAAAGAGATATCATAAATGCTCTAGGAAGCTTATGACTTAATCCTCACTCCTGAATTACTCCTTTGACCCAAGGACACACCAGAACTTTACAGCTTGCCAAATGGATCCTGTAAGGCAGTCCTTCTCAAGAGGGTGACCAGTGCACTTCTCTCTTTTACCCTGGCATTTTCAGTACTTTTTTTGACCCACAGGGTGCCCTGTTTTTCCCTTTCTTTGCCCCTTATGAGCAACATGAGTTTAGAACTTTTACTTCTCATCAACCATCTCTACATCTTACAATTTCTACTCCTAGCTGCTTCAGATGCACATTGAAGCATCACATATGTCCCTTGGACTAAAAGTACAAACAAACCTCCCTTCTGATTAAGAGTATCTAACAATTTGTAGCCATAAGAGTTTGGTATATAATATACAGCTCATGTAGAATAGTTTGTGCTTCTTCTGATCATTAAGGACCTAGACCAATTAGATCTGATGTAATCCATTGCAAATTGATTCCCTTGATATAAGGTGGACAGAGTGTTCCTTATTCTGATCCTCTGACCTCATTACCTCAGTCCAAGGATCTGGACCCATGTGCTTCATTGGCCAGAGTCTAAGAGTAGCCAGCAATTTCATAAACCCAGGACATATACTTATATGTTGTCCAGTAGAAATGAGTAAGCCTTGCCATGTACAGAAGTAGGCAGATGATTTACCAGGAGAAATAGCTGGGAAGTTCCTCCTAGCATACTGGCGATTGATTATGCTGTTGCATGGCCTGCATGATATTCATATTCTGGGTTCCCAGGAAGCCTCGATAATGAAATATTCAGGCTTTCTTTCCTCCCAAAATTGACCTTTTATCTTGAAAAGATACAAGAGTGTTTGATATTTCTGCTTTCCCAAATGTGGTATGAGACTTTCTAACTCTAATGGATGGTGTTTTTAATAGGTTATTTGTGGATAAATCGATATTTTCCTTCTTTAAAAGGGTCCTCCAAATTGTTTTTCTTTCAGAGAACCCTACGATGTATTCCCCTATGCTTGAAGTGGGGTGTAATGAACTCTCCATGGCTCAAGGACATGTGAGGTGCAATTGCTCTAAACCAGTAATCCAAATACAGATATTTTTCTCTAGTAATTTTTAGACTTACAACTTAAGAACCACAGATCTTCCAAATTACTGTATACCAAAGTGACTTCTGATCTGCAAATGCTGAAACAGGTATTCTCAGATTTTATCCAATTCCCTAAGTGACCTTAAACTAAACTGTCTAGAACCAATGTGCTGGAGCTGCAGAGATAGCTCAGCAGGTAAGAGTACAGAATGCTTTTGCATAGGTCCTGAGTTCAAATCCCAGAAAACACATGGTGACTCACAGCCATCTGTAGTGGGACCTGATGCCACCTTCTGGTGTGTTTGAAGGCAGTGACAGTATAAACATATATATGAAATATAATATATATGCCTCACAACTTCCTTCAATAAGCTAACGGTTGTTCAGATGTACCCATTCTACATCAAATATGTTAGAAACTCACCAGTGTTGTAGGCTGCATTGACTCATGAGAACCAATATTTTCAGACATTCTTTAATTGCCCTCAGAATTATCACTTCAGAACAAAGGTGTCATCTGGTCCTCAATGAATGAAGATATCCGGAGATATATGACATGAGAAACAAGACTTCAGATTTCAACAATATCTTAATATGGCCACAAATATGGCTCTTTTACTATCAGCGTGCAATAGCTTTGATGAATTCACATCAGGGGGCTTCAGATGTACCCCACTAGAACTGGTATAATTTATATTTCCAGCAGAAATAGGAACTCCATCAAGTCACGCACCCTTAAAAGTAAAGTATCCCATGATTTCAAGAGGGCTGACACCCAGTTGGATTATCTTTTGAAGAAGGCCTTAGCCTTACTTCCTGTAAACATAGTAGTCCCTGACATTAAGGGTATGACAAAGGGGTCTGCTGACCTTCAATAAAAACACTTTGTTCTTTCTCTGTCTGCACTGGAGGGGTCTGAGACATGGCCCTCTGATGAAGAAAGTATAGAACTGACATTTGAGAGTAAGGAGTGTGTCTCATACATTCAAATACAGCTCTGGTGTGCTAAAAACGGAACCCTTGTTACCAAGAATTCACAGGAGTTTCATTCTTTGTTCATGTCTGACTCAGGTCTACCATTCAACTACTATAGACCAGAGATTCTCTCTCAGAAATTATTGTTTAGGGGATACACCTTTCACCACCAATAAATTCAGAGAAGTCTGGATTCAAGTCCCATGGCCAATGAATAAAAAATTCAGCCTAGATACAAGGACATCTCTCTTTATGTTGCTCATCATAAAGGTAATTGTCCTCAACACCCATACTTGTGTGGCCTATTGTAAGTATAAATAGGAAACAGATCCAGGGAATTTGAGCAGTCTTGTCAGAAGAAACCTCAGAGTGCTGTCAACTGTGCAGTAGAGTCCTCAGGGATAAGAATTTTCTAGAGTTCTCTGAAGATGTGGAGTTAAGGAGTGCCTGGTCCAACCTCCTCTACAGAAGGTAAAAAGTGATACTCCCCTACTGTCCAACAGGATCGAGGGACTTACTTGGTTCCACAGTTATGGTGTTTCCCTTCCTGTGATGATTGAGGTCTTAAAAATCACCCCTTTGAGTCAATGGGCTCTCATAAAAATCATTTCTGTTCAGGAACAGATATTTTACCTCTGACAAGGAGCATTTTTTCCCTCTGGTCACATTTCAGATAAATCAAGTCAAGGAGGCCAATCCTGGAACCCTATGCCTCTTCCTTGACTTCAGTCACATGACATGGTGTGAAATGATCATTCTAACACAGTTCTGGTGGTTGAACATAATTCTTAGGAGGCAATCATGCTGAAGAGTGTAGCTCAAGCTTTTCATGAATCATGGTATCTATATTTGGTGTCTTGCTAATTCTGTTAAAGATATGGATACTCCAGAATGTGAAGAACTGTTACGTGTGGCAAAGCAGGACCTTATGAGTTAAGGTATGCAATTTTTTTGTACAAACTATTATGGAGATTTTCATACTCTGATCATCTGTCCTGTTACAAGGATAACACCACCTCATTTCTCCCCAAGTAATACTTACTCCATCTGTCTTTGATTAAGGAGTCATCAGATCTTACCTTGAATCAAAGGGAGTCTCTGATTATACCACTATGTCCAAAGGAGTTTTGGACATACTTTTAGGTCGAGGAATCCCACACAACTTGCTGATATTATGGACTGAACCTTAAATATATTTACTAATGTTTCCGAGATTTTCCCTTCAGTTCAAGGTAAATTCTAGGTTCAAAAAATTTTCAATGAAGAATCTTTGACGTAAATATTCTGACAAGGAAGAAACTTACATTTTATCTTTGAATTGGGGAAATATAGACACACCCCTCAGTTTGAACAGGTCTTAATACAAATTCTGTTGCTTAGGGAGCCTACTGAAAAGCTACTAGTATGAAAACTAAAGTTGATGTTTATTTTTGCTTGTGGAAACTTTAAATCAACATCTCTTGACCATGCATATCTCAGAAAATTTACTTTTCTTAATAGAATCCTCAGGACTATTCTTCTACGAGTTCCTAAAATTTCCCATGTTTCCTGTGTGGCCAGGCATGCTCAAATAAAGAAGGGATGTCAAACAACTCTGAAATGATGTCCTGAGACATGACAGTAAAAATATGAGCTATAACCTAACTTCTATTTTTAAGCCTGTCACTTGAAATGGAGCAGCTCCCTCTTTGTTGGCTATGCCTGGCATGCTGCTTTACAGAGAACATAGAGTAAGAGATTACCAAACAATTTGTAAGAAAAATGCTCTGATTGTTGGCAAGCACACCTTAATTTCTCAGAACACATTTGTATTCTGAATTGTGAGTTCGTTTGCACTTGATAAGCTTTTTTCGACATCTTCTTCCAATTCCAAAGATTAACATTTTCCTGAGGGTTTCTGGGATCTTTCTTATCTTCTTTATCCTCCCAACATATTCTCCTTCTCAAAAATGATATTCCTATATATGGTCAAAGTAGTTTTATCCCTAACTTATCAGGCAAATTTCCAAAAGTGACTCCTTCTGTAAACAGGTTCCCTAGTTCACTTTGGTGTGAAGTCCCATAGTCCAATTTCAAACTGGAACAAAGAACCTGTGCCATCTGTTTCCACACAATTCAATAGAAATGAAATAACTTCATAAATTCTGCTTAGATCTGGATAATGAACAAAGTTAAAGAAGTATCCTAGCCAGCAACAGTCATCGAAAGTCTTTGTAAGAAGGAATATGTTGCTTCCTTGTCTCTCCTGAATGAACACAAACTATGAAAATAAAAAAAATAAAAATAAAATAAATCTCTGAAAATTAATTGAAAATTGGTAATCATTGCTGGAAACATACTCCACTGTATAAGGTACCAGATACCTTTACCTTGGACCGAAGTTTATATGGCAACATCACAGTCGGCCTCAAGTAGTTTCTGTACTCCTCTTGCAGTAGGGCTTCAGAGATTTCCTTTCCAACATGGGGCTCATATTTTCCAATGTTAACTTACTTTTTCTCACTACACTGAATAGAATGTCAGAACTCTCCTAGAACTAACACTGCCCTAGAACCTATTAGCAAAGTGTGGCCCAAAACATGTATTATTATACCTTACATTGAATATTCCTACCATGTAGCTTTGAGCCTTTATTTCCTTAAAAGGCTTTTAGACCATGAGAGAATTATACCACTTATTCTACATAAAAGGGCATCTAACATTCCCTGTCTTCTCAGTAGGAGTATGGGTCTATTGTCTACTTCCATTTACCAAGTGGATTTTAAACATTCAGTTTCAGCAAAAGGGGCCTTGGGAAATCAAATTCTAATAAAAGGACTCTCAGAAGTAGCTTCTGTGTAGAAGGGGAGTTTCAGACCTCCACCCTCTGTACTAGGACACTTCAGATCCACCAGTGCAATTAAAGAACCACCATAGATTCTCTACTGGATTTGCCTCACAAATACCCCGATCAACTAAGTTTGCTTTAAACATATCCCATTTGTCCAAGATATCCACACAACACATATGTGAACAATGTCATCTCACATTTCTCCCCTTTTAGATGATAGGGCAGAAAATTAAAAAAAAAAAAAAACAAAAAAAAAACCTGAAATTGTCTCCCATATCTTGTGCCTCAAAATTGGTCATCAAAATGCCCCATTACTATCTTTTATTCACAGATGTGTGCAGCTGAAAACAGCCTTGTGGAAACATCAATTCTTACATAACTACTTATCACGTTGGGAGATTGTTGTGACCATTGCCTGGACACTCAATGTTGTTACACAGGGTATGTATATGGGGAAATTTCTTGGAAGCTAGTGAGGAAGAGTCTGAATAGTCTTACAGTTCCCAGTGGAGTCTAGGAACTTCCCATGATGTCCATAACTGAACTGGATATTTCTTACCTGGAAAATAAGACTTGGGACCTCTACTTTAGGATCCAAGATTTTCATGATTTCCCCTCTGTTGAATGTGGTCTTAGAATGTTTCATTCTGAGAAGAGGTTCTCAGAACTCTTCTATTCCTAAGATGCCTCTCGCACTCCTTACTTTTTGAAGTAGCCAAGAGAACTAACCTGGGTGAGGCTCATTGAGCCTCAGTCTTTTCCTTCCCCCAAATATGGCCTTAGATCTTGGTGACATATGCAAGGTTGAACATTAACTCCTGTATTTGACCAAAGGAAGGTCAAAATTTCCTTTATACTAAATGTGAAATTAGATATGCTCTGTTGAATCCTCAAGCATTCTCTTATGAGTTTGAAGTATATCAAATGTTTATTCTCTAAATAAGAAAGATTTAAGCTTTTCACCTTTTATAAGGATGGCGAGGGAAATATATTGTTGCTCTCTGTTTTGTCATCCCAGGCACTATGTATAGAATTATTGATTGGATCATATGCTATGCTATGCTATGCTCTGCAATCAAATTGAATAGTTGTTGTCCACATATGTACATATTATGATAAAATGAAGGAGTTAACCTAGCCATGGACAGACATTTAGGCTGGTTTAAAACGCTTGGGTTGTTGTTTGAACTCCCCCAGACTAAAAACACGATGTGGAACTTTTATCAACTAAGAAAGAGTTGAAAGTTCAACAGCAGTGGAGGAACTTCCTTTACTGAACAAGGTAAGAGGGACATTCATGTGCAACAGGATGTTGCATAGCAATAACCCTCTCCTCAACGATTTTCTAATGCATACCATTGTACAACCAGACCTCATCATTTTCTCTTATTCCTAAGTGCCCAGTACTTCCTCTCTTCCCAAGTTAGCTCAGTCTTTTTTTTTCACTGAAGAGTGTGTCAGACCTGCCTCCTATGACTAAGGCTCCTACAGACCTTCTCTGTTCCCCAAAATGATCTAAAGTACCCATTTAGTGGAAATACCATCAACCTTTCTGCCTTTCAGTTTCTTTGAAAGGTGGACTTAGTCATTTCTCTTATGACAAAAGATGCCCCAGACCAGTGCCTGGCAAATACAGAACTGGATGCTCACAGTCATCCATTGAACAAAGCACACAGACCCCAATGAAATAGCCAGAAAAATACCCAGGGAGCTGAAAGGAACTGGAGCCCCATAGGAAGAACCTTAATATGACCTTACCAGTAACCTCAGCTCTCCATGGAACTATATCACCAATCAAAGAAAACACATAGTGGAACTTGTGACTCTAGCTATATATGTAGCAAAGGATGGCCTTGTAGGTCATCAATGGGAGGAGAAGCCCTTGGTACAGTGAAGGCTGTATGCCATAGTATAGGGCAATGCCAGGGCCAGGAAGAAGTAATAGGCTGGTAGTGGAGCAGTGGGAGAAGGAGGGCATAGCAGATTTTCAGAGGGAGACCTCAGAATGTGGATAGCTTTTGAAATGTAAATAAAGAAAAAATCTAATAAAAGAAATGCCCCAGAAGAAGTAAGACTTATTCCATTACCTCTGAAAATGATAGAATAATGTCTACTCACATGTAGTTCATTGTAGTATAAAAGGGGGCAATTGTTTCCTCTTTCAACCACAAGAATCATAGATATCCTATTGCTGGCCAAGGGTGTATGTGCCATGGAAAAATGACAGAGACCTCAGATTTGGTTCCTATGGCCAAGAGGGTCTCATTCATTCCACCTGTAGTCATAGAAGCTTCAGATATAGTGTCTGGGATGCGCAAGAGTATGACTTCATTCAAAGGGCAACTTAAGCTTGACCTAAACTCATATTAACTCAGTGCCAATCTCTATGACCAAGATTGCCAGGCAAACACAATTGCAACTTCACAGTGGGCTCTCACAAGTTTCTGAGTGTAGGAAGCAGGGCAGAACATAGAAAGGAAAAATTATATACATACAACCATCCTACAGGTGGTTGTCAGAAATGCTGTGCTCCTGTCTCTCAGTTATAGATATGTACAGACCAATACAACCTCAGGTCAGACAACCACTCACCCTGTTGGAAGAGTCTGCTGATTGCTCATTGTATTCTTCCCAACAGTACATTCAAAATATGGATAATGGAAGCTGGAAAGACTAGATGGAAGCAAACCATGCACTACCATTCTGTTCACTCTGTAGCCACAGGTACATCTCTCCCTCCCTGTCTCCTTTCCTTCCTTCCATCATTCCTTACTTCCTTCGTTCCTCCTTCCATCCTTCTTTCTTTCTTTCCTTACTTTTTTCTCACTTACTCTCTTTCTTCACTCCTTTATTTCTTTCTCTTCCTTCCTTCCTTCATTTTTTTAAGTAATTATTTATATCTGTATGTATTTTTTTATTTATTATGCACTTAATGTTTTATATGCATGTGTGCTTGCACATTAGAAGAGGGTACTGGATACAATTACAGATAGTTTTGAACTCAAGACCACTGGAAATTAGTGCTCTTAACCACTGAAACATCTCTCCAGCACCAGGTACTTACTTTTTAAGCAAAACAGGCCAGAATGGCCACAGAAGTTGCAGTTATGAATACATCCTACTCAAAGTGTACTTGTTTTCCAGGTATATCACATCATTACCTTTGGATGATGGGTCATCAGCATTTCACTTGGGATAGGTGTCCTTCATGACCTAGTGCTGTTACCAACAATATCAAAAACCTTCAATTTCTATGCAATATCATTTATAATAATGACTGGAGTTTACTATTGTAATATCAGAGTATTCATTTTTCTCAAGGGGAAAAAGATCAAAGTATCCTAAGAACATCCCGACATACAAATTGTCCAATATAAGACTCCAATCATGAGTTTTAGATCTTTACCCTGCAAACATGGCCTCTAGGAAATTATATGTGTGACCAAAGGGACTTCACTTAATTCTGCCCTGCATTAACAGAGCGTGAATATTAGGTCATCTATCCTTCATACCATCCTTCATGCACACACCCATATAACTGATGATAAGCTTCAAGAGAACTTAGAGACTGACAATAATGGCTGATTCATAATGCTTGTATTGCTGCCAGGCCTACCACTGTGTATCTGAAGATGATAATATTTTATGCTGTGAAGCGGTCCTACCGCTCCAGATTAAGGTACCCTAGGTCTCTTATCCTAAAAGAGGTTTTGGACTTTAAGCAACTCTAATTCGGCTTTAATCTTCTACTTCTAATCATCAAAGCTTAGACCACCAATTTCTGTCCATTGTTTATAAAATGCACCCTCTGTATACAAGAGAGTCCAATATCTTTCTTGTAAGACTGATAGGGCTTGAGATCATCTCAACATGCCCCAGGCCCCAAACTCCACTTGTAGTCCAAAAAAAGGTCTTCAATAATTACCCTTTCTGACCAGGAAGGATTACAAATTATTCTCTATCTGACAGAGAGTTAACATTTTTCATTTAAATGTTTCTCTCATTGAACTTCTCTTTTGAAAGTGACATCAGAATGATTCTTTTTGTTCCAGGGGTTCTCAAATTCATGCTCTCTATAAAAGATGTCTGTAAATGTCCTCCTGTCATACCAAGGTTTCAGAACCTCTCCATCTGCATATGGGAGCCTCAGACACTCTACATCTACTCATAAATATTTCCTCTTCCCCCTCTGTCTAGTGGGCAACAAAGACTTCTCCTAATACCCACATTGAACTAAAGTATTTCCATTTTTTCAACGGTGGATACATACCTACCCTCTCTTATAAGGTATCAATAGATCTTCTCCTATTGATTATGTGTGCCTGCTCTATTCCAACTGTATAGTATTACTTCCAAATGTCTTCCTGCTAAAAATAATCTTAAATATTCCTCTACTAAAGAAAGGAGTCTTGCTCTTATATTATCTGACCAAAGCTTTCATAGCCCAAAAATATACATACAACCTATTGGGATACTGGAACAATTGTTTCTTGCCATATAAACAGAACATAAAATATGTGGATATTCTAAATTTTGAAAAAAAAAAAAGAAGAAAAAAAAAAGAATTGGAAGCTGATCAAGCAATACTGGAACTTCCACTGCTACAGAAGTTATACACATATTCTCCAGTGTTAAATAGTCTTCAATATTTATTGAAAATACCCAAAGATTTTACTCCTCTGACAAGTAGACATAGAATTTCACTTTTGCAAAGTTTCACAGAAATGCTGCTTAAGACCAGAATGTTTCAACTCCCTTATTCCCATGAAGTTTGCCATATTGTCTCTTTGGTGAAGGGCACAAAAGTCCTACTTCTGGGCCAACTTGCCCAATCTCTTTCCCTATCTTACATAGGAAGATTTCAACATCCACAACAGAGTTCTCCAGACATGGTTGGTGTGATTGAGAAAATTCCCCAGATTCATCGTCCTCCCATTGGATGTCCTACCTATAACTTCTAACTTCCGTGGCCTGGGAAGCACTGTCCTGACCTAAGAGATTTCATAACACTCTGGGCTGATATCCCAAAAAGAAGAGTATCAAGATAACGGTAAATTAGATTACTGTTTTTGTTGTGATCACGTTGACAGAGATGTTCTGTATTCCATGAACAGGAATGTGTGGATGGACATATAACTGAGGAAGACTCTAAACCTGGGAGTACTACAATACACCCTCTAGAAGTATTCTAAGATTGTTGTCATGCCTACCATGGACATTCAGATGATGTGTATTCTAGATTGTAATTTCAAGTTTGGAGCTGATAAAAAAAAAGTACCTGGAATATCCTACAATTCTCATGATATCAATCAGCGTTCATTTTCTGCTCAACATTGCTGCAGACATGAGAATAAGAGAAAATAAGACTATTACATAAAATCCTGTGAAGCTCCTTTCTCAATCCTTCTATTAAAAAAAAAATCTTATCTATTAACAATCCTGTGAGGGTAAGAAACATTTCTTCTTCTGCAAATAGGGATAGTCAATGTCTTCCCTTACCCAAAGTGTTCCAAACACCATCTTTTGCTGTAGTGGCTTTTAGACTATACCTGAAATAATCCCCTTCTCACAAAAGGATCCACCACCGCTGACCCCTGTTCTAAGAGAGAACTACAGTCCATCAATATCCAAAGGGTTCTCAGACTTTCTAAATTTGCCCCTGTAGGAATAGATTAACTAAGTCTATTTAGTTGGGCCTCAGATCCTTTTGTTTTGAACAAAGGGATTCCAATCTACTGGATCTCATTTTCACCAAGTGGTCTTCAAATATGCCTTTCTGACTAAGGAAGAGCTTGCATTGTCCTCTTCTGATTCAAAGACCTAGACACCTCCGACCCCCCAATTTTAAGTCCCAAGAAAACATCCAGGCCACCAAAGCTTAAATTACTCAAGCCCAACCTTAAGAAGTACAGCCCAGAACAAAAGCTCATTGCCTCAAAGCAGAAACTAAAACGATGTGTTCCTCACCATTAATATCTAGACCCAGCAGATGAACATATGCCTGAGGAGGAGAACCAGTGTGGAACTGTCAGCCAGGATTTTTGATGAAGGCTCCGAGTGCTTCCTTATCCAGCACCACATTTACTACAGTGAAGAGATGCTCTAGTCCCTGATGAGGAGTTGCCAGCTGTTAGAAAGTACGTGGAATGTACTCCATTGCATGAGGTAGGCTGGGACTTTGATCTCATGTCAAAGAAAGAGCATACAAATTTAAACTCTACCCATTCAAACATGTTAGTTTGCCTGTACAAAGGGGTTTTAGATTTCCAATTTTTTTCCAAAGAGGCCTTCATGTTTTTCCCTTCAGATCTTTGGGGTCTTAACTATATTTCATGGCTCATAGGGTCTCATTTCTTCCCAATATACTTTGTCCACTCACCTCTTACCATTAGTCATACATCTCTGACTAGTTTTGGGGACTTCTCAAAATGACAATAAGGCCATCAATAGTGCCTACATTCCATTTCTGAATGATTGGATCTTAAAACTCCACATCTGTCCAAGTATACTTCAGAAAGCTCATTCTCATTAAATGGGGTCTCTATACTTGTATCTTTATTTATTTATTTGCTTCTCATTTTACCTTCTGATCTAGCAGGTCTTACACTTCACTCAAAGAGGCTTCACATGTACACAATGTACACAATGAAGTTTTGGACATTCTTCTGCTCTTCAATATAAAATTAGTACTCTCTGCTATGAAGTCTCCAGAGCAACAAGGAGAGTGGGGAGTAGCATTCATTTTCTTCAGGCCATTTATCTAGCACTCATGTTCAGGGCATTCATCATCAATGGATTGGTCCCAACTTTTGTATACAGACATGGGTTGTTGAGCACAAACTTGTCAGGCTGACAAAGCACTAGACATCTACCCACATTTTTGCAAGGTTGTTCAGATTGCTGCACATCCTAATGAAGATGACACAGATGATATTGTTACTTTTGATTGCTGTTCTCTTCTTCTTGTTGCTGTTGCTGTTTTATTTAAGTTTAGAAGAGGACCTGTTATTAGTTTGTTATTATTTTAGTCATATCCTGGCATTGAAAACCAGCATCCCACTGCCTAAATGTGTCACATTTCCTACTCTTTTGGGAAAATACAATGTACATATATAATTATTCTTATTGTTCCAAAGACATACCAATATGCAATTCTACTTTACAATTGTAATCACTGTCACAAATATTCACATGACTATATACTTTATGTGTAAATTGCTTCCTATGCTGTGTTGTTTTCCACCAGATGACAGTTTCATGTGAGGTCATTTGGAAGATAATTTCTTACCATGTGTCTTTAAAAGATATATTTTGGAGCTGAGGGGTATATCAGTATATGTCCAGCACAATAAATATCTTCTATAACATTGCAATCTAGTGGATTATATGTATCAGGTTGTACACAGTAATAACTGAATTAATGAACAAGCTTGAGAAATAGTTTTTAGAGATTAATCTCTCATAATATACAGAAACAAAGTAAAACCTACATATTAATCAAACCTATGCACACCAAATGAATATTGTAAGTTTTCTGGGTGAGTTTGTAGATGACTTTGTAGTTTGAATGTCCAATCTTTATGTCTTAACTGAGGATTGTAAACTATGTTCAGGGTGTGTGTGTGTGTGTGTGTGTGTGTGTGTGTGTGTGTGAAGTAATTTGCACCATGTCTCTAGCGTATAGATTAATATCACATCTAATTGTCTATCTATTCATCATCTCTGTGTGTGTATGTATGTATGTATGTATGTATGTATGTATGTATGTATGTATGTGTGTGTGTGTGTGTGTATATATCTTTATCTGTATATGATGTACATGTATATATATATGTATATATATATATATGTATGTATGAATTAATGATTGACTATATTTATGTAGATATATATATGCACCTAGTTCTCTATCACGTACATATCTCTCTCTCTCTTTCTCTCTAACCCTCTTCTCTGTTTATCTCTAATGCATGAATATAGTATGCCTGTACATAGGTGGGTGTGGTAATTTTAATGCAATTGTTTCCCTTAAGCCCATAGGCAGTATTAGGATGTGTAAACTTGTTGGACTAGGTGTTTCCATGTTGGAGGTGGTGGGAGGTCTCATACATGCTTAAGCCATGCCCAGTATGCTTCTGTCTGTTTATTGTCTGTTTATTGTCTGTTTGTCTGTCCAAGACTACCTGTGATAGTGTGTTTAGTGATCCAAGTAGGGGATGTGGGATAGGTAGTATATAAAGCAGACACATTTACACACATGGTGGAAGAAGCAAGGCTTTAAGAAGCACAAACAATCTTATACACATACACACACAGGCACATAGAGACACTGAAACACACAAAAACACACTCGTGCGTGCACACACACACACGCATACACACACACACACACACTTTTTGGACAGTGCAAAGCTTCAACCACTTTACATATATACTCACATTTGGTGCATGGAGCAAAGCGCCAACATTATTTTTCTCACACTGATTATATATATCTGCACAACTTTTCAAGTAGTATAACAATTAAACTGTGGTTACTTTCAACTTTCTTCTAGTGGATAATTATGAGTATATAGAAAGAAAAGCATCTTCTCAATATACTTCTATGATGAGCTGTTTATAAATTATGGTTTAAAATCCCATATTATTACCAAGAATCCACACAGATTTCTAACTAAAAAACTGTTATAGATAAATAAGGTGTATGCAAGCAAGGTAATTTTTTCCAGCCGGTTTTTCTTACTGGGAGACTGAAATTTACTGCTATAAAGGATCAATTTGTTCTTATCTCTCTCATACAATAATTCTTTCTTTCTTTCTTCCTTTCTTTCTTCCTTTCTTTCTCTCTTTCTTTCTTTCTTTCTTTCTTTCTTTCTGTTCTATCTCTCTTCTTCCTTTCTTTTTTCTTTCTTTCTTCTTTCTTTCTTTCTTTCTTTCTTTCTTTCTTTCTTTCTTTCTTTCTTTCTCTTCTTTATGAGTTATTGTAGAGTATGTTTCTCTGTGTATTCCCTGTTTGTGCTGGTAATCACTCTACAGAACATGCTGGGCTTGAACACAGAAATCTACCTACCTCTGCCCCCTAAGTGTGGCATTAAAACCATGGAACACAATAAACTCTTAATCCCCCAAAATATATAACCCGAAAAATTTAAAAAAAAATTCTATAACAAACACATTCACACACACACACACACACACACACACACATACACACACACACACACATACACACACACACAACTAAATAAAACAGTGAAACCCTAAATAATAATAATAATAATAATAATAATAATAATAATAATAATAATAATAATAATAAACTAAAGTCTAATAGGAACCAAAAATCAATTAAAAACCCTAAAATTATTAATAACCCCCCCAAAAAAACTACACGTATATTAAAACCATTAAAACCAAAAATCTCTAAAACACTGTTCTAAGAACTCTACAAAACCCTTAAAAAAAAACCCTAACATTCTAATATATATATATATATATATATATATATATATATATATATATATATATATATATATATATATATATATTCAAGAATCCATAATGACAATGAGCCTCTTTTTTCTTTTGTTTTGTTTTTTGTTTTGTGTTGTGTTGTGTTGTGCTCTGTTATGTTATGTTGTTTTCTTTTGTTTTGAGTTTTCGGAGATAGGGTTTTTCTGTGCATCCCTGGCTGTACTAGAACTCACTTTGTAGACTAGCATGGCCGAGAACTCAGAAATCCAAGACCTCTACTTCTAAAGTGCTGGGATAAAAGGCATGGGTCACCACTGACCTGCAACCCTAAAATTTGTAAACCACAAAACAACAAAATACAAAAAAACTTTTTTTTTGAAAAATACTCAAGAACACACACACACATACACACTCAGACCCTGAAAAATAACCCTAAAGTTAAAAAAAGACAAAAAACAAAAAAAAAACAAAAACACTCTATCATGCTTTAAAAAAACAATAAAGATACTCTAAAACATTGTAAACATAAAAAAAAATAACTCTAAAACACACTTCTGAAAACGCTTTAAAAAACCTTAAATTAAAAAAAAAATAATAGCTGATCTGGGGCACAAGCCCCTTCAGCTCCACTCGAGCCCCGGGCTACCTTGCCAGCAGAGTCTTGCCCAACACCCGCAAGGGCCCACACGGGACTCCCCACGGGATCCTAAGACCTCTGGTGAGTGGAACACAGCGCCTGCCCCAATCCAATCACGCGGAACCTGAGACTGCTTTACATAGGGAAGCAGGCTACCCGGGCTTGATCTGGGGCACAAACACCTTCCACTCCACTCGAGCCCCGAGCTACCTTGCCAGCGGAGTCGCCTGACACCCGCAAGGGCTCACACAGGATTCCACACGAGATCCTAAGACCTCTAGTGAGTGGAACACAACTTCTGCCAGGAGTCTGGTTTGAACACCAGATATCTGGGTAACTGCCCTGCAAGAAGAGAGCTTGCCTGCAGAGAATACTCTGCCCACTGAAACTAAGGAGAGTGCTACCCTCCAGGTCTGCTTATAGAGGCTAACAGAGTCACCTGAAGAACAAGCTCTTAAACTAAACTAAACAACTAAAACAACTAAAACAACTAAAACAGCTAGCTTCAGAGATGACCAGATGGCGAAAGGCAAACATAAGAATCCTAGTAACAGAAATCAAGACCACTCACCATCATCAGAACGCAGCACTCCCACCCCACCTAGTCCTGGGCACCCCAACACAACCGAAAATCTAGACCCAGATTTAAAAACATTTCTCATAATGATGATAGAGGATATCAAGAAGGACTTTCATAAGTCACTTAAAGAATTACAGGAGAGCACTGCTAAAGAGTTACAGGCCCTTAAAGAAAAGCAGGAAAACACAGTCAAACAGGTAGAAATCATTAAAGAAAAACAGGAAAACACATACAAACAGGTGATGGAAATGAACAAAACCATACTAGAACTAAAAGGGGAAGTAGACACAATAAAGAAAACCCAAAGCGAGGCAACGCTGGAGATAGAAACCCTAGGAAAGAGATCTGGAACCATAGATGCGAGCATCAGCAACAGAATACAAGAAATGGAAGAGAGAATCTCAGGTGCAGAAGATTTCATAGAGAACATCGACACAACAGTCAAAGAAAATATAAAATGCAAAAGGATCCTAACTCAAAACATCCAGGTAATGCAGGACACAATGAGAAGACCAAACCTACAGATAATAGGAATTGATGAGAATGAAGATTTTCTACTTAAAGGGCCAGCTAATATCTTCAACAAAATAATAGAAGAAAACTTCCCAAACATAAAAAAAGAGATGCCCACGATCATACAAGAAGCCTACAGAACTCCAAATAGACTGGACCAGAAAAGAAATTCCTCCCGACACATAATAATCAGAACAAAAAATGCACTAAATAAAGAGAGAATATTAAAAGCAGTAAGGGAGAAAGGTCAAGTAACATATAAAGGAAGGCCTATCAGAATTACACCAGACTTTTCACCAGAGACTATGAAAGCCAGAAGAGCCTGGAAAGATGTTATACAGACACTAAGAGAACAAAAATGCCAGCCCAGGGTACTATATCCGGCCAAACTCTCAATTACCATAGATGGAGAAACCAAAGTATTCCACGACAAAAACGAATTCACACAATATCTTTCCACGAATCCAGCCCTTCAAAGGATAATAACAGAAAAGAAGCAATACAAGGACGGAAATCACGCCCTAGAACAACCAAGAAAGTAATCATTCAACAAACCAAAAAGAAGACAGCCACAAGAACAGAATGCCAACTCTAACAACAAAAATAAAAGGAAGCAACAATTACTTTTCCTTAATATCTCTTAATATCAATGGACTCAATTCCCCAATAAAAAGACATAGACTAACAGACTGGCTACACAAACAGGACCCAACATTCTGCTGCTTACAGGAAACCCATCTCAGGGAAAAAGACAGACAATACCTCAGAGTGAAAGGCTGGAAAACAATTTTCCAAGCAAATGGACTGAAGAAACAAGCTGGAGTAGCCATTTTAATATCGGATAAAATCGACTTCCAACCCAAAGTTATCAAAAAAGACAAGGAGGGACACTTCATACTCATCAAAGGTAAAATCCTCCAAGAGGAACTCTCAATTCTGAATATCCACGCACCAAATGCAAGGGCAGCCACATTCATTAGAGACACTTTAGTAAAGCTCAAAGCATACATTGCACCTCACACAATAATAGCGGAAGACTTCAACACACCACTTTCTTCAAAGGACAGATCGTGGAAACAGAAACTAAACAGGGACACAGTGAAACTAACAGAAGTTATGAAACAAATGGACCTGACAGATATCTACAGAACATTTTATCCTAAAATGATAAAATATCCTAAAAGATATACCTTCTTCTCAGCACCTCACGGGACCTTCTCCAAAATTGACCATATAATTGGTCATAAAACAGGCCTCAATAGATACAAAAATATTGAAATTGTCCCATGTATCCTATCAGACCATCATGGCCTAAGACTGATCTTCAATAACAACATAAATAATGGAAAGCCAACATTTACGTGGAAACTGAATAACACTCTTCTCAATGAAACCTTGGTCAAGGAAGGAATAAAGAAAGAAATTAAAGACTTTTTAGAGTTTAATGAAAATGAAGCCACAAAATACCCAAACCTATGGGAAACATTGAAAGCATTTCTAAGAGGGAAACTCATAGCTCTGAGTGCCTCCAAGAAGAAACGGGAGACAGCACATACTAGCAGCTTGACAACACATCTAAAAGCCCTAGAAAAAAAGGAAGCAAATTCACCCAAGAGGAGTAGACAGCAGGAAATAATCAAACTCAGGGGTGAAATCAATCAAGTGGAAACAAGAAGAACTATTCAAAGATTTAACCAAACGAGGAGTTGGTTCTTTGAGAAAATCGACAAGATAGATAAACCCTTAGCTAGACTCACTAAAGGGCACAGGGACAAAAATCCTAATTAAAAAAATCAGAAATGAAAAGGGAGACATAACAACAGATCCTGAAGAAATCCAAAACACCATCAGATCCTTCTACAAAAGGCTATACTCAACAAAACTGGAAAACCTGGACGAAATGGACAAATTTCTGGACAGATACCAGGTACCAAAGTTGAATCAGGATCAAGTAGACCATCTAAACAGTCCCATATCACCTAAAGGAATAGAAGCAGTTATTAATAGTCTCCCAACCAAAAAAAGCCCAGGACCAGATGGGTTTAGTGCAGAGTTATATCAGACCTTCAAAGAAGATCTAATTCCAGTTCTGCACAAACTATTTAACAAAATAGAAGTAGAAGGTATTCTACCCAACTCATTTTATGAAGCCACTACTACTCTGATACCTAAACCACAGAAAGTCCCAACAAAGATAGAGAACTTCAGACCAATTTCTCTTATGAATATCGATGCAAGAACCCTCAATAAAATTCTTGCTAACCGAATCCAAGAACACATTAAAGCAATCATCCATCCTGACCAAGTAGGTTTTATTCCAGGGATGCAGGGATGGTTTAATATACGAAAATCCATCAATGTAATCCATTATATAAACAAACACAAAGACAAAAAACACATGATCATCTCGTTAGATGCAGAAAAAGCATTTGACAAGATCCAACACCCATTCATGATAAAAGTTTGGAAAGATCAGGAATTCAAGGCCCATACCTAAACATGATAAACGCAATCTACACCAAACCAGTAGCCAACATCAAAGTAAATGGAGAGAAGCTGGAAGCAATGCCACTAAAATCAGGGACTAGACAAGGCTGCCCACTTTCTCCCTACCTTTTCAACATAGTACTTGAAGTATTAGCCAGAGCAATTCGACAACAAAAGGAGATCAAGGGGATACAAATTGGAAAAGAGGAAGTCAAAATATCACTTTTTGCAGATGATATGATAGTATATATAAGTGACCCTAAAAATTCTACCAGAGAACTCCTAAACCTGATAAACAGCTTCGGTGAAGTAGCTGGATATAAAATAAACTCAAACAAGTCAATGGCCTTTCTCTATACAAAGAATAAACAGGCTGAGAAAGAAATTAGGGAAACAACACCCTTCTCAATAGTCACAAATAATATAAAATATCTTGGCGTGACTCTAACTAAGGAAGTGAAAGATCTGTATGATAAAAACTTCAAATCTCTGAAAAAAGAAATTAAGGAAGATCTCAGAAGATGGAAAGATCTCCCATGCTCATGGATTGGCAGGATCAACATTGTAAAAATGGCTATCTTGCCAAAAGCAATCTACAGATTCAATGCAATCCCCATCAAAATTCCAACTCAATTCTTCAACGAATTGGAAGGAGCAATTTGCAAATTTGTCTGGAATAACAAAAAACCTAGGATAGCAAAAAGTCTTCTCAAGAATAAAAGAACTTCTGGCGGAATCACCATGCCAGACCTAAAGCTTTACTGTAGAGCAATTGTGATAAAAACTGCATGGTACTGGTATAGAGACAGACAAGTAGACCAATGGGAAAGATTGAAGAGTCAGAAATGAACCCACACACCTATGGTCACTTGATCTTCGACAAGGGAGCTATAACCATCCAGTGAAAGAAAGACAGCATTTTCAACAATTGGTGCTGGCACAACTGGTTGTTATCGTGTAGAAGAATGCGAATCGATCCATACTTATCTCCTTGTACTAAGGTCAAATCTAAGTGGATCAAGGAACTTCACATAAAACCAGAGACACTGAAACTTATAGAGGAGAAAGTGGGGAAAAGCCTTGAAGATATGGGCACAGGGGAAAAATTCCTGAACAGAACAGCAATGGCTTGTGCTGTAAGATCGAGAATTGACAAATGGGACCTAATGAAACGCCAAAGTTTCTGCAAGGCAAAAGACACCGTCAATAAGACAAAAAGACCACCAACAGATTGGGAAAGGTTCTTTACCTATCCTAAATCAGATAGGGGACTAATATCCAACATATATAAAGAACACAAGAAGGTGGACTTCAGAAAATCAAATAACCCCATTAAAAAATGGGGCTCAGAACTGAACAAAGAATTCTCACCTGAGGAATACTGAATGACAGAGAAGCACCTGAAAAAATATTCAACATCCTTAATCATCAGGGAAATGCAAATCAAAACAACCCTGAGATTTCACCTCACACCAGTCAGAATGGCTAAGATCAAAAATTCAGGTGACAGCAGATGCTGGCGTGGATGTGGAGAAAGAGGAACACTCCTCCATTGTTGGTGGGAGTGCAGGCTTGTACAACCACTGTGGAAACCACTGTGGAAACCACTGTGGAAATCAGTCTGGCGGTTCCTCAGAAAACTGGACATAGTACTACCGGAGGATCCAGCAATACCGCTCCTGGGCATATATCCAGAAGATGCCCCAACTGGTAAGAAGGACACATGCTCCACTATGTTCATAGCAGCTTTATTTATAATAGCCAGAAGCTGGAAAGAACCCAGATGCCCCTCAACAGAGGAATGGATACATAAAATGTGGTACATCTACACAATGGAGTACTACTCAGCTATTAAAAAGAATGAATTTATTTATGAAATTATATAAATATAATTTATGAAATTCCTAGCCAAATGGATGGACCTGGAGGGCATCATCCTGAGTGAGGTAACACATTCACAAAGAAACTCACACAATATGTACTCACTGATAAGTGGATATTAGCCCCAAACCTAGGATACCCAAGATATAAGATATAATTTGCTAAACACATGAAACTCACGAAGAATGAAGACTGAAGTGTGGACACTATGCCCCTCCTTAGATTTGGGAACAAAACACCCATGGAAGGAGTTACAGAGACAAAGTTTGGAGCTGAGATGAAAGGATGGACCATGTAGAGACTGCCATATCCAGGGATCCACCCCATAATCAGCATCCAAACGCTGACACCATTGCATACACTAGCAAGATTTTATTGAAAGGACCCAGGTGTAGCTGTCTCTTGTGAGACTATGCCGGAGCCTAGCAAACACAGAAGTGGATGCTCACAGTCAGCTAATGGATGAATCATAGGACTCCCAATGGATGAGCTAGAGAAAGTAGCCAAGGAGCTAAAGGGATCTGCAACCCTATAGGTGGAACAACATTATGAACTAACCAGGAGCTCTTGACTCTAGCTGCATATATATCAAAAGATGGCCTAGTCGGCCATCACTGGAAAGAGAGGCCCTTTGGACTTGCAAACTTTATATGCCCCAGTACAGGGGAACACCAGGGCCAAAAAGGGGGAGTGGGTGGGCAGGGGAGTGGGGGTGGGTGGATATGGGGGACTTTTGGTATAGCATTGGAAATGTAAATGAGCTAAATACCTAATAAAAAATGGAAAAAAAAGGAGAAATAAAAAAAAATAATAATAATACTAAACACACGAAGCCAAAAATTTCAAAAAAGTTCTTCCTTCCTTCTTTCCTTCCTTCAAAAAAAAAAAACCCAAAAAAGCAAAAAAAAAAAAAAACCCAAAAAGATAATAGAACCTTAAAAAAAATCTATAAATATACTACAATCCTGAAAAAGAAAAGAAAAGAAAAGAAAACAAAACAAACAAAACAACAAAGAAACCAAAATACCACTAAAACACTGTTCTAAATACCCTTTAAGAAATTCCTAAAATTCTTAAAAAAACAAAAAAACAAAAACCTCAGATTGACTCTAAAACTCTTTTTATTTCATTATTTTTCTCTTTCTATTGAGTTTCTGAGTTTTTGACTCTTTGTAGACTGGGTTTCTCTGTGTATCTCTCGCTATCCTAGAGCACCCTCTGAAGAGCATGCTCGCCTCGAACTCAAAAATCCACCTGCATCTGCCTCCATATTGCAAGAATAAAAGGCAATGGCCACCATTGCCTGGCAACCCCAAAACACTTAAACCCCAAACATAAAACTTTAAACATTTTGTTAAAAATACTCAAGAACACACACAGACACATATACATACATACACATACACACACACACATGTGCACACACACACACACACACACAAACTTAAATCTTTAAAAAAAGAAAACACTAAATACTAAAACCCAGAAAACCAAAAAATAAATAAATAAATAAATAAAAAACACTAAAAAATATAAAACATTCTTATGAAAACCCTAAACACGCTTAAAAAAAAAAAACCTATGAGATCAGAGAAAACAAGCTTGGAGGACATTTATGGGCTTTACCTTTCAGGAAGAAACAATTTAAGTCGGGGTCTCATATCCTACCCTCCTTCCAGTACATAGTTCTAATCTTAGAACTAGGAAATTTGTACCTGTGGCCCAACATGGTCCATATCAGCCTATTCAACTTTTTTGATATTGCTGATGTAACATAAGGACCTGTATAGTGCTGACCCTCTGTCTAATAAGACCCAATATTTTATTAATTATGCATGAGCCTATAATGAGTATTAGAAGTTGGATTAATAACGGCCCCGTCAATGCTGACAATAAGGTAGCCTTTCATGAGGATTTTGTGAACCATTCTTTGAACCATCTTTCATTAGCCTCTCATTGTCACTTTTGTTTCTTTAGCCTCTCTCTGAGTTTGGCCATGGAGTACCTTATCACCCCTGAATGATCTATATAGAAGCAGCATTTTTCTATGAGGGCTGCACAAAGTCTTTCTTCTTTGAGGAATGGCTGCAGTCTCTGACCTGCAGAGACAAGAACAACACGGACACGAAGATAGCTCCATGCAACTTCCTTCTTGATTTAGGACAAGAGCTATTCTTATTCATTCCTGGCAATTGACCACATCTCGCTCCAAACCACCTAATCCAATCAAACACACACACACACACACACACACACACACACACACACACACACACACACACACACACACACACACTCAATGCATGAACCGGGCAGGAGCTCAGGTCAGAGCTCAGGTCAGTCACAGATAGGCTGACAGATCCCGATCACTAGGAATAACCTAACTTGGTAGGCAGCTTACACATGTAGTTTCATTGAGCACATTCTGGCAAGGCAGTAAACTTGTGGGGTTCACAGGGTCTGGCAATGTTTCAGAGCGCCATCCTGCCCATGTGGCCGTACCTGCTTCCTGCATCTCCCCCTTTTTGTTGTATTAGTTGATCTGTGATCAGCATCTGTCTTAGGTCACCCCCATCCATTCCAAATCCTTACCCATCAATGTAGTGACAACTCACTTTCCCCATCCTGTCTTTGGTTGACATGTGTATGTGAGGCTCTATCCTGTCCTTGCTTCCTTAACCAGCATGTTGAGCCAATATTGGGGGGATGTTCCTGCTTCCAAGGCTGCCATAGTCTTTACTAAGTTGTTTATCATCCCTGTACAACCTTCACATACATGCCATCCACCAAAGCATTCCTCCAGACACAACAAACAGCAGGAATGCCCAAAAGGCCATCCCTCCTCAATTTTTTAAGAATTCCACAGTTACCAGGATGATCTCCAGCCGTTACTTTGCAGTTGCAATGTAAACTCGTGTGTTGTTCACAGCAGTAATCGGTGCATGCAGTTCCTTCATTTTTGTGTTGAGATCATTACTCCAATTTCCTAGCAGCATCGCACCAATTGCATGCAACAGTTTTGCAGCTCTGTAAAAATTCTGATACTGAACAGAGTTTACATACATTCCTGACTTATGAGTAATGCAGGAATCAAACACTAACTGCTCCAAAATATTCACCTGTTCCTGCAACCAATCCACTCTTTGGTTAACCATAAGGATACCAGCTTTCAAATTTGTATTAATTTGCTCTTGTATGGCAAAAGCACTGGCAGTATTAGATCATTGGGAACTGAAACAGTTCCAAATGAATTAGTATAAAACTGCCTCCACCGTAAGTGGCATTGGCAGAGGGAGTGCTTTCACTCTTCCCCATAACAGTCTTTCTTGTGATGATACCACTTGCAGGTGCATCAGGATCAGGAAGCGGGTCTTCAGGTGTATCATCCTCGTCCACTTTGCATTCTCTCCATGGTCTTGTCAGTCTGTCTGGAACTCAGAATGGGTTCTCCTGATCCTTTGGAAACACACAGACAGCTACTCGGTACCATACCAACATCTGATGTGAAACTTTTTATTTTGCCATGAGGATATCCTTCCATTGAACAGACAGAGCCAAACCCTGCTGAGGGGTACAATGCTGGGCTGCAGCTGATTTTCCATTCTTATCCAAATTATTCTTATAAGAATAAAGAGGCTTACATTTAATTTTTCCCTAGGGGAATTAAAATGCAACCCTATTCCCACTTTTTGTTTTAAAATGTGTCTTTGATGTGGCATTGGCTCTTTCTACAATTCCTTGTCCTTGGTGGTTATAGGGTAGTCCATGGATAACTTTTATACCTAATGCATTAATAAAAAATGTAAAATCCCTGGGAGGTATCAGCAGGTCCTTTATTAGTTTTTATCTGTCTAGGCATCCTCCATGCTACAAACAACTGAAGGCAATGAGATATATCATTAGGGGCTTTTTCTCCTGTTTGGGCGGTAGCAAATATAATGCCTGAATATTTATCAATTCTCACATGAACGTATTTAAGATTTCCATCTTAACATGTGGGTAATATCCAAGTGCCAAACATGAAGAGGTTTAATACCTTGGGAATGAACTCCAATGGGCCTTTGTGACAACAAGGACACACAATGTGCACATTTTAACACAATCTCTCGAGCCTGTTCTCTGATAATCCTAAACTTTTGTTTCAAGGTGCCTGCATTAACCCGAAAGTTTCTATGGTAATCTGCAGCAAGCTGTACTGGAGAGGCACTCATAAAAACAAACAGGTAATGAGTACATTCATCTGCAACAGAATTTCCCCTGGCTATAGGCCTGGGCAATCCTGAATGAGATAAAAAGTGTACAATGCAAAAAGGTTGTTTTCATTACCAATTATTTATTTATTTTTGTTCAAAGAAGGAGAGTAGGGTACATACAATGGAAGTGGCTTTAATTACCCCAAAGGTTTCTAATTGCTGCACTGCCTGGACTACATACTGACTACCTGAAACTAGATTAAAAGCTTCCTCAACCTCTTGAAACAATTGAAGGATAGCATATAATTCAACAGCGTGTGCAGATTGATAGGGAAATACCTGAGCTTGGGGTTGATTTCCTTCAACATCCACCATGTCCACAGTGCCTCTGGATCAATCAGTAAATACATTAACAGTACATGGGATTGCCTCAGTCCAGGCAATTCTGTATTATATCATAGGATTTCTCATGACAAACTGAAGCCAAGGACTGGTGGGATAATGATTCTGGAACTGACCAGTCATGCAGGTGCAAACAATGGCCCAATCATTATTAGTGGACACAAGTACCTCAATCTCTTTCGGAGTATAATGGCATGATTATTACATCCGGTTGATAACCAAAAGCTCCTAGCTCAACCATTATCACTTAAGAATTAGCTGGGCTATGCTTTTAGGGTACCATGGCAGTATCTTGGCTAGGGGAGTGAAATACATATACCCAACATAAAGACCCTTTTTGCTAAAATAGTCCCATGGGAGACTAATCAGTAGCAATAACACAAAAAATTATAGGCAAGGTGGGATCAAACATATCAACTTGAGCCTTGGCTAAACCTTGGTCCACCTTTTGCAAACAAGCTCTGGCTAAGGGTCTTAAGTGGCCAGGAGATTGTAAATAGGAATCTACTTTTAAAATATCGAATAAAGGGTGTAATGCTGCATTGACAATATTACAATAGGGTCAAATCCGATTGATATCTCTTACAATTTCTGAAAATCATTCAAGGTATGCAATTTATCCATCCTAATTCCAGTTTTAGTGGCTCGACAACAGTATGTCTCAATTTAGTGCCTAAATAGTGTTTTACTTCTGTCTTTTGAAAGTTTTCTGGGGCTTCGCCAAATTTCACCTCTCCAACTGTTTAGTTAGGGTCCCAAAACTTCTTCACCTTCCACATTAAATGATCAACAAATCAAAATATCATCCATATAGTGGTATAAATATGCTCTAGGATACTGTTGTAGGATAGGTCGCAATGCCTTATCTACATAAAGCTGGCACAGAGTAGGGTTATTTGCCATATCTTGGGGTAGAACCCCCACTCATATCACAAATGAGGGGCAGAATGATTAATTGATGGCAAAGTAGAGGCACATTTATCATCAGTCGGATGCAGAGGGATGGTGAAAAAACAATCTATCAAATCTATCACTATTAAGGTACAATTTATTGCTAATGATGAAGTCATTGGTAACCCTAATTGCACTGACCCCATGATTTCCATCTGGGTAATGAATGCATGTAAATCATGGAGTAACCTCCATTTTCCTGATTTCTTTTTAATAATAGAAATAGGTGTATTCCATGGTGAAATAGATTCTCTAATATTCCTGCATCAAGTTGTTCTTTAACCAACATGTGGGCAGCTTCCAGGGTTCCCTTAGGCAGAGACCACTGAGACACCAACACAGGCCGATTCAATTTCCTTTTAATAGATATTTGCTCAGTGGCCACCATGAAAAACCCAATACCTTCCTGCCACTTTGACCTCTAGGAGAGATAGGTGAGAGTCACCCATCCTCATTTTTTGCCAAGACTTTTACCCTTCTGATAGTTCATCCCATCCATGATAGCTTGAATCTGCAAACTATGTCTTTTCTGAAATCATTTTTACACCCATCTTGGTAATAACATCTCTTCCCCATAATGACATGGGGATTTGAAGAACATATGGCTGAAAACTCTCCCTATGTCCTGCCTCAGCACTGCAGCTGGGGTCTTGTGCAAATCGAAGACTTTGAAGAGTTTGAGCCGTGGTCTAAAGGGGCCAAATTTTTGGTCAATCTGCTTCATTTATGATGCTGTGCTCATCCCATGAATCCAGTAAGCCCTATATAGAGACTCCCTGAACTTCAAGTTTAAACATAGGGCAATCCTCCGTAGTCATAGAAAACCACACCCCAATGTCTCCAGTGGAGCTGAAGCCCCTATTACCCCTTTTCTGTCCCCTTGAAGGGAAGCTAGCATGGTGAATAGGCAAAGGCAAAATTTGAGCAATTCTTTCTCCAGGGGAAATGGCAGACACCCCTGTGTAGGAGGAAATCATGATCTTAATGTCTCCCTCATAGTCAGGATCAATGACAACAGGATGGATAATTAATCACTTAATGGCTGCTGAACTATGTCCTAATTAGAGGCCAACAGTGTTTTAGGCAAAGGAAGCTTAAAGTCTGCAGCAATCATCTGCCCACCCATATCTGGGGTTAATACAAGTCTGGTGGTGGCACAGATTTCCAGCCCAGCACTTTCTGTTGTGGCTTTGCCGGGACACCCATAGACTATTGGGGAATGTGTTGAAGGTTCGCCCATGGTGTGGGAGTCTGCTGCATGGCCCCATAAAATTGTGGGCCCAGAGGCTGACCCCACCCTCACAAAATCTGTTTTTTGGCCTAGTTCCTGTTGAGTGAGACGTTACGGGATGACCATCTACATCCCACTTGGATTGACATTCTCAGACCCAATGTTTTCCTTTGCAACTGCAGGGACATATCTTGGGCTGTAGCATGCCTGTCTGAATCTCTAGTCTTCCTTTACTAGGACAGTCTCCCTTGAAATGACCTGGCTGCCAGCAAGAGCAGCATCTCCAGTTGATTCCCCTCTGCCATCCACCCTGATGAGGAGTTTGCCTTTGAGCCTGAACTATGGCCCTGCTAAGCCCTGGTTGTTCAGTGGAGTGTCCACCATATCTTGGCAAACCTTTGGCCATACATCCAGCAGATTGCTCTTTTAAGGGCATATGGTGTCTCTGCAGTGTTTCTTGGCCTGCTCATAGGCTAATTGCTTGATCAATGGCATTGCAGCATCAACATCCAGAAATATTCTCCTGTCTGTTTCCACTAGTTGTACTAGGAAGTCTGCAAACTTCTCATTGTGTGCCTGTATCACCTTAGACAAGCTGGCCTCAAGGTCTCCAGTGCCTGCTCGCATCTTCCAAGCTGTAAGAGCACAGCTATTAATCTACTAATAAACTCGTATAGGGTAACCTGTTTGATTGTTAGCAAAATTCCCTTACCCCATTAACATGTCTATATTCCAGGCTGCATTGGGAAGTCCAGTGGTAGCATTAGCCGCAGCCTGCTCAAGGGCATGATCAATATAAGCAGCCTTACATGTTAAATAACCTCCTCCCAAAAGAACAGCCTTGCAGAGGTTCTTTCAATCAAAAGGAATCATACAGTACTGCTCTAGGGACTCAACCTGAGTTATGGTCAACACAGCCTGGACCCCATAAGCCAAAATGTTCCTTCAAACTTTGTACAGCCTTCCAATGCAAGGGTTCATGATACCGTTGCCCCTGATGATCCTGAAATCGTGGGAAGGTCACTACAACAGAGGGCACATTTTTCCAGATTTCTGCATGAAGACTATGCTTATCCCTTTTGCCTCCCTCATCTTTATATGGGGGATGAAAAGGCAACATAGGGGCTGAGGATTTGGGCAGTCTAATGTGCCTCAAACACAAGAGGTACATCCAACTACAATTGTCATTGCTGCTATCAGTTCAGTCACTGTCACTTGTAGACCCTTCATAGCTAGAATCCTTCTTCTCTTTCTTATCTTTCCTTTGTTGTTTAAGCTGTTTAGGTTTTCTGCTGCTAACCTGAAAAGCAATCTCCTTAGCCTCCTCAAATGCCACTGCTCCTTCCTCTATTTCAGCTGTGTACTTTCCACTGGTGTCCCTCAAGCATGCCCTGACCAAGTTCCAGATGGCTAACATCCCTACACGTAGAGGACTTTTCATATGGGAATCTTGGAGATCCCTTCCCAAACACTCTCACCACAGTTGATTAATATACACTTTCTCTAAAAACCATGGGGCTTCCTTGGAGGGGTTGTCTAGAAATTAGTCCACTGTCTCTGCTTTCATGTTAATATTACTTGTTTTAAGAAGCTGGGTCAACGCCATTTCTACTTTCACTTTAGATGAAGTTTAACCCATATTGTATAAATTCCCTCCATCTCTCTATCTGAGATCCTTAATGCATTATCCCTCCCCCCCTCCCTGGGAACATGACAGGCCTGTGCTTTCTTTACTTACCCTTGCTTACCATCATGATGTGTTCCCTGTACGGGCCACCACTTGCCAAAGAGACAAGATGACAGGGACACCAGACAGGTTCACAAAGCTTCCTTCTTTACTTGAGGCAGGTGCTATTCTTATACACTCGTGGCAACTGACTTCATCTCGCTCCACACAACCTCATCCAATTAGAATCACACATGCTCCATGCATGAATTGAGCACGAACTCAGAACACAGATAGGCTGACAGGTCTGGATCATGAGGAATAATATAACTTGGCAGTCAGCTTATGAATGCAGTTGCACTGTGCATGTTTGGGCAAAGCATTAAACATGTGGGGTTCACGGGACCTGGCAATGGGCCAGGGCATCATCTTGGCCCATGCAGCTGCACGTGCTTCCCACAGGAACAATAAATCTAAGTCTCTTACTCTCTAAGACTATTGCAGAGAGTGTAATCCAATATTCTTCTAGATGACTGATTGACATGTCTGCTGTTATCGCTGTCTGCAATCATTCTAGACCTAGCTTCAGTTGTTGGGGTCCAGTTACAAGGGCAGTAGTCCCCGTAAGGACACCAGCTGGTAGCCTGATACCCATAACCATTGTGAGGATGAGAGAAATAGCTTCTTTCTTTTTCCTGGTATTTTTGAAGTTATAAGTGCTCAGAACTTCGCTATTAGGGTGGTAGTAAATCCTAGGTGTGGGGAGCCGTGAGCAATTGCCATCATGAGCCTCCGCTGTGCCTAACTGGTAAACAAGTAATGTGCGCAGATGCAAAAGTAAATTCATGACAAGTCACTGCCCATCCCAGGGCGTAGTAGTGGGGTGATGAGTGAGCAGCTAATCAGGAGCTGACACGTCACATGGAGGGGTATATAAGCAGCATCATTTTCCTTGTTTGTTGTTCTTCTTTCACCTGTGCAATCAATGCTCTCCCAATAAATGTGTGCAGAAGGATCCTGTTGCAGCGTCGTTCTTCCTGGCCAGTTGAGAACCTGCAAGAAATGGTGCCGAAACCCAGGACTATAAACATCGTTGGGCATGAGGGAAGATCCCCTGCTACAGGGAGGATTCAGAATTCCATCGCAGGGAAGGAGTGGTTGATAAAGGTTCCTGTAAAACTGACTGTTGAGAAGGATCCGGCATGGATTCAGAACTCTTCAGCTGGGGAACGGTGGTAATGAAGTGTTCCCGCAACACAAACTGTTGAGAAGGATTCAACTGCGTGGATTCAGAACTCTTCAGTTGGGGAACAGAGGTACCCGTAAGTAAAAGAAAATTAATGTGAGTCTCTGAGAGGTATGCTTTCTTACGCAGTAGGTCCAGTAATTTTCGTTGGGGTTGTGTTGCTTGCTTTCTTTCTTAGCCTTGATATTATGCTATTGCCTTAATTTTTCATCACCCTAGGCACGAATGAATCTGCTGGGGGTAGCTCAGCAGACACATAAGATCATACAGCAAGTGTAGATAAACTTGTGGATCGACATTGGGGCTAAGAACCTCACGTAGATAAGTGAGTACCTCAAGGACACTTTATCCAGGACAAGAAATGTGAGCTAGCTGTTAAGGAAGGGCAATGACTTTTGCAGGAGCACCAGGGAAGCATATCAGAAAGAGAGAGAAATGAAAAAGAGGGCACAGATAGAAAAATAAGTAAAATAAATAAATAAATAAATAAATAAATAAATAAATAAATAAATAAATAAATAAATAAATAAATAAGTTATTTTGGAGCTCTCCTAGGGACAGAATAAAAACGGGAGACGTCCTGCTCTGGCTCCTTTGGAGATATTTTTAGCTTTGGAAAACTTTATCTGCTGGCTGTCCATCCTTTAACTTGTTTGAAAAGCAGCCTCAATTTGCACAGCAGAAAGTGATAAAAGCACTGTGGCTGGGCCTTAGGTTCAGCTGAAAAAGCCCTGCTGAGTGCCGATTGCAAATGGAGCTCTTAAAGGGGCTGGCAGCCGCATATAGACGGACCTTCTGTTCGGGGATTTGGAGAGAGATTAGATTCTCCTTGCTGGGATGTCCTATTTCCACTGATCAAGCTGAATTTGCATGGAAAAGAGATATGCTGCTTGATCAAGGTTGATTTGCACAAATAGAGTATATCCAGTGCAGGTATTTGAGCAGGTGAATCAGATTGCCATAAGGGTATGGAAATCATTGCCCACCGGTGTTGACAGTGTTGTAGAACTCCAGAGGGACAATGAGGCACTGAATCAGGTGAGAGAGGAACACTCTCAATTAGTTTGGGAGAGAGGGTCTGTTTGTTTTTCCTCAGGACCATCGACAACAACTGCAGGTCCCAGAGAGGCTGACCAGAGAAATTCAGGGCAGGTGGAGCTGTGAGGACGTGGATGTTCTTGTGGCTGGAGGTTCTCCCGCTAGTGAAAACTGAAGAGCTCTGTGTTCCTGAAAATTATGCCATTGACGAATTAGGGTGTTTCCTCAATTCTTTACATCTAACGCCAGATTTTAAGCCTTAGTGGAACTCGAATAGCATCCATCATGTTGCAATTTTACCTCTGCTTTTTCTTACTTTAAGGAATGGGTGGGGGTAATTTTGTTTGCTGCTTCCATCTGCTGTGGGCTTGTGTCCATGCTCTGGTTGGTCTGCAAGTTCAAAACCCAAAACAAACAAGACAGTGGCAAGGTCGTTATCACTCAAGCACTTGCAGCCATTGAACAAGGGGCCTCCCCTGAAATTTGGCTATCCATGCATAAGAATTAATTGACATCTGAGTTTTCTGCTCTTGCGCTCCTCGGTTCTGTGGAAAATGAGAGAGACTCAACAATTAAAGCTCGCCTTAGGCCATACTCAGCTCTTGCACCCCTAGAGGCTAGATTCATTGCACAGGTATGAGTGAGTAGGTCGTTGACTCTTATGGATTGTTGGGCTAAGCACCACATAGGAGTCGCTCAGAGTTTTGGGCACTACTAGAAGACAAATAGATTTGCTTGAGGGTTGAGTGTCCAAGTGTCCCTCCCCTAGGAAAAAACGGCAGGGGAGCAGGTCAGGTTTGCTCTGGGTAAAAGCCTGTGAGCTTAAGATCTAATCCTGTACATGGAGCCTATTTCTGCACACTAGGGAATCAACGTCTATCTTCATCCATTAAAGAGTGGCTTGCATTTTAATAAAATAAAAACGGGAAGATTTCTTGCATGCGCTCAACTGGCCAGGAAGAACGACGCTGCAAAAGGATCCTTCTGCACACATTTATTGGGAGAGCATTGATTGCACAGGTGAAAGAAGAACAATGAACAAGGAAAATGATGCTGCTTATATACCCCTCCATATGATGTGTCAGCTCCTGATTAGCTGCTCACTCATCACCCCACTACTACGCACCGGGATGAGCAGTGACTTGGCACGAATTTACTCTTGCATCTGCGCACATTACTTGTTTACCAGTTAGGCACAGCGGAGGCTCATGATGGCAATTGCTCACAGCTCCCCACACCTAGGGACTAATTGTGTTACTGCACAACAATCTCTTGACTGGACAAAGACAGCTGTAGCAACACATGGGGCCAATCTGTAGCTACAACCCCCCAATAATGTTTACCAGGTCATAGAAACTGGAATAGTCCAGTAGATAGATAGTAGATAATAGATAATAGATAGTAGGCATATCTCCTATATATTTCCCTAACCCTGAAATTTCGGCTAACATGAACCTATTTTTATACTACCCCCAGGGTCTAGGGCTTGCAACTGAAGTCACAGCAATTGATCCATCTAGTGCTTCTCCTTCATAGTAAGTGGGCCCAGCTGTTTGTGATATTGGTTGCTGAGAAAGAGTCAGAAAATCTCCCCAGCAACCATATCCTGGCTAATCTGGAGTTGCTACACCTGCACCAGACTCTTTCCTTATACCTCTCCCATACCCATATCTTTAGAGTAGACATTTTTTTTTAAATCTGGAAATCCCCGACTCCCCACCTTCTCCTTTCCCCGTGATGGCATATAAAATCTGGAACCTCTTTCCCCTCGTGGTCGACTCCTCTACCCCTACATGGTATCTGAGTTGTCCCCAGAGCTCTGACTTTCCCTGTATAAAGCCTCATGTGGTTTACATCAGTCTTGGTCTATCGTGATTTCTTGGGTGTCTGATATTGTCCATGGCCTGAGCAAGGGGCTCTTCTCAGAGTCTTTCATTTTGGGGTTTGCCTTGGATCAGCGTGACCACCCATATCGCCAAAAACCCACTTGGAGGTGAAATTTTTTGTCTAAAATTATTTATGTGAGCTGGCGAGTTTTAGTCCTGAAACTGGCAGTAGCTACGTTTTGTGAGAAACAGTGACTTTGCCTTGGGGTTAGGCACTGAGTGTGAACAGCAGACATGCTGGAATCAATGCCTGCTGCTTGCTCTGAGGGACACCGTGAGCAAGGGCGATGACTCCAGGATTCCGTCTGGAGCAGATATTGTACTTTCCCGACCTTCTGCATTTCTAAGTTGATTTTGCTTGTACGTTAGAAGATGGGCATTTGTCAGAGTGTATTTGTTTTTTGAGTCTGTTTTCAGGTATTTGTCAGTGGCTGTGTGTGTTTTGTGTCTGTTTTCCATGATATTGGACGGACTGTACTGCCCTCCCCCCCCCCGCCCCCAAGTTTGACTTTAGGCCACTGGACTGAAGTTAGATCAAGGCCCATAATTATTCAGTAGAAATTAAGAAGGAACCTATCTTGAGCCTCTGAATGCCCTACTTTTAATGTAAAATGGTCACTAAAGGGGACTTTTGTTTTGAAGCTTATCTTTGAAGTTAAAGCCATTGTTTTTCAGAGCGGACCTGGGTCCTACCTGGATCAACAGCCTTTCAGAATCCACCACCATAAATCAAACCATGGATTCCCCCATGCCTCTCAGAGCTCTCCCCCTGCTGTTTCCATGCACATGGGTGGGTCAGCACAGTGCCCTCGCTTTCTGCCCTAAGAAGCAGTAAGCACAGTGGTGATGGTGGCAGCAGTGGTGATAGTGCAGACCCTGCCTGAACCAGTGCGATTTCTGGCCTGGCAGCGAAAAGGCATGCAGGCCTACTCCTCAATCCACTCCCACTTCCCAGGTCCCTGCACCCGGCTCTAAGTTTGCTAAAGGCACAGTCTGAGGACCGAGTACCTGCAGCTGGGTCCCGGAGCCGACAAGCCCAGAGTCCCCCAGCAGATGAAGCACCTGACACCACTTTTGCCTTTTCCTTTACTAGCTGTGGGCAACCCACACACAGACAGGCAGTCTCTGCAGACCCTCCAATATTGGCCTTTCTCATCGGCTGATCTGTACAATTGGAATGCTGTGTTCCCTCTTGACCGGCCAGATTAGAACTACAACATGGCTCAAGGTAGGCTGAGGTTGACAGTTTACCGGCCAGGATCTAGTCTTAAAGGGAGCGATGAGACACCCCACCAATTTGTCTAAGGTAAGAGATGTGATGCAGGGCCCTACAGAGCCCCCATCTGTTTTTCTAGAAAGTTTGATAGAAGCATATAGATACTATACTCCTTTTAACATTACCTCTGATGGTCAACAAGTCGCGGTCACTATGGCTTTTGAAGATTACATGCCATGGCTTTACAAGATTTAGTTAAGTAGGCAGAAAAGGTATATCACAAGAGAAAAACAGAGGAAGAGAAGAGAGAGAGGGAAAAGTGAGAAGAAGAGAGGGAGAATAAGAGGGAAAGAAGACAGGAGAGGAATTTAAGCAGAATTATGGCCCCAGTAGTAGGGGAACGTAAAGGAAGAAACAAGCCAGATAATAGACAGACAGGTTACCTGGGCAACAATGAACCCAGACCTGAAGGAAGAAGGTATGCCCAGAAGATTTTAGAGAAGGGCCAATGTGCCTATTGCAAGGAAAAAGGACATTGGGTACAGGAATGCCCAAAGAATGGAAGCGGCCCTAAGGACCTGCCTCTGAAAAATGATGAATAGGGGAGGGGGCACCCCGAGCCTAGGATAACCCTGATGGTGGAGGGGACCCTCATGGACTTTTTAAGTGACACAGGGGCAGAGCATTGTTTGTTGAAATATCCACTGGGAAAATTAAAAAATAAAAGAACCATAGTGATTGGAGCCACTGGTCAGAAACAATACTCCTAGACCACTGCACACACAGTAGATCTGGGGAAAGGCCAAGTGAGTCATTCCTTCTTGCTCATTCCCGAGTGTCCCACAGCGCTTCTAGGAAGAGATCTTCTGACTAAATAATTGCCTAGATTAGATTTATCCAAGAAGGGCGGAGAGTAAGTTGAGAATCTCCCACCTCCGTAGTCTTAGTCCTGCATCTTGAGGAAGAATACTGATTCCATGAAGGCATAAAGCAAACGGAGGTGCTAGACCTAAAAATTGGTTGAGTGCTTTCTCTAGAGCATGGGCAGAGACTGGAGGAATGGGAATGGCTGTCAGAGTTCTCCCTGTGGTTGTGGGACTGAAAAGGGATGCAACCCCTATAGGAGTGCAACAATACCCGATGAGCAGTGGAGTAAGAGATAGAATCAGGCCACATATTCATAGACTATTACAATTGTGTATTTTGGTACCTTTCCTGTCACCCTGGAATACTCCTCTACTGCTGGCAAAGAAACCTGGCACCAGTGACTATCGACCAGCCCAAGACCTGAGAGAGGTCAATAAGAGGGTTCAAGACTTTTACCCAGCTGTTCCTAATCTCTATAACCTCCTCAGCTCACTCCCTCCAAAGCAAAAATGATACACAGTACTTGATTTAAAAAAATGCTTTCTTTTGCCTGAAGTTACATCCCTCCAGCCAGCCCATATTCGCCTTTGAGTGGAGAGATCTTGACATGGGACAAATGGGACAATTGACTTTGAAGCGGTTACCCCAGGGGTTCAAAAACTCCCCCACCCTTTTTCATAAGTCTCTACATCGAGATTTAGCCTCCTTCTGAGCTGAAAACTGCCAGATAACTCTGCTTCAATGTGCTGATGACTTGCACCTTGCTGCAGCCACGGAGAGAGAATTCTGGCAGGGGACCAAGAGATTGCTAGGCGAACTGGGTGAGTTGGGTTAATGAGCCTCTGCTAAAAAAGCCCAGCTATGTCACATAGAAGTAGTCTACTTGGGATATACTCTCCGGGATGGAAAGCAGTGGCTGACCGAGGCTAGAAAAAGGACTGTGACTCAAATACCAACACTGGCTACTCTAAGACAGGTGAGAGAATTCTTAGGCACTTCTGGGTTCTGCAGACTTTGGAAACCTGGGCTTGCAACTCCTGTACCCCTTGACCAAGAAAAGTGGAGAATTCAGATGGACATCAGAACATCAGAAAGCCTTTGAAAATATTAAGGAGGCCCTGCTGACTGTGCCAGCCTTGGCATTGCCAGATCTAACCAAACCCTGCATCCTCTATGTTGATGAGAGGGTGTGGGGGCCAAAGGAGTTCTTACTCAGGCTCTAGGGCCCTGGAATAGGCTGGTAGAATATTCGTCTAAGAAGCTGGACCCAGTGGCCAGGAGATGGCCCACATGTTTAAAGGCTGTTGCTGCAGTAGCACTACTCATTAAGGATGCTGACAAATTAACTCTAGGACAGCAAATAACTGTGGAAGCCCCTCACTCTCTTGAAAGCATTATTTGTCAGCCCCCAGACCTATGGATCGCAAATGCCTGGATGACTCACTACCAGAGTCTGCTGCTGACTGAACAGGTCATGTTTGCTCCTCCTGCTATTCTCAATCCTGCCACCTTTCTGCCTGAAACGGACAACTCCTCACCCCATCACTGCTGTGCAAACATCCTTGCAGAGGAAATTGGGATTCAAAGTAATCTACGTGACCAGCCATGGCCAGGTGTTCCAAACTGGTATACAGACAGAAGCAGTTTCCTACTGGAAGGTAAGATAATGGCAGGGGCTGCAGTGGTAGATGGTAAGAGAGATGTGTGGGCTGGCAGCCTGCAGGAAGGTAAGTCAGCTCAAAAAGCTGAATTAATTGCCCTGACTCAGGCCCTTTAGATTGCTGAAGGGCAGTCCATCAATATTTACACGGATAGCAGGTATGTTTTTGCCACTGCCCATGGCCAAGTTGCCATGTATAGGCAAAGAGGGTTGCTGACGTCCGCAGGTAAGGACATAAAAAATAAAGAGGAGATTCTGAGCCTCCTTGAGGGTATTCATCTGCCTGCCAAAGTGGCCATTATACATTTTCCTGGACATCATAAAGGACACAATGCTGTGACAAGGGGTAAAAACATTGCTGATGTTAAAGCTAAACAGGCTGCACTTGTCCCTAAGATACTGCCCTTCAGGACTCAATACTGCCCTTCAGGACTCAACAGATGGAACCTCTCCAGGCCCTAAGATACTGCCCTTCAGGACTCAATACTGCTCTTCAGGACACAACAGATAGAATCTCTCCAGAAAGTTGCTCTGCCAGAACCACAAAAAGAAGGGGAAAGATTTTTGGAAAATATACAATCCTGCCCCACCTGGGAGTCAAACACTTCAAACACTGGTAAAACTTCTACTTTTTATGTATTAAGACTCACTGATGTTGCAGAAGCAATAGTTAAGAACTGTGTACCATGTGCCATGATTAATGCAGGACATTCAAGATATGCTCCAGGGAAAAGACTAGGAGGAGATCGCCCTGGAGCCTATTGGGAAGTAGATTTTATTGAAGTAAAGCCAGCTAAGTATGGTAATAAATATCTTTTAGTTTGTATAGACACCTTTTCAGGATGGGTGGAGGCCTACCCAACCAAAAAAAAAAAAAAAAAAAAAAAAAAAAGAAAAAAAGAAACTTCCAATGTTGTGGTTAAGAAAATCCTAGAAGAAATTTTCCACGGTTTGGAATATCTAAGGTAATTGGGTCTGACTATGGATCCACCTTTGTTGCCCAGGTAAGTCAAGGACTGGCCATCCAACTGGGGTTTGATTGGAAATTACATTGTGTTTATAGACCCCAGAGTTCAGTCTAGGTAGAAAGGAAAAAAAAAAGAAACTTGACTAAATTGACCTTAGAGACCCACAGTGGGAATAACTGGACAGCCCTCCTTTCCTTTGCCTTGTTTCAAGTCAGGAACACACTGGGAATCTTTAAGATCACTCCATTTGAAATCCTGTATGGGGGAGGGGGTCTTTCCCGCTTACTGAAGTCAGACAGTGTTATATCCTTTAAAATTTAACCCTGGTCCTTCATTGTTTACACTCATGAAAGCCCTAGAAGTCGTAAGAAACACCGCCTGAGAGCAGCTCAAGGAGGCCTACGAACCAAGAGATTTGGTGATATCACACCAGCTCCAGATGGGAGATGCAGTTCTCGTCTGACGACATCCAGCTGAGAATCTATAACCTTGTTAGAAAGGCCCTTGAATCGTGCTGCTGACCACTCCCACTGCTGTCAACGATGTAGAAGGCATCTCTCCTTAGATTCATGCCTGTCATGTAAAGCGAGCTCCTGAAGAATAAATCCCCTTAGTTGACCACACTCATTTTTAAACTGATATAGCTTCAGGTCAGGGATGGTGATTTCTCCTGAAGTTCTTTTATTGTTAATTATTTCCACTATTGTAAATTTTTTGTTTTTGTTTTTCCAGATGAATTTAAGAACTGCTCTTTTCAAATCATTGAAGATTTATGTTACAGTTTTGTTGAGGATTGTGTTTTTTTTTTATAGATTACTTTTGGTTGGATTGCCATTTTTACTATGTTAATTCTACAAATCCAAAACATGGGAGATCTCTGTGTTTTCTCAAGTCTTCTTCCATATCTTTCTTGAGAGACATAAACATTTTTTTCATACATATTTCACAGTACACTAATCAGAATGCCCAAGATCAAAAATTCATCAGATGGAAAGGAGTAGAGAAAGAAAAACACTTCTCCATAATGTTGTTTGGATTTCAAAGTGGTAGATCCACTCTGGAAATCCATCTGGAGGTTCCAAGATAATTGGAAATATATCTACCTGAAAACCTAGAAAACCACTCTTGGTCATATACCCAAAAGATACCCCACTATACCACAAGGGTATGTGGTCTATTATGTTCATAGAAGTCTTATTTATAATAACAAGACAGTGCAAACAACCTAGATGTCCCACAATGAAAGAGTATATACAGAAAATGTGTTCCATTTACACAATGGACTACTACTCTGCTATTAAAAATGAACGTATCATGAATGTTGCTAAAAAAACCATGGAAATAGAAAATATCATCGAGAGTGAGGTAAGCCAGATTCAAAAGGACATTCATGGTTTGTACTCACTAAAAGTTCATATTATTCAAAAAAGTACTGAATACTCTGGATGCAACCCACAAGACTCAAGAAGTTTAACAATCCGAAGGGCCCAAGTGAGGATGTTTCAAACCCGATTGGGAGCAAAAGAAAGCACTCACAGAGCAGGGGACAAAAGGGAGGGAGGAGATAGAGAGGCGAAATTGGGAACATGATCAGATATTGGGCAAAGAATGTCACTGAATCTCTGATAGTCAGCAGAACTAATTGAAACAGGCATTCTCAGGAGGTAGAAGGTGGGAGAACCCCCAGAATGCACAGTAGATCTGGGATGTAAGAGACTCTCAAAACTCAAAGGGAGGGACCTTCCTATGCTCTACAGTATGGAGAGGGAACTTGTAGTTCCCACTTCCGGTGGATGGACAGGACATGAAATGGTGAGACGCAGTTGCCAACTCACAGTCAAAAATCTGACCAAGAATTGTTCCTGTTTGAAGGGAAAAAATGGAGAAGATAATGAGAGAAGGAGGTCCATTGACAGGCCCATATTGGGATCCAGTGCACAGTGAGGCTGGGAATCATGACATATTCTATTGACGCTGTGGTGTGTATGCCAAAAGGAGCCTAGCAAGGCTGTTTCCTGAGAGACTTACCAATTACCTGAAAGAGTCAGATGCAGATACTAGCTGACGAATAGACAGAAGTTGGGGATCCCTGCAGTTGAATTAGGAAAAGGTTGGAAGAAACTGAAGAGAAACCTGTAAAAAGATCATAAGTCTCAATTACCCACGATAACAGATAACTCTCAGACACTGAACAACCAACCAGGCAGCATATATCACCTGATGTGATAGGAGGCCAGGACACATATACATCAGATTACATACAGACAATCTGGCCTGTCCTTAATGAGAGAAGATGCAACTAATTCTTGAGAGACTTGAGGCCACAGAGAATAGGGAGGTGTGGTGGATTGAGAGTAGTTGTGAGGACATCTTCCTACACATGGGGGAGAAGGGGAACAGAGGAAGGAGGTAAGTGATGATGGAGAACAGTTTGGTGTCAGACTAGGATAGGAATGAAATCTGAAGTTTTAAAATTATTTAAATAATAAAAAAAGAAAAGAAAATTATTTCAGACCAAGTTATCTTCTGAACATTGATGAAAAATCCTCAATAAAAGACTCATAAACTGAATCTAGGAACTAATCAAAAATACCATCCCAAATAATTCTGGTAGATTAGAAAGGAGATGGTTACAAGCAAAATTGGATGGATGAGCAGTTAGGCATTCCAAAGAGCAAATGGTGCTTGACTAACCTCCCTAAGCTATCTCCCTCTATTCTCTGGGACTGGTTGTTGCTAGTCTATTTCTGTTTGTCCTTATATATCAGATTGATATTTCCCAAGTGTTGTTCCTCCATGCCCAGAACCCTTATTTTTAGTCTTACACATGAACAAGCTTCCTTTCATTTTCAGCTGATCTGCTCAGGTTTCAGTATTAGAGAGCATCTCAGCAGAGCTTGCAGCTCTATAACCCTGCCACTCCCACTGCTGCTGCTTTCCAACTAGCATTTCTGGACCCATCACATGTTCACCTGCAACTTTACTCCAAGATGATTTGGCGAGAATCAGGTCCCTACCCCTGCTTCATAAATGAGTTTCAGAAATAGTAAAATTGAGCTTTGTTCAGAATTTTGCCTTAGCTACATCTTTCTCTTCTCTGCCTAGCTACCTGTTCTCTTCCAGGTTCCTAAGATTCCTTTCCAGATTAGAACCCAGACATGTGAGCTGCTGGCCAGACACAACACATGTGAATTGGTACTTGTGTGTGAATTACACATCTACATGCTCCTGAGGCTGTCAGGTGTATAATCTGTTTCACACTCAGCAACACTGAGTCTAGGAGGCTAAAGGCAAGCTAATGGCTAACAGAAAGAAGGTATTGAAACAAAGTTGCAGAGTGTTGAGTCCTGAAACAATGAAAGGCAGAGATGACCATGCCTTAAGTGCTTCTCTCTCTGACAGGCAAATACCAAACAGAAGTCAATTTATTTTTTGATAGTTTGAGGTTCTATGCCCCTTCAGGGTTCTCATTCTCTAAGCTCTGCATGTGTGCCCGACATGACTAGGTCATGTTTTGTCTTCTGCTGATCAGAGGAAAGATTTGTCCTGCTTTAGAGCCTGGCCTCAGGAAGTTAGAACCCAGTAAAAGCAGACCTAATGATTTATATGAACTCAGCCTGTGTCCTTTATTATAATAGCACAAGGAATGCTAAAATATGGATAGTTATGGTGAATTTGATCTTGGCTCATTGCCACAAGACTCTAGGTGTCTGTGTAAAGGTTTCTCTTGGCTTGCCAATTTAGATATCTGAAGCCTTATGTCATGGACCTTGGCCCACAAAAATCCTGATTTCTTTTCTCCAGTTTTTTCTAGCATGAATACTAGATAACGCTGAAATATTACTTCTGAGTCAGACATTGAGCAAAATTTTGTGTATGAGACCTTACAAGAGAGCTTCATACAATGCCCAAGTCTGCCTTCAAGATAAACAGGCCAGATCAGAACTACCTTTACTGGGATGCTCCATATTCTCTGCCCAGAAATCACTGTATTTTCCCCAGGACCACTTTTTCTTTTCTCAGCTTGAAGTCTAGATTACTTCTGCCTCTCTCTGATCTCTATGCTCCTCATTCTCTCTCCCAGGTAGATGCTTCAGAGATGAATCATCTCTATAGAAAGGGACTGAATGGTTTAAGAGAAGTTCAAGTTGCTACAACAGTAGTGGTATCAGAGTGGATGACCAGAACTCTCCAGGTTACAACAGACTATTCAGAGAAGGGACTGCAGATATCGTGGTGAATTGTGGAGAGCCGGTATGTGCTGCGAGCAATCGCCTGCATGCCGCCAGTAATCTCTGAGAAGAGCCATGTGTGCCGTGAGCAATCGCCATTATAAGATGGTGCGGGCCTCTGCTGTGCCTAACTAGTAAACAAGCTTTGTACACAGGTGCGAGAGTGAATTCACTCCTAGTCACTCCCATTCTCAGGGTGTAATAGTAGGGTGATGGGCAAGCAATGAATCAAGAGCTGTCATGCCATATCAGGTGCTGAAACGTCACGCAGCAGGTTATAAAAGCAGTGCCATTTTCCCGGATCGGGATCTTCCTGAGAAGCAACAATAAAGCTCTTGCTGTGGAAGATTCTGGTTTGTTGCATCTTTCTTGCTGGTCGAGTGGGACACAATAAGTGGTGCCAAATCCCGGGAACTGTCATCACACTGGCGCAAGGAAAATCCCTCGTTTGTGGGGCAGAATCAGAACTGTGGGACAAAAGGCTCTACAAGGTATGTACAGTCTTGAAATTTCTCCAGAGTTAGAAGCCCTTTTGATTGTTTGCATGGCGATTATAATTTTCCTTTCGGTTTCGTTTTGTTTCCACCACTGGAACTGCTGAATGGTTCTTAGTCGCGGTCAGGCCTGGACAGCGCCTGGACAGCAACCAATTTCAGTCCCGGTCAGGCCTGGATAGCGGCAGTATGGGAATCACCCATTCTATAGTAGTGGGCTTACGCTCAGTCCTGAAGCAGTGTGGCCTAAAAATCGCCACTAAGACCTTAGAGGGATTTGTCAGAGAGATAGACTGTGTTGCACCATGGTATGCTTGCTCATTGTCATTAACTGTCGCCTCTTGGGACAAACTGAAAGGAGATCTAGTTAGGGAACAGCAGAAGGGCAAACTTAAAGTAGGGATTATGCCGCTATGAAATTGGTGAAATCATGTTTGAGAGATGAGGATTGTCAGCAAATGGTAGAAGCGGGGCAGAAAGTTCTGGACAAAATTCAAGAAAGTCTATCAGAGGTAGAGCGGGGAGAAAGAGTAAAAATAGAGAGGAAACAAAGTGCACTGAAGAATTTAGGCCTTTCCACGGGCCTTGAGACTGAGGAAAAGAGAATGTCAGGGAAAAATACCTGGGGAGAGATTAGAAAAAGGGATGGAAAGGGAGAGAAGAAGGGAGATCGAGCTGGAGAGGCACATAAGGAAAGAAGCCTCTACCCGCCACTAGATGAGTTTAAGCAGCTAGCTGTCAGTAGCTCAGAATCAGATAAGGAACTTAGTTCCCATGAGGAAACAGACTTAGAGAAGAAAGCGACAGGCTGTGAGGGAGAAAGATACCAGTCAGATGAAAGACAAGTTAATCAATTACAGAATAACATGAAAGCAGCTAGAGTCAAATGTCAAATCGTTGCGCGGTCTTGGGATCTGCAACTTCAGGGTTCTAGTGCACCTCTGCCTTATGTGCAGAGGTATCATTCAGACTTATTTATTCCAAAAGAGGAACAGAGGAAGATACAACAGGCATTTCCAGTTTTTGAAAGAGCTGAGGGAGGGCGTGTTCACGCTCCAGTAGAATATATACAGATTAAGGAGCTTGCAGAAGCAGTCCGAATTATAAAGTCAGCACTAATTTCACTGTAGCACAAGTTGAAAGGCTTGCGACTCACGCTATGACTCCTGGTGATTGGTAGACTGTAGTTAAAGCTGCAGCCCCCAGTATGGGGATGTATCTTGAATGGAAAGCTTAGTGGCAGGACTCCTGTCAGACGCAGGCAAGGGCCAATGCCACCATGGAATGAGACCAAAGGACATGGACGTTTGAATTGCTTACAGGTCAGGGACAGCATGCTGCTAACCAAACAGATTATCATTGGGGAGCTTACGCCCAGATCTCAGCTGCCGCTGTTAAGGCATGGTAGGCACTATCTAAGAAGGGAGAGGCAAGTGGGCATTTGACCAAGATCACTCAGGGCTCCCAGGAGTCGTACTCAGATTTTGTGGCTAGAATGACAGAGGCAGCAGGGAGACTATTTGGAAATACAGAAGCATCTATGCCTTTAATTGAACAGTTGATATATGAACAGGCCGCCCAGGAATGCAGGGCGGCTATTACACCTAGAAAAAGCAAGGGACTGCAGGACTGGTCGAAGGTTTGCCGTGAACTTGGAGGGCCACTCACTAATGTTGGTTTAGCAGCTGCCATTCTACAAGTGCAAATATGCCCTGACATGGCTGACCTCAAACTTTGCTATAATTGTGGCAAACTGGGACACTTAAAAAAGGACTGTAGAGCCCTTGTCAAAAGGAGAGCACCAGGATTGTGCACTAAGTGTGGAAAAGGATATCATTGGACTAGCGCTTGTTGTTCAATCAGGGACATTCGAGGCAGGCTCCTGTGCCAGGATTCCCTCAAGCAGTAGATAATGACAGCATTTCAAAAAACCAGGACAGGGCCCTCAGGTCTCAGGGCCCAAAATCATACGGGACCTCGACAGGCGAAAGGTGGACCCCACAGTCCGCAGGGCAACAGAAGGCTCAGCTGGATTGGACCTCCGTACCACCACCCAATTCATGCTGATCCCTCAAATGGGAGTGCAGCCTATTCCTACTGACTATAAAGGACCTCTGCCATCTGGGAGTGTTGGCCTAATATTGGGCAGGGCTTCCCTTACACTACAAGGTCTTATTGTTCACCCTGGAGTTGTAGATCAAGATTATGAAGGGGGATTTCAAGTTCTCTGTTCCTGTCCTCAGGGTGTCTTTTCAATTTCACAAGGAGATAGAATAGCTCAGTTAGTAATTCTGCCAAGCCTACATGGCTGTTTTCCCTCTTCTGGTGTCCCTCAAGCTGCCAGAGGGATTGGTTCTACTGGAAATGATTCAGGTTATTTAATAATAGCTTTAGATTCCAGGCCTTCTTTAGAGTTAGTTATAGAAGGGAAACAATTTAAGGGGATTTTAGACACAGCAGCAGACAAAAGTATTATTTCTTCTCACTGGTGGCCGAAAACTTGGCCAGTTTTTCAGTCATCACATTCTTTGCAAGGTTTAGGTTATCAGTCCTGTCCCACTATTAGTTCCCATTCTTTGAGCTGGACAGCGCCTGAAGGTCAAATGGGACGATTCACTCCTTATGTCTTACCACTCCCAGTAAATCTCTGGGGGAGAGACATCTTACAGGCACTAGGACTGACCTTAACTAATGAATGCTCGCCACAAGCTGTTCGAATGATTAAGAAAATGGGCTATAAAGAAGGAAGGGGATTAGGAAAAGGAGAGCAGGGTAAACTTGAACCTATCCCTCAAAAAGGTAATAATGGGAGACAAGGTTTGGGTTTTTTCTAGAGACAGCTGTTGAGGGTTCCATGCTCATACCATGGCTTACAGAGGAAGTTGTATGGGTTCCTTAATGGCCTCTCTCCTCTGAAAAATTAGAAGCAGCCACAAAACTAATTTCTGAACAGCTACACTTGGGTCATTTAGAGCCTTCTACCTCACCCTGGAATACACCTATTTTCGTAATTAAGAAAAAAGCTGGCAAATGGTGCTTATTACATGATCTTAGAGCAATTAATGCACAAATGCGTCTGTTTGGACCAGTTCAGCAAAGGCTACCATTACTTTCTGCCTTACCCAAAAATTGGGAAATTATAATCATAGACATTAAAGATTGCTTTTTCTCTATACCTTTATGCCCTCAAGATAGGCAAAGTTTTGCGTTTACCGTCCCAGCCATTAATCACTTAGAGCCGTATCAAAGATACCAATGGAAGGTCCTACCTCAGGGGATGGCGAATAGCCCCACCATGTGTCAACTGTATGTACATTTGGCACTTAAGTCAGTTAGAGAACATTTTCCATCATTACAGGTGATAATTTATATGGATGACATTTTGATTTGCCATAAAAATTCACAGTTATTGCAAGATGCATACCCTATATTAATAAAAACGTTAGGGCAATGGGGATTGCAGGTGGCCACCGAAAAGGTACAAGTTGCTCGAATGGGAGCCTTCCTAGGGTCACTCATTTATCCTGACAAAATTGTTCCTCAAAAATTAGAGATTCACAAATGATCAACTACATACCTTGAATGATTTTCAAAAATTTTTAGGAGATATTAATTGGCTGAGACCATTTTTGAAAATTCCATCAGCAGAATTAAAGCCCTTATTTGACATATTAGAGGGAGATACCCATATCTCCTCCCACAGAGCACTTAACCCAGCTGCATGTCAAGCATTACAAATTGTAGAAAAGGCCCTACAAGATGCTCAATTACAACGCATTGACGAGTCAAAGTCATTTGAATTGTGCATATTAAAAACTGTACAGTTACCAATAGTTGTCTTATGGCAAAATGGGCCCTTGTTGTGGGTCCATCCTAAAGCTTCCCCTGCAAAAATCATTGAGTGGTATCCTAATGCAGTTGCTCAACTTGCACTTAGGGGGATAAAAGCAGCCATTACTTATTTCGGGTAAGAACCTTATGTAGTAAGTGTACCTTATACTTCTGCTCAAGTTCAAACCCTGGCAGCAACAACCAACGATTGGGCAGTCTTGGTTGCCTCCTATTCAGGACAAATTGATAACCATTATCCAAAACATACAATTTTACAATTTGCCTTAAGCCAAGCTATAGTGTTTCCAATAATAACAGTCAAACACCCACTTCAGGATGGGGTAGTAGTGTATACAGATGGATCCAAATCTGGTATAGGTGCATATGTAGTAAATGGCCAAGTAACATCTAAACAATATAATGATTCATCACTCCATGTTGTAGAGTGTTTGGTATTTCTAGAAGTCCTTGAAACTTTCCCGGGACCGCTCAATATTGTATCTGATTCGTTATATGTGTTTAATGCAGTTAATATGCTTGAAGTTGCAGGCTTAATTAAACCATCTAGTAATCTTGCTCACATTTTTCAAAAGATTCAGTCAACCTTGTTATACAGAAGACATTGTGTCTATATTACTCTTGCTATACCTCATTCTGGCCTTCCTGGACTCATGTCTCATGGAAATGACTTAGCAGACAAAGCCACTAGAATCGTGGTTGCTGCTCTGTCCTCACAAGCAGAGGCTGCAAGAGAATTTCATGAATGCTTTCATGTGACAGCTGAGACATTACACCGCCGTTTCACTTTAACCAGGAAAGAAGCTCGTGACATTGTCACCCAATGTCAAAACTGTTGTCAATTTTTACCTACTCCTCATGTAGGGGTAAACCCTCGTGGCATCAGGACATTACATGTCTGGCAAATGGATGAAACTCATATTTCCTCTTTTGGGAGAAATTAGTACTTACATGTTTTTATTGACACCTGCTCTGGTGTAATGTTTGCCACACCTTTAACAGGTGAAAAAGCCTCTCATGTTATACAGCACTACCTAGAAGCATGGAGTGCGTGGGGCAAGCCCACAATTCTAAAAACGGATAATGGGCCAGCATATAATTCTACTTAATTTCAACAATTTTGTCATCAAATGGATGTCACTCATTTGACTGGCCTTCCTTATAATGCTCAAGGACAAGGCATTGAGGAACGTGCCCACCACAAACTCAAATCTTATCTTATAAAACAGAAAGGGGGAGTTGATGAGACTCTGCCCTCAGTGCCAAGAGTAGCAGTAACTATGGCACTCTTTACACTTAACTTTTTTAATCTCAACGAGCAGGGACACTCTGCAGCTGAGCGACATTGCTCAGACCCTGATAGACCAAAAGAAATGGTCAAAGGGAAGGATGTTTTAACTGGTCAGTGGAAAGGCCCGGATCCTATCTTAATCAGATCCTGGGGAGCTGTTTGTGTTTTTTCACAGAGTGAAGACAACCCATTTTGGCTGCCGGAATGACTCACCCCCAGGATATTCATCAAGGATGGTGCAGAAGATGCTGACCTCCCGAGGACTGTTCCTGATCCTGACAATGCTGAACTTGTCTCAAGTTCCTAGTATAATGGGCGAGCAGAGATGGGCTATTCTCTCGACTTTCCCTAAACCAATGCCAGTTCGCCATGATGCTATAGTTTTTCCAAAATTCTTTACTACTGATAAAACAGTGGATTTGCCATATTTACCCTATGATCCCACCCGAGCATCATTAGGAGAAAATCGCTCTTTACTAGAACAGGGTTCTTTATGTTTTCAAATTAATGGACCAGGAAATTGTATCTACCTCACAGCCCGAGCTTTGGGGAAGTTTAATGAGCATTGAGGAGGTTGCGTGAGCACAACCTAAGATACTTCCAATGTAGAGATAACCTTTACAAATCGGACCTTTTGGCACGAGGTAAATTGGGTTAATGGTACATTTCTACCACCTAACTTTTCAGACAAAAAACGTCCACACCAACCAAAAATAGCCCCTCATTGTAGTTTGGAAGATGAAGGGCTGATCCTGCTTTGGACTGATTGTCAATCCTCCATCACTCATTGGGCAGATCAGAGTAAAACCTTTTCCTTTTCTCCCAACATGATAGATAACCCAGAGAAGGAATTTGTTATGAAAAAGGGACTTTTCATACAGGACATTAGAATGCATCCCTTTCACAAGTGGGTGCTTTGTGGAGACAATGGCAGTTGTACAGAACTCAATCCTTTGATCTTTATCCAGGGAGGAGCAGTTGGAAAAGCTTCTTTTACTGGCATCTCAAGATTTGTTCAGTATTGGGGAATACATGATGCCTCCAAGGACTCTTATAGATATAGTAATACCAGTGTAGAGATCACTGGGTTCAATAAAATTTTGGTAAACCAGATTAATTATCCATCTACCCCAGTCTGTGTTTACCCCCCTTTTTTGTTTATTCTTTCAAATGATTCATTTTAAGTCTGTTCCCATGATTCTTGTTGGATTTTTCAATGTTGGGATGTAACAAAGAACACCCGTGACATGGTGGCACGGATCCCACATTGGATCCCTGTTCTGGTGGATACACCCTCCACCTTATCTATGTTTCAACAAAAGAGAGATTTTGGCGTTACTGCTGCCGTGATCATAGCAATTTCAGCCAGTGCAGCTGCTGCTACAGCTGCAGGGTATGCTATGGTTAGTGCGGTTCAATCAGGCACAAAATTAAATCAGCTTTCAGCAGATCTGGCTGATGCCATCACTGTCCAAACTTCTGCTAGTACCAAGTTAAAGGGAGGGCTGATGACTTTGAATCAGCGACTTAACCTGGTGGAGGAACAGATAGGTGTTCTATACCAGATGGCCCAGTTGGGTTGTGAAAGAAAACTGCAAGCTCTGTGCATTACCAGTGTCCAATATGAAAATTTTACTTATGCAGCTAATCTGTCTAGACAGCTTTCTTTATATCTTGAAGGAAACTGGTCTGAAAGATTCGATGAGACCCTTGAGGTCCTTAGAGCGGCCGTTCTAAAGATCAACTCAACACGAGTGGACCTGTCATTGACAGAGGGCCTCTCCTCCTGGATTTCATCTGCCTTTTCTTATTTTAAGGAATGGGTGGGGGTAGGTTTATTTGGCGTTGCCACCTGCTGTGGACTTGTGGTCATGCTCTGGTTGGTTTGCAAGCTCAGAACCCAACAAACATGTGACAAGGTTGTGATAACTCAAGCACTTGCTGCCATCGAGCAAGGGGCCTTCCCGGAAATCTGGTTATCTATGCGCAAAAATTAATTGACATTGGTGGCTGGCCTCTTTTATAGAGTTCGCCCTAGTTCATTTAGTAGTTAATGTCACATAGCACTGTGGTCTCCAGTGATGGGCAACTTTCCTCATGCACAGATCAACCTAAGACACGGGGCCTGGTGGTGATAGGGTTACCCTATGACAGGAAAGGCTGTGACATTGGAGGAATGACCTAAGACAGGAGCTACAGCGGATGGGCAAAGTTACACAGGCCTAGACCAGCCTCAAGTTTTAATAAAATAAAAATGGGAAGATGTGGAGAGCAGGTATGTGCTGCGAGCAATAGCATGCGTGCCACCAGTAATCTCTGAGGAGAGCCGTGTGTGCCACGAGCAATCGACATTATAAGATGGCGCGGGCCTCCGCTGTGGCTAACTAGTAAAGAAGCCTTGTACGAAGGTGCGAGAGTGAATTCACTCCTAGTCACTCCCATTCTCGGGGTGAAATAGTCGGGTGAAGAGCAAGCAACGAATCAGGAGCTGTCATGCCATATCAGGTGCTGAAACGTCACGCTGCAGGTTATAAAAGCAGTGCCATTTTCCCGGTTCGGGATCTTCCTGAGAAGAAGCAATAAAGCTCTTGCCGTGGAAGATTCTAGTTTTTTGCATCTTTCTTGCTGGTTGAGCAGGACGCAATAGTGAATAGCTTTTACCTCCCTGCTGTTGCTCTCCTAGTACTGACCAGAAACTGAGGTGCCATTTCCAGCAGACTGTGCTAGGACATAGTCATAGAACATATATTCCTTCGAAAGCAGCTTCTAGGCTTCATTGGAAAAAACTTAAATCTGTGAATATTGGGAACAGAGTCTGTACATAGCTCAGTTGACAGAGTGACTGCCTAGCATTTAGGATGCCTAGGACTCAGTGATTAGTGCTGTCTTTACTTTATTGCCTTTGGTGGATCTACTTATTATCTTGTAATCCACTTGGGATCATAGAAAGGGATATCATGATGACCTAAGGTCAAGACTGTCAATGATGTTGGTTAGAGTCTTCTCTTGTATCCTCAGGCTAAAGAGACCTCCTACCAGAGTGACTCACGATACTGAGAAACTCAAGTTTCTATTTCATTTTTTGAAGGCCTCTTAATTCAAAGAGTCATTGCGATTACAAGGTGTAACCATCACACACTTTATCTCTTTTATCTAGGCGATTTCCCAGTGTTCTTTACTTGGTTCATCAGCTCTAGGATTAAATGGAAAATAGCAACCAATAGTATTAAAATATTGGATAGAACAGATATATAGCAGTAATTACTTTGCCTGAATATATTAGTACAAAATCTGACATAACTGAACAAATGGAAAATAGGCTTGTGTCATGGATTAGAGGGCCTAGATCTTTTTCACAGCAGGTTATGCACCCTTTAGGATCCTCTGTAGAAACAATGAGGTACAATGGTCACTGATCATTCTTAACAGAGAGGCCCTTCTCTACAGGTAACAGATTCCTAGATCCACATTAAGTTAACTCCTGCTAAGACGTTCTATAGTGTATGACCATGTTAAATTCATGCAAGAAGCTACTGAAAAAAAAAAGCATTGTTCCAATCAGCAACAGACAGGACACAGAGCTCTGAGTATACATCCAAGGGGAAATTTAAGTCATAGGGGTAAGGCTAATATCCTCTGATCTAAATTGTTATGATCATGTCTTAATAGCTATGTATCTTAGTACCTGAAAACTATTTCCCTACATTCATTTGCTTATTCATGATTGGAATATATATTGTACGCTTTCTCATTTCATGGTATGTTAAATTTGGAACCTTGTATGAAACTGTTAATAATCCGAATGTGCAGTCTTCAATTGCATTATATATGCCTTAAACACCAAGACGGAAGGAAATGGATATAATAACTTTTTTTTGCCATGTAAAACAAACCTACTGAAAGACCCCCACGGGGAGTCCCTTCTCAGGGAAGCGCGCACCCGATAGGAAACTGAGCCCGAACTCCTTGTAACTATACAAGGCTTTAATGGCACACAAACACACAAGCAACAAAGGATCACTCAAGCCATCATGCTGGGGATGAAACTCATGCACTGCCCAGGGGGCAGGGGAGATCAACCCCAGCCCAAACTTTTTACAGGCTTATAAAGGCTAAAACCACAAACCAAAAACAGGGGAGCCAAAAGAATTCGTGCCATTACACATAATTGGCTTATTTAAATGGCTGTGGGATGATTACAAATTAACAGTGTAATATGTGCCTGCTAAGATGTAGAAAGACACAAGGGCTTGGGACTTCTTGATGTCAGCAGGATACCTGGTCAATGTATGATTTATGGGAAGCTATAGGAAGTAGCTGCCTGGGGGGGCGCCATCCTGCACGTGGCCATATGGTCCGTCCTGATAGCAGTGGCTAGTTCCTGCATTCTCTTTTTTATCTTTTATTGCTGGACATTCTTAGCTACAGGGTGGGTTTGGCTGTGCCTGGACCCACCTGGGTCTATTCTTCAGCCCTGAATTTCTTGAACTTAGATACCACAATGCTATAAGACCCAAAATTATAAGTTTTTGCTGTTCATTATCCACTTCTTTTAGTGGATAGCTCTAATCTTAGAACGACCTTTCTTCTTGTTGAAGAGTCTGATATTGCTGTCTGAGGACCATGATTTGTATGGTGTTTATTTTATCTTTAACAAAAGCAACCAGCTTATTTAAAATACATGGCCCAAAAGAAAGCAGGAGGAAAAAATAATCAGAGGGCCTGCCAGGGTAGATATCAGTGTTGTAACACAGGGAGACCAGTTAAACCAATTTTCATACCATCCTTAATATGCTTCTCTTTCTTTGCTTCATTTTTCTAACCTTTCTCTGAGTTTATCCATGGAGTCCCTGATAAGACCAGAATGGTCTACATAAAAACAGCACTCTTCTTTTAGTGCGGCACAGAGTCCAACTTCTTTGAGAAAAAGTAGATCTAGCCCCCTCCTGTTCTGTAGCACTACCTCTGATAGTGAGGTTAAAGATTCTTCAAGTTTGGTGATGGACTGCTCTAGTACTCCTAGGTCTGCATCCATAGCGATTGTGCAATTCATGAAAATAGTTGGGGTTCTGTATCAAGGCAGTTGTGCCTGTGCCGACCCCAGCTGCTGTTCCTAGACCCAAAAGGATTGCTAAGGTCATGGTAATGGGTTCCCTTTTATACCGGGTACAGTGGTTGAATCCATTGACAAAAAAATACTGTCATCATGACACAGAAGCCTCGGAACACTCTGAACTAAATGACAATAATCTTTAGAAGTATTAAAAACAGAAGTAAATACACAGGGAGTGAGTCCAGTGTTGCAAGCCCATACTGTGTCTAAGGGAGGGACTAAGTACTGACCTCTATTATTGGAAGACTGGAGATGATGAGTCTGATTACAGAGGTACCGTTTGTCATGTGGGACTTGTTCCAGGCAAAGTCCATTTCCGAGACTGCTGCTAATGTTATTTTTCTGTTTTCTCCCCAAGGACACTGAGAATTGTCCTCAGCCTTATTGTATGTCCTGACTTGAGCAACTCCCTCATAACATGGGGGATTGGAGTCATAACACAGCCAACAAGACTTAGTGATGTTGGGATTGGTACAATTGAGTACCAAAAAGCCCCCTGTACCAGAATAAACAGACAGTTTTCAGAATCTGGGGGAGTAGGGGCAATGTAAGTTTCATGTCTGAGGAAGGGGTATAGACTTCTGTCGGAATAGCTGGACCAACTAGGGTAGGTCCGGGAAAGGTAGGTCTGGGAAGGGGCATTGGAAGTTTTTTAACAAGAAAGGGGTTAGGTCCTACTGCCTGGTATGGGGGACACTTCATCTTTAGCCGAATCTTAAATGTGAATCCAGGGCCTGTCCCTGTCACATAAAATGTTAGGCCCCGCTGTCTTCCCTTTATCCAATCTTTTTTGTCTCTTTTGCTTTTTGAGTAAAAGTGATGTTTAAGAAATCATGGCCCTTATTTCATCTGGATACTATAATAATATAGAGCTAGAGGAAGGGTCCCAAGAGTGGTACCAGTGGTTTCACATCTTTACTAACTACAGAAGATGCCCTCTATTCCCCCACACCAGCAAGCCTCTTTTTTATTTACCCTATCCCTGGGACAGACATAAAAGGGCTCCTGACCAAGTCTCCTCTGTTTAGACCTACTACTACAGCCTGCTATATCTGCAATGTACTTTCCTTGGGAACTTAAACCCTGGTGATATGGCCGCTTGTGATAGATTACCTCATCTTGGGGCACCGTTTCATGTGACTATTCAGGGATATCCCAGGCATCTAATCCATCTATCAGGGCACAGATTTCAGGAAACAGAGGGGGCCACCATGTATAAGGGGGGTGGGGCACCTTTGAAGTACTCCATACAGTATCTCCAGCTTGAGAGATGACCTCCCATGTCAGGGTCATAAGAGTGTGAGGATTATTACCCAAGGTTGGGTACAGCGAAGGCACAGTTTAAGAGAATTATCAGTGGCGGCCACTGTCCAATTTTCTCCGAGGTCGTCTTCATCCTGGTTGGGTGCCTTTTTTTATGTGGGATGTGTGGATCCAGGCAGCGATCCTGTCTACCTTTGCGACCTTGGGGGTGGTCAGCAGCACTAGATAAGGTCCCTTCCACCGGGGCTCAAGCTTGCCAGCTCGATGTTTTCAGACCAGAACTGAGTCCCCGACCTGGAACCCGTGGGGTACTGCAGTGGTCCCTGGTGTGTAGGCTTCTTTGATCTGGTCCCAGATCTGTGTTTTGAAAACTTCTAAGGCCTATAATGGGTAAACAGAGAAGAGGGTGAGGAAGAGTCATCACTGGAATCCAATATCCCATCAGACTCGGTCAAGGCGGGTGGTCCCCCATGTAGAATTTCATAAGGAGTAAGGCCGAAACACCCAGGTGTGTTTCGGGCCCTAAGGAGCACAAAGGGAAGGAGGGTCACCCAGTCTTTACCGCTGGTCTCAATAGCTAATTTAGCTAGGGTTTCTTTTAGAGTCCTGTTCATTCCTTCTACCTATACTGAGCTCTGGGGTCTATAAGCACAATATAACTTCCAATTGTTCCCCAATTGTGTGGCTAAGTCCTGACTTACCTGGGCAACAAATGTAGGCCCATTATCTAAGCAAATTACCCTGGGGATCCCAAACCGGGGTAGGATCTCTTCAAGGATCTTCTTGGCCACCACCTGAGCAGTTGCAGACTTGGTGGGGAAGGCTTCTACCCATCCTGAGAAAGTGTCTATGAAAACTAGTAACTCTTTATTACCATATTTTCCATGTTTGATCTCAGTGAAATCTACTTCCCAGTAAACTCCAGGTTTATCTCCCCATTGTCATTTTTCTTGTTCATTAAAGGGGCATGCAGCATAAATTAGGGCAAACACTTGCAGGATTTAGTTACTTGTTCGTCTAGTAGCCTGAGCACATAATAGTTTGAGGACTGATTAAAACACACAATTTCTTTGCCCCCAGATGTGTCAGGGGATGGATGCATTTTACTGGGATTCAATTCCCAGTGATCATCCTGTGTGTCACAGCCACATGTAAGTCCTGTTCCAGGGGATCTGATACAAGCTAACCTCCATGTGGTCCAGCAATGTTGACATCCAACAAATACACTCCTTCAGGTAAAAATGTTCATCCAATAAAATTAATGAAAAGTATACTGTTTACCAATCGCCATGGAGAACTTGATTTCCAAATGAACACACATATTATCAAGAGCAGACTTTAAAGTATGCATGCAGGTCAACCATTGTGATATGTTTGGTACTTATTTTTTTTTTATTTTTTCTTTCTTTCTTTTCTGTTTTGCATCCCCTAGGACCTCGCATCCCTATGACTTGGAGGAAAGTAATCCAGAGTTCTTCCATAGTCTCTGCTTCAGTTTCTGCCTCTACTTACAAGCTCTGAATCAAGTTCTGACCTGACTTTCCTAGGTCATGCAATTTACAAGCTGAGACTTGTAAACAGAAAGAAACCATTACCTCCTTTTGTAGTTTTGGGCCCCGATCTTTATCACATTGAAATCATGACAGGCTAGCATACTTACACTTATGCTATCTGCCTGTGCTTAAACTACTGGTTAGAAAAAGTTTGTTCAGAACAGTGGAGTGACTGTTGAATGCCAGACAGTTACCTAGCAATTGTTGCCCTATGAATTTGGGTTACATCTCTCATTATACTGAAGATTCAAATTCAATCAAATGGTTTTAGTACAAGGTAGAGAGGCAACTTAATGTTCATAGAAAACCAATTCCACAGTAGATCAATTCTAAAACTTAACTAACCTGTATGTTATCTCAGCACTAATACGTAGCAGTGGGACAATCAAAGGCATAGGAAGGTGCAGAGGTAGAGGTTCAGATACAGGCTGAGGTAGAGAATGTAGAGGCAGAAAAAGAAGGAGAGGCAGAGTCACAGGGACAGTCATAGGAAGATTCAGAATCAGAGAATGAGTCAGAATTTGTGGTGTGCATGTACGTGGTGTGTGTCTTTGTAATTCTTGGACATTTTAGGAAGTTACATTAATTCAAGTCCTCAGAGGTGGGATGATTGGTTACGACAAAGCTTTCAGATTGCAACAGGTATACCAAGACATGGTTTCTGTTTAATTGGCCACGCAGACACAAGGAATACTTATAAAAGGAGAGATTCCATTATAATGGCTTTCTTCCTACTGATAAGCCTGCCTCCCGGAGTCTCAGCATAAACGTTAATTATGATTCATTAGAAAAGAGCACACACAAGACTGCAGAATCTCAGCCAACACTATTGAGAACACTTTTTTTTTAAATCACAAAGCCCTCACACAACATTTTAAAAATCCATTACTGGATTCATCTTCTAAGTATACACTATATGTTATATTTAGTGTATCACAAAATACTAAAGAGGAGTATCTACTTATGAACACTGAAAGTGTGCTTCAAAGAGAAAGCATTAATACTGTTACTCCATAGATTAAACATGTTTATGAAGTAACACTAAGGGAGATTTACACACAATATTTGCATTTCATATGAGGTCCCCAGAAGAAACTTAATTGCATCAAAACACATGGCACAGCATGGAACAGGTATGACTAATATTAAAATAGTGAACAGCTGAATGCAGGAAGTATGGAATACAGAGTTACTAAGTTTGGTGGAATACTTTATTTACATACAACATACATTAGTGAAAAACTCCTGCTGCATTAACTTTGCACAAGATTGAGTGTCAAAGCTAGTACTTTTTGTCTGGTGTTTGGTGGTTGGTTACGCAAGTTGGTTGTGGTTTTTTCATATCCATAGTTAAAGAAGAAGCACTAGGAAAAAAATTAGATTCAGAGATTTTCTAATTCCTCTCTCTACCCTTATTTCTGTCCTACCTAGTGTTTTGGAGTCTAAAAAGAAGAACCTAGAAAATATCAAACACAAGCTATAAAAATGAATCTTCCTTGCCCTCCACCAGAAATCATCAACTGTGAAGAAATACACTTCATCTTCTTTATTATAAATTTTAAAGGACTCTCTTCAATAGCTTCTTGACTGGACTGTTTCTTTTTACTTTTGTGTGTGTGTGTGTGTGTGTGTGTGTGTGTGTGTGTGTGTGTGTGTGTGTGTGTGTGTGTGTGCCTTGCTGTGCATAATTCCTTCCTGTGTTGCTATCCATTCATGTTTGTGGATTTACTCACAACAAAGCATATACAGCGCATTGGAGTATCTATTGCTTTTTTTGCTTGCTTGTTTGTTTCTTTGTTTGTTTTTGTTTTGTTTTGTTTTGTTTCTTTTCTGGTGGTGGGGAGTGCATCTATGCTTTTTGTTGGGAGCTATTACTGCAACACTACTGTCCTGATCTCTGAATTGGGTCCCCCCCCCGATAAGAAAAGAGGGTCAAAAGCAGGCCACAGACACACTGCTCTGAGAACAACTACAGATTGTTCCAACCCTAAGTCAGTGCTGGATGTCCTGACCTCAAGATGTACCCTGATAAAGCCAAGTTCCTGCTTCCACCAGTAGTCGCCAAAAGAAAAATGTCCGCTGCCCCTTCCTTCCTGCTGAGAAGTACTTCCTCCCCCCCCCCCCACACTGCGGCCCCATCCCTCCTTCTGAGGTGCATTGCTTCTGCCCCATTCCTCCTGCTGAAAGGCACTTCCCCTTTTGCTTGTGCATTTAAACCTTGGTCATGGCTAATACATTGGGGTCCTGATGTAATTCAGAACGTTTCCATATCCTTGTTCGCACAATACCCTCATCTCTCTCTACACCCCATTTATTTCTTAGGAGAAAGTCCTCTCGAGACCCTCAAATAACTGGACCTGCCTGATGGGTCAGCTTTTGAAGTTACAAATCAAATACTACCATTGAGTGACAAATCTACCTTACACAGGGTTTTGAATACTTTAACAGAAAGTATTTCTCTCTTTATTACTAAGAAATTATAATCCTGTTTTTCTTGTACTCATGAACTGTTACAGAACTTTTAGTTCCATTTATACCAATTTTATGCAGACACTAAGCAATGTAAACCCATTGCTGACATTTTTTATTGATAATGCAATTTGATCAATACATGAGTTCTTGTTTCTGCCTTGTGTCTGATTGTGTTTTCTTAAAGACTTGAATCTTATGGGCTATAACAAAAACTTGTAATGGTTGTAATGTACAGTTGAGGAGGGTGGTCTGGAGACTCGGGGGGTATTTCTGTGTATAGAATGAATGCCAAGTACCTGGTGTTATATCAGGGAAATGTTGTTCCTTAGGCTACATGCTCATCGTTTTGTCCTTATACATTTGGGGACAATATTTTTCACTACCACAGAGCAAACGTTACAGGTACTTACTTTTTAAACTGTCAGTAATCACCAAATCTGAAATCTGGGCCTTGGACTTCGATGTTCTCTCAAAGCTAGTCAGAAAATGCTTAGCCATATGAGCCCAATCCTTGCTTTTTATCCTTAGAGTGGAGGAAAACTGGTCTTTTCTGTAAGGGTTTTGCAATTAGAAATTATGGTGTCAGCAGAGCTTACATGACCCCTATTGAGGTTGATCATTTGTAATAGCAAGGAAAAGGTGGGAGGATGAGTACCCTGATGGCTCAAAATAAGTCTAGAACACACTGCATTCTTCCCCCTTGTGGGTGCCATCCCTGTCACATTTTGAAGAGAAACAGTGCTCCTCCAGGAAGCTGGGGGAAATTGGCCTGTATTCCTTTGGATGCTGTTAGACCCAGCCTCCAGGTCTGGCCTCACTATCATTAAGGTCCCTGTCCCTGCTGTTCTCTCAGTTCTCCACAAAACAAGAGACTCTCTTTAGCTTTTGTGCTGAGTGATGTCAGCCCTGCTTCTCATATACTGATTTACTAGGCTATTTGAGCCTTAGAAGAATGTATTTTTCTAAACTAGCTATTTTCCAGGTAAACTGTCAGTGAGAATGGTGAGACATCTATTCTTGGCAAGGTTACCATAATTAAGGGCGGGGAATATGAAGATAAGGCAGATTTATTAATATATTCCCAAAGTCTAGCTTTAATTGACACTCTAATGACTTGCACAAGAAACATGAAGTTGTGGGTTGACTTCAAAGTGTAACATATGAGGTCCATATAGAAAATCAGGAGATGACTGTTGAGAACAGCACTGGGCTTTAAAGAATTTGTTCTACCATGACTTTCCCAATATTTCACCATCTTAATAAGTATGTTGTGAAGGCAGGAGATGGTGTAAGAGTGTTCTCATCAGCATCTAGGTCCCCATGGATGATTGTACACTCTGTCACTTCAAGATATCTGTGGCACAGTGGTACCTGATTAACAAAGAAGCCTTTGTAGTGCCACAGAGCAGCAAGTAGTGGCCTAGAAGCAGGTAGTAGGAAGGTTGACCATGGCCCTCCTTTCAGGATTTACACTTTAAAGCTGAGACACACTGTAATACACACATGTTTCTGACATTTAGCCCATGGAATGTACAGAGAATATCTCGGTCGATTGGTGTGATGGTTTTAGACATGACTGAAAATGCTTTTATGTTAATCTGAGTGTGCTAGTAATCTTATGCCAACTTGTGAAAATCTAGAGTCACCTACGAAGAGGAAACATCAAATAGGATCTCCCTACTTTAGATGGGTCTATAGACATGCTTTTTGGATTAAAAATAGTATATATTAATTTAATTTTTTCATGTAATATGGGTTGAACAAATTATTTCCCTACTTTATATCCCTACCATTCAACTCAGAGACACTGTGAAACTTATAGAAGTCATGGACCAAATGGATTTAACAGAAACATGTGGAACATCTCTCCCTAAAACAAGAACACACATGGTATGCACTCACTGTTATGTGAATATTAGACAAAGAACACGGAATACCCATGATATTATACAGTAAATATCTGCACCGAAGCAGTACCCATACTGTATTCATATCATCACGAATCAGTATGCACAGTTCTCAGTACTGTGCATCTCCTAAAGGAGAATTGCCAACAGCAGATTTAGCAAGGCCTCAACAAGAATTATATCACTGGTAACACCACAATTTGTGGCTTTTAGGCTATATTAGGAGCTGGAGGTCATCCTCCTCATCTCTTTTATTCCCACAGCCTGAGGAAATTAGGGGAGCTTGCAATAACAGCAAGGATGGAAAACCAGAGACCAGCAAAGGAACTAAGACCGTCTATCAGAATAAAAACCAATCTCTTCTAATATTTGAAATATCTGCCTTCCTAGCCCTTCTAATAAACCTATTTTTCAAATCAGACTTAAATCCAAAATGCATGGTAGAATGTCTTTAGAATGAAAATAGCAGTTGCCACCTTAAGCCTTTGTTTGCAGGGATATACTCCCCCTGCAGTCTGATTGGAGGATGTTGATTGACCTGCTATTTCAGGTATGTATGTTAGGATTTATAACAGTAGGAAATTACAGTTATGAAGTAGGAAAAAAATAATTTTATGTAGGGGTTCACCAAGCATGAGGAAGAATATATATGAAGGGACTTGGAAACACACATACCCAAGTGGATGATGGAGTCTATTTTTCCTGTCCTGGAATCTTGGCAGGGATGAGTCAGCTCTAATAAAATAGATGAGAAAGGTTACTGGATGAATTCCTACTCAAAGTCATTGGAGACAACAGCAAATCTGTTTTGTCCGCATGGAGAATGGATGAGGATTTGTGCTCCATTAAAAAGGTCAATAAATTGACTAATTTGATTCCTGCCTGTATATTTGTGTGTGCTTTGTACTTTTTTCTGCTTTGTGTAGTGTTCTGTGTTCTTGATTATTAACTCTAGGGTCCTTACCATACTTGCAAAATTAAACTTTTCTCAGTTGGAAAAGCTTTCATTTTTGTCCTCTGTATACAATATGATTCTTTAAAAAATTAGTTTTTGATTCCTTTGTACTAATAGTAAGATCAAAATTTCTGGGAAGACAATTTTCATTGAAAATACAGCTTTTCATTCAATAGATTCAGATTACTGTCCCCCCAAATCCTTCTACAACCTCTCCACTTCTCGACCCACCCAAATTCACACTTTTTCTTTCTCCCTTTATTAAAATACAAACAGGCATCTAAATAATAATGATACTATTAATGATACTAATAACAATAATAATGAAGATTAAGATACAAAATAAACAAATGAACCAGAACAGAACAAAGCAAACATAAAAAAAAAAAAGGCAAAGAAAAAGCACAAGAAATATACATGTAGACACAGAGACATATATGTTCACAAACACTCAGAAATCCCATAAAAACAAAAACAAAAAACTGCAAAACATAATATATAAACAAAGGACCCTTAAGGTATTCTTTAAAGAACCCTGCCAATACCTTATTATATAAAGGACCTCCAAGACTGTTATCCAGTTCGATTTTCATTTGCCAGGCAATGCTGAACTAGAGACTTAGATTTAAGCATGGTTTGCATACCCAGTGATACCCTAGTGGAAATTTGAATGTTTTCCTTTCCAAGCTACAAACTAGAAATAACTTCTGAGATAAAGATAGTGGCATGCATGCCCTTCCCTTTCATTGCTTGGGCTCTTTCTATCTCAGACCTTGCAGGCGCTGTGCATACAGATACTGCTACAGACACTTTTAGTTCAATGCAACTGATATTAGAAGGCCTTGGGTGAGAGTTTTAACCACTTCGACCTATGGGAGTGATAGGATGATAAGAAATATCAATGGTTCATTTAAACTTTGATTGCTTCATTTTCTATACTCATGCTGTTTTGCAGCATGACCACCTTCATAGTTTCTGTGAGTTTTGACATGATGAATGAACAGGCAATCTTCAGAGGATGTAAAGAATTAAAGCTCAAGGAATGTATGAGGTGGCCCACTAGCCACTCAAGTAAGGTTACTAGCCACTCAAGACCGAGTGCCTGAACTTCATCTCTGAAATAATATACATGGTAGAAGAAGAGGATTGGCTCTTCCACACTGTCCTGCAATCTCTACACATGTGCAGTGGTTTGTGCACAGTTATACACATATGTACTTAATCAAACACATGTACCCATAATATAAATACATTAAAATGTATAAATCATATAAAAACAAGCAGACCTTCTACTGGAAGTTTCAGAGAGACTACATTAATAGGATTTGGAGCTTGTTTGTTTCCTACAAACCTCCCATACAGAAGGGAGTTTTTACATCTACTTTCCCACGAGTAAGACTTCGCTTGAAGCACTTGCCTGGGATTCCTGTAGAGTTGTTTTTCTCACCACATATGAAGAAATCTCTGTGTATTCTGAGTGCCCTAGATGCTGCTGAACTGAAAAATGCACATGCAACACAGACTTCCCACAATTGCTGAAGGCAGGCCCTCCTTTCTTTCTTTTACTGTAGAAGTATCTTTTTCATTTTCTAAAAAACAGACAGTAGTAGTTTCCTTCCTAACACAAATGTCTCTGGTTTAGTTAAATAGATTTATTAGCTTCAAATCAGATAATACCATGCAAGGTAATTTTCAGAAGGGTTAAGTGGAATTGAATTTGTGTTGTGTATTACTAACTGAGAGGCCAATTTATAACCACAGAGCACTTTGAGGTGAGTGGACATAATATTTTTACAATTATAAAATGCATAAAATTCCATACCAAATTTTTATCAAACTTGCTTTATATGTAAGATCAACCAAAAATTAACAGACAACTACCAAACAGTTAAAGCATACAACATGGCAATAAATTAAACGAAAATGCTTATTTAGAAGTGGGAGAAGATAAGATTTTATGGAATCTGCTTAATTTTATAAGAAAGAGAAACATCACTTTTCTTCACATGCTCAGAATTTAAGAGGGGGAAAAGATCCATGAGATATTCCAGTTCTATGAACACAAAATTAAGCAAGATCCTCATAGTTAATGTGTGAGTACACAATGCCTGACTCAAATTCTATCATAGACGCTAAAGTCCTGTCACTGCAGGCTCATCAGTCTCACTGTATTATTATTATTATTATTATTATTATTATTATTATTATTATTATTATTATTATTATTTAATTTCTGTTGTTTTTCTTTTTGTTGTAATTAAATAATTTAAATTTAAAATTTATTAAATTTCAGTAGGTGATATTCAAGAAATGTATAAAACTTTTCATATTCACCAGGGACAAATGACTCTGCACTAAAAAACTAGATCTCATTACCCATATTATTATCTGGTAACAGTGTGCACAAGCAGAACTGAGACCTAACAAAGTTGTCCTTTAGTTCCTCATTTTGCTCACATCAGCATCTGTAAACCATTGCCAAGTTCAGAGGCTAAGAATCTGCATAGTATCTTTCACAGACCAAGTCCTCATCGATGACAGAAACTGTGGCTATGTACTCTGTTTATACTTTATTCCTCACGATGAAGGAACAGCTGAAAGCAAGAAACTGATGCTCTAAAGGGCTTACCAAGAAACTTCCCTGGACAATATTGGTATGAATTTGTACAATTTGACTAAAAGAGCACTTTGTCCACCAGGCCTGGAAGATGTAGAAAATTTAAAAATATTAAAGAGAAAAATGTAAAGCTGTACTTGTAATATAGTTAACAAAACACCCATGGAAGGAGTTACAGAGACAAAATTTGGAGCTGTGACGAAAAGATGGAGCATCTAGTGATTGCCATATCCAGGGATACATCTCATAATCAGCTTCCAAACGCTGACACCATTGCATACACTAGCACGATTTTGCTGAAAGGACACAGATATAGCTGACTCTTGTGAGACTATGCCGAGGCCTAGCAAACACAGAAGTGGATGCTCACAGTTACCTATTGGAATGGGTCAAACGACCCCCAATGCAGGAGCTAGAGAAAGTACCCAAGGAGCTAAAGGGATCTGCAACCCTATAGATGGAATAACATTATGAACTAATAAGTACCCCAGAGCTCTTGACTCTAGTTGCATATGTATCAAAAGATGGACTAGTGAGCCATCACTGGAAAGAGAGGCCCTTTGGACTTGCAAACTTTATATGCTCCAGTACAGGGGAACGCCAGGGCCAAATAGGGGGAGTGCGTGGGTAGGGGAGTGGGGGGATGGGTATGGGCGTCTTTTGGGATAGCATTGGAAATGTAAATGAGGAAAATACCTAATTAAAAAAAAGAGAAATAAAAAAGAGTTTATGGTTAATGAGGGTAAATTTTTGTTAAGATTTGTTCACATAGCCTGTCTTCCACTTAGCTCTATTTCAAGAGCCAATGGGATGAAATTCTGCCAGGCCTTGTCTGTCATCAATATGAGTGGATGTGCAACTACAATAGACAAAACTAGGAGTTATCATGGAAGATCTCTTTTCCGAAGAAAAATCGAGGAAGAGTAGATTGGGGTAGCAGGAGTGGAGGAGAAGTCAGGGAGCAGAGAAGAGAAGGAATACTAGGTTTGGGATGTTGATTGATTAACTAATTTAAAAAATCAGCTCCAGGACATTTTATTTTCTGGTGTTAGAGAAAACTCATCTCAACAATTATTATTAAGGAGAATTTTATTCTCTGAGATCCTACAGTGAATTCGTATTGGTGTGTGTGTCTGTGTCTGTGTGTCTTGGTGTGTGAACCTACCATATTGCTTAAAGTAGCTAGCACAATATAATTTGTCTATCATGAACTCACAAGCCAGGATTCACTTCTCTGACTCCATGGCCATCTTAAGAAGAATCCTCCTGGCCAAGCAGTTATTATTTCAACATAAACCTAGGATTCAATCTACCCTGCTTCTAATTGGGACCAAAAGTATAAGTCACATGTGTTTCTCTGCCAGACTACTAGTGGATGAGACCTTCGAGTATCAGATGCATACCATGTTGGAGAGGGTACATAAGCTCTCATGCACTGACCTTATCAATAAATTAAATGCTCAAACTTTTCTATAGAGAAAACTGCTATACTCATTTAAAATTATGAAATCACAAATTGTACATCCCTTTAGGCACAGGAGTGGTATGCAATTATTTAAAAATTCCAGTGTGTGTAATAAAAGCCAAAATAATCAAAGTCACTTTACTGCTCTCTTTTACTTCCACAGAGATGGATAACTTTTATGGACAGTGAGATCTTTAAGTGGACTTCAAATGCTTACAAGTTTCTTAGGTTTGTGTTGGCTTTCAGGTCTTCTTGTGTTTCCCAAACTTCCGTGAAAATAGACAATGTCAAGGGAGAAACTGAGGTGACAACTACCATGGTAACACTGAAGGAAGACAGAGTCTTATCATCGTGTTCATAAATTTACCTGAATCTTTGTTTTGGTATTGTATGGCAGTCAACATTATAGCCATTGAAACTATGCCATGAATATTAATTCTTTCTGACTTCAAGGGCCCTAATAGCATTTTACATCTCTTCTGAGAAAAGTGAAGAATTAAATCATAGTCCATGGTACCTGAAACCAGAGGATAGTGTCTAAGAAAACATTGCTATGGACACAGATGTCAAACAAAAACATAGGTATGGATACAAATGTCAAACAAATACTCATTTCTTTTATTCCTAATACACAAAAAATTGTGTGGATAACACAGATAATGAAAGACAGTGGGAAGCAACTTATTATTGTATTGTATTTTTTTATGATATGAAACATAACTCTGCCAAATTTTCTAGACTTTAAATATTCTTTACATTCTGTACCTGCAATATGCTAATTTTCCTTAGATTGACAATTCTGTCTGAGTTTTCTGACTAAGTACATTCTGGTGTCTGAGAAGCCTTGATCGTCTGTTAAACATTTTCTCACACAGGTTACATGTATAGGGATGGTCAGCAATGTGGGTCAGCTGGTGCTTAATGACGTGACATTTCTGAAGGAATGGTCTCCCACATTCAATACAGTTAAACAGGATTCTCTCCTGTATAAAATCATTGATGTTCAACTAAATTTGTATTATGATTAAAGGTTTTCTGGCACCAGGAACACTGATGTAGTTTTATTTCTTAGTGAGTCAGATAATGTATTGTAAATCTGAACGTTGTTTTTCTGTTTGTGAGGGTGCATGTGTGTGTTTGTGTGTGATATGTATTCAGGGTCCAAAGAGACCAGAAGACCTAGAGATACAAGTAGGTTTTTATTCTTGTTTTTTTTTTTTTGTTGTTCTTTTGTTTTGTTTTGGTTTGTTTTCTAGACAAAGTTTGTTTGTTTACCTCTGGCTTTCCCAAAACTCACTCTGTAGACCATGGTGGCCTCAAACTCAGAAAGTCGCCTAACTATGCCCCCACCCCCAAAATGCTGAGATTGAAGACCTGTTCCCACACTGCCTGGCATTAGACAGTTTTTTTGTTAAACTATATTTGGTGCTATAAACAGAACGGGAAGTTTAACATGTACTGTTCAAGAATTGAGCCATCTCTTTCTTCACAATGCAAAGAAAAACAAGAAAGCATAAAGTAGAAAAATATTGTGTAATAGATATGAGGGCTTACCTATAATTGTTTAAGAGTAAAATAATAACAACAAAAAGTTTAACAGCTCAGACTGAACATATGTATACAAAATTGACAAGTAACTTTCAACAAAATACACAAGCAATTCAATGAAGGAAGGCTATAAATGTCAATAAATTATGAGGAGCCAATTGGACAATGTGATGAGTGTTCTTGGTTTTGAATTTTACTGCATCAAGAATTAATTAAAATCCAACTGACTGGGCAAGACGTTAAAGGATTTTTTTCTTAATAATTTGAAATGGCAAGATCCATTTTGAATCTGAATCTTTCAAGTGGGAAAAGTCACCTTAAACCTGGTACACACTTATATAAATGTTCTGCAACCTATATGAAAGACGTGGAAGAAGAAAGTTTATTTTCTTTGCCTGTTTGCCCTCATTGGGAAGCCCATTCCTTCACTGTCAATACAGGCCATTTTCAGTATTCCATAATACACTGGAGACTACCTGAGACAATACACCTCATTGACTGAATAACTATTAGGTTCTTAGAATATCAGTTGGTAGACAGCTATTGTTGGCTCACACCCTGAAATTCACTTTAAAGTATATTTAAAATACATTTAAAGTATATTATATAACAAAATATTATAAATGATAAAATGTATTAAATATAAAATAAATTATATATAATATATACACCATAGTTTTATAACATTATGCATATATGTAATTTGTGCTGTATGTTTTGTTTCACCCGAGAGCAGTGACAAATAATAGGTAAAAGAGTAAGCCTCACACTCAATCTCAACTTCATACTGTACGTAAAATAATTCACAAGGGCATGGACTTAATTTAAGGACAAAATAAAAGACTTAGAAATATTGGAGTATATGTATGATTAAGAGAGTTAAGAGTTCTAGATTTCATGGAAGAAATATTCATTCTAAGAGAAATAATTGATCCTCACTAAAATTAAGAACTTTCACGCTGAGCTGGATGGTGGTGGTGCATGTTTTAAACCCAGAATTTGGGAGGCAAAGGCAGGTGAGTTTGTGGTAAACCTGCTATACAGATTGATCTTGAGGACAGCCAGGGTTACACAGAGAAATTGTATCTTTAAAAAACAAAGAAAACAAACAACCCCAAAACAAAAAATAACATAGATTTTTTTTTTCTGTAGCAGTTCCTGACACAACAGTGAAGAATCAATCTAAATCAATTATAACCCAAAAGGTAATATCTCCAAGGGTGTATTTTTCACCGTTACAGTCCAGGTTACACAATGTATACACAAAGGAAATGAGTTATAGTTAACCAGTTAACCTAGACAGGTGGTTAGCTTGTAGATGGCCAGCATTACAACACTGTAGAGTGTCTTCTTCGATGGGTTAGCATAGCCCATTCTTCCTCAGATAAATGCATTTGTATATCGTCAAATATTAACATTCCTGAAGAAGAGAAAGGACTTGAATTTAATACTGAGGCAGAAGCAGTTGTTGTACCTGTCTGTGAATCATGGCAGGCTGCATGCTGAGGAAATTATCAGTAATGAATTTAGGTAGAGAAACTGAGATGACCAGCGGTAGGCAAGTGGACCAGATAATTGGTTGTAAAATATCCTGTTTCCACTCTGACCCTGACAAGTCTAGTTGCCTGGAGATCAGTAAGGTTGAATGTACCAGAGAACACTAGTGGTCTTAGCAGCAGGAAAAATCTAAAATGAGACTGCCTGAATCCAAAAGGGAAATGTTAAAATAAAATAAAACAATAACAAAAAGCAATCTGACTTTCTCCACCCCCTCTATGGTCCAGTAGCCTCCATGGCTATTTAAAACCAACAAACCACTAGTAAACACTAGTGTTGGGCAGATTTGTGTCCTGCTATAAAGCTGCCTTGATCATTTGCTTTCTTGGGTGTTATCCTTCATGAAGTTATTTCTCTCTTTTCCTTCTCTGTAAAATATATAAGACTGAACTTAAAAGCAATTTCTGAAGTGATACATGAGTCCCACCCTCTCTATATAAGATCTGGTTACCATGAGTCAGCCAAAATAAACTCTGCCTGACATTCTTAGGTTGGATTCTGAAAGAGGTGGTTTCTGCTGTCACTGGGGTGTCACTTAGTTCCCCATTCAATACCAGCACCTAGAACATGGCACTAGGGAACAAAGGCCAGTGGAAATCCTCCTCTCTCAACTCATGGATGTTTTTTCATAAAAAGATATTAATCCCAGCATCTATTCCACCTCTAGAGAACATGAATGCTAGCCTAGGCTCCTATACCTAACAAAACTCTCAATCACCATAGACGGAGAAAACAATATATTCCATGACAAAGCCAATTTTACACATAATCTTTCCTTAAATCCAGCCCTACAAAGAATAATAGGTGAAAAACAACAACACAAGGAGTGAAACTACACCATAGAAGAAACAAGAAAGTAATCTTACAACAAATCCACAAAAACATGCTTCCACCTCTAAGAATAAAACTAATAGAAAGAAACAATCACTTTACCTTAATAAAAAAACTAAAACAATAAAGAAAAACCTAAAACTCTAAAAAACACTAAAATAATTAAACAAACACTAAATGACCAAAAAAGCTATTTTTTAAATTCTTAATAAATATTTTTAAAACCCTAAAATTCTATAAATAAGAAAATACAAGAACTCTAAAAAGACCTTAAAAATTATAAAACTGTGTCTTTCTGCACAAAATCAGGCCATTCTGTCTTCCATCACTGAATGGGGAGGGCTCACTATCCCTCATCATTATCTAATAAGGTATAGACAGTTGATGAGGGATGAACAGTCAGTTTTCATCAAAGGTATTGCCTTTGAAGGTGATAGATTGGCCATGCTCTAGTGGAAGCCAGATGTCCAAGAGTTTATGGGAAACACAAATGATTTTAAATGGGTTGTAACAAAAGAGAGAAGATGAGATATGAAGTTGGCAGGAGGAGTTAGGTGGGAATGGGCGGTGTTTTGTTTTGGGAGGAGTTACTAAAAGAATTGGAAAGTAAATTCCATCAAAATATTTGTATGCAATTCTCAAGGTATTAAGGAAAGTAGTTCTTAATATACCATGTCTGAACTGAACACATACAGATCACTTATATTGCCATCTTCTAAATAACAACTTCTTATACAGCAGTTTCATTACATTGAGGGCAAAAGTACTCCAGAGGTTATTTAAAATAAAGAAGAATCTGGGGAGATGGCCCAGGGGTAAAGCTAAGTGTTTGGTCAAACTTTCACCTGCAACACTGGTGCTTAGGAATGAGAGTGGAAGAGACAGAAGGATGACTGAATGTCAGCCTCACTCCTAGTTCAGCAAGAAACCCTGTCATGAGGGGAAAATTAGGGGCTGAAGTAACAGAAAACATTATACCCTTCCCAATCCTCTGCACTTACCAGTATATTTCTGTATGCATACACAAATCAATATGATTACTGTATAAAAGAGGTTACTTTGCATAAATTATAGGCAAAAGCAATGTTGTTTTAGGCTAGAGACCTGAAGACTTTTATATCATTAGGGTCCTAGAGAAACTCTCCAGATATAGAGGATGGGTATATCTTCTTCATGTGCAAAGGAAACCTCAGTTAAGTGTATTTGTCAGTGACTCTAAGCATATTTCCTCCTTAGATTCCTATTTATAACACAGAATGGTCTTTAAATAATGAAAATATTAAAATAAGACTTTTGATTTGCATTTCCCTGATGATTAAGGATGTTGAATATTTTTTCAGGTGCTTCTCTGCCATTCGGTATTCCTCTGGTGAGAAATCTTTGTTCAGTTCTGAGGCCCATATTTTAATAGGTTTATTTGATTTTATGGAGTCTACCTTCTTGAGTTCTTTATATATATTGGATATTAGTCCCCTGTCCGATTTGGGATAGGTAAAGATCCTTTCCCAATCTGTTGGTGGTCTTTTTGTCTTATTGACTCAGAGCCACTAGTCAAATAAATTACACCCTATAAAATCACATTTGCTTGGAAAACAATTTTCCAAGCATATGGTCTGAAGAAACAAGCTGGAGTAGCCATTCTAATATCAGATAAAATCGACTTCCAACCCAAAGTTATCAAAGAAGACAAGGAGGGACACTTCATACTCGTCAAAGGTAAAATCCTCCAAGAGGAACTCTCAATTCTGAATATCCACGCTCCAAATTAAAGGGCAGCCACATTCATTAAAGACACTTTAGTAAAGCTCAAAGCACACATTGCACCTCACACAATAATAGTGGGAGACTTCAACACACCACTTTCATCAATGGACAGATCGTGGAAACAGAAACTAAACAGGGACACAGTGAAACTAACAGATGTTATGGAACAAGTAGACCTGACAGATATCCACAGAACATTTTAACCTAAAACAAAAGGATATACCTTCTTCTCAGCACCTCATGGTATCTTCTCCAAATCTGACCACATAATTAGTCAGAAAAAAAGCCTCAACACATACAAAAATATTGAAATTGTCCCATGCATCCTCTCAGACCACAAAGGACTAAGGCTGATCTTCAATAACAAAATAAATTATAGAAAGCCAACATTCACGTGGAAACTGAACAACACTCTTCTAAATGATATCTTGGTCAAGGAAGGAATAAAGAAAGAAATTAAAGACTTTTTAGAGTTTAATGAAAATGAAGCCACAGCGTACCCAAACCTATGGAACACAATGAAAGCATTTCTAAGAGGGAAACTCATAGCTCTGAGTGCCTCCAAGAAGAAACGGGAGAGAGCACATACTAGCAGCTTGACAACACATCTAAAAGCTCTAGAAAAAAAGAAAGCAAATTCACCCAAGAGGAGTAGATGCCAGGAAATAAACAAACTCAGGGGTGAAATCAACCAAGTGGAAACAAGAAGAACTATTCAAAGAATTAAACAAACGAGGAATTGGTTCTTTGAGAAAATCAACAAGATAGATAAACCCTTAGCTAGACACACTAAAGGGCACAGGGACAAAATCCTAATTAACAAAATCGGAAATGAAAAGGGAGACATAACAACAGATCCTGAAGAAATCCAAAACACCAACAGATCCTTCTACAAAAGGCTATACTCAAAAAAACTGGAAAACCTGGACGAAATGGACAAATTTCTGGACAGATACCAGGTACAAAGTTGAATCAGGATCAAGTTGACCATCTAAACAGTCCCATATCCCCTAAAGAAATAGAAGCAGTTATTAATAGTCTCCCAGCCAAAAAAAGCCCAGGACCAGATAGGTTAGGTGCAGAGTTCTATCAGACCTTCAAAGAAGATCTAATTACAGTTCTGCACAAACTATTTCACAAAATAGAAGTAGAATGTACTCTACTCAACTCATTTAATGAAGCCACTATTACTCTGATACCTAAACCACAGAAAGATCCAACAAAGATAGAGAACTTCAGACCAATTTCTCTTATGAATATCGATGCAAAAATCCTCAACAAAATTCTTGCTAACCAAATCCAATAACACATTAAAGCACTCATCCATCCTGACCAAGTAGGTTTTATTCCAGGGATGCAGAGATGGTTTAATATATGAAAATCCATCAATGTAATCCATTATATAAACAAACTCAAAGAAAAAAAAACACATGATCATCTCTTTAGATGCAGAAAAGGCATTTGACAAGATCCAACACCCATTCAGAATAAAAGCCTTGGAAAGATCAGGAATTCAAGGCCCATACCTAAACATGATAAAAGCAATCTACAACAAACCAGTAGCCAACATCAAAGTAAATGGAGAGAAGCTGGAAGCAATCCCACTAATATCAGGGACTAGACAAGGCTGCACACTTTCCTACCTTTTCAACATAGTACTTAAAGTATTAGCCAGAACAATTCGACAACAAAAGGAGATCAAGGGGATACAAATTGGAAAAGAGGAAGTCAAAATATCACTTTTTGCAGATGATATTATAGTATATATAAATGACCCTAAAAATTTCAACAGAGAACTCCTAAACCTGATAAACAGCTTTGATGAAGTAGCTGGATATAAAATAAACTCAAACAAGTCAATGGCCTTTCTCTATCCAAAGAATAAATAGGCTGAGAAAGAAGTTAGGGAAACAACACCCTTCTCAATAGTCACAAATAATATAAAATATCTTGGCGTGATTCTAACTAAGGAAGTGAAAGATCTGTACGATAAAAACTTCAAGTCTCTGAAGAAAGAAATTAAAGAAGATCTCAGAAGATGGAAAGATCTCCAATGCTCATGGATTGGCAGGATCAAAATTGTAAAAATGGCTATCTTGCCAAAAGCAATCTACAGATTCAATGCAGTCCCCATCAAAATTCCAACTCAATTCTTCAACGGATTAAAAGGAGAAATTTGCAAATTCATCTGGAATAACATAAAACCTAGGATTGTAAAAACTCTTCTCAAGGATAAAAGAACCTCTGGTGGAATCACCATGCCTGACCTAAAGCTTTACTACAGAGCAATTGTGATAAAAATTGCATGGTATTGGTATAGAGACAAACAAGTAGACCAAAGGAACAGAATTGAAGACCCAGAAATGAAGCCACACACCTATGGTCACTTGATCTTCGACAAGGGAGCTAAAACCTTCCAGTGGAAGAAACACAGCATTTTCAACAATTGGTGCTAGCACAACTAGTTTTTATCATGTAGAAGAACGCCAATCGATCCATGCTTATCTCCTTGTAATAAGGTCAAATCTAAGTGGATCAAGGAATTTCACATAAAACCAGAGACACTGAAATTTGTAGAGGAGAAAAGCGGGAAAAGCCTTGAAGATATGGGAACAGGGGAAAAATTCCTGAACAGAACTTCAATGGCTTGTGCTGTAAGATCGAGAATTGACAAATGGGACCTAATGAAATTCCAAAGTGTCTGCAAGGCAAAAGACACCTTCAATAAGACAAAAAGACCACCAACAGATTGGGAAAGGACCATAACCTATCCTAAATCAGATAGGGGACTAATATCCAACATATATAAAGAACTCAGGAAGGTGGACTTCAGAAAATCAAATAACCCCCATACAAAAATGGGGCTCAGAACTGAACAAAGAATTCTCACCTGAGGAATACTGAATGACAGAGAAGCACCTGAAAAAATATTCAACATCCTTAATCATCAGGGAAATGCATATCAAAACAACCCTGAGATTTCACCTCACACCAGTCAGAATGGCTAAGATCAAAAATTCAGGTGACAGCAGATGCTGTCATGGATGTGGAGAAAGAGGAACACTCCTCTATTGTTGGTGGGATGGCAGGCTTATACAACCACTCTAGAAATCAGTCTGGCGATTCATCAGAAAATTGTACATAGTACTAACAGAGGATTCAGCAATACATCTCCTGGGCATATATCCAGAAGATGCCCCAACTGGTAAGAAGGACACATGCTCCACTATGTTCATAGCAGCCTTATTCATATAGCCAGGGCTGGAAAGAACCCAGATGCCCCTCAACAGAGAAATGGATACAGAAAGTACAGTACATCTACACAATGGAGTACTACTCAGCTATTAAAAAGAATGAATTTATGAAATTCCTAGCCAAATGGATGGACCTGGAGGGCATCATCCTGAGTGAGGTAACACATTCACAAAGGAACTCACACAATATGTACTCACTGATAAGTGGATATTAGCCCAAAACCTAGGATACCCAAGATATAAGATACAATTTTCTAAACACATGAAACTCAAGAAAAATGAAGACTCATGTGTGGACACTATGCCCCTCCTTAGAATTGGGAACAAAACACCCTTGGAAGGAGTTACAGAAACAAAGTTTGGAGCTGAGATAAAAGGATGGACCATGTGTCATTTTGAGTCAGTTCAGGAAACAAATAGGGACTGTGAGAGAGAGAGAGAGATTATGATAAAGTAATTTGTATTATTATTATTATTATTAACAATTTTTCATACAATATAATTTGAGCATGTGTCCCATCCTTGAATACCTCCCAGATTTTTTCCAACCATCATACCCACCCAATTTAATGTTCTTTCTCTTTCTTTCTCACTCTTTTTCTTTCTCTCTCTAAATGAAAAAAGCAAAAAAGACTGAATCAACAACAAAAAATCATGAAATCAAAAAGCCTCAGAAAATCAAACACACACACACACACACACACACACACACACCACACACACATATACAGAGAGAGAGAGACAGAGAGAGAGAGAGAGAGAGAGAGAGAGAGAGAGAGAGAGAGAGAGAGAGAGAGAGAAAGAGAGAGGGAAAGCCAAAACAAACAACAACAAAGAAGTCCACAAAAATAACATGTGTTGCTCAACTATCTGTAGTGTAGGTTTTAGTCAACTCTGGAATGTGGTTTACATGCACAGCAATATTCCATCAGAAAAAAAAATGTTCTTTCATATGCCTGAGGGTCTCAATTTAGAACTGAGTCTATGTCCATTTCCCCATCTAAGTGTTGGGATCTCATCGATCTTGAACTTGTGCAGGTTTCATTTGTGCTACCACAGTCTTGTGAATTCTTATGTTCAACACCATTTTGTCTAGAAAAGAATGAAGAGGAAACCATATTTTTATGAAACTTAGTAAATAAGTTTTCTCCACTTAAGAATAAGAACAAATTTGTTGTTAGAGTTATAACATCTGTCTTTTCTAAGAGACCATCTCAATTCAGATATGTGTTCATTCCAACTATGAAATAACTAATATAATAATGTAAACATTATTCCAATATTGGTAAATATTTACAATTAAACTGATTTTGTAAATCAATTCAAAACTGACATTACCAATTTGAAAATTAAATAACTGTTTATTAAAATTACTAAAGTATAAAAATAGGTATGATTGCTATCAGAAAATATTACCTTAATAAAATTAACATAAGTGAAGTAACAATTTTACTTAATATAGATTCTGTATCTCATATACATCAATACTATTTTAAGATATTATAGTCTTTATTTTATGCAACTGGGATTAGATGACATGCTGAATTTCAGTGCCTGAAATAATAATTTAAGATGATAGATGACTGGAAGTAAACTGGATTTGATTTTTATACTGATTGTGTTTTTACAATACTAATATTTAAATCCATTGGTTACTACACTAAAGCTTTTTGAATCACTTTTTTTTCAAATTTTAAAATCTTATGCTATCTCTTACACTACATAGCAAGGCATTATTCAACAGATTCTTACTTTTTTACATTGTTCTTTGTGAATGTCAATGATGTGTGAGAATTAAAATCATCAATATGCTTACCAAAAACCTACAATGTTTTTAATATGTTGAAGAAATTTTTATATTCTGCATGTGTTAGAAAAATATCTTAATGTTCATTAGACACAGCCCTCGAAAAAATTAGGGTAATTTTTTTCTTTGACCTTAGAGATGGGTGAGTCCTTCAGTAACATTTAGAATTTCTTTTTACCATGAGCATTCTTGAATCTCGACTGTCCTGACCCATGAAAAAAAAGAATAGGGTCTGAGAAACCACCTGAGGAGAGAATGGGGAACAAGAAACACAAAGAATGGACAGCAAGACAAAAAACAAACAAACAAACAAACAAACAAACAAAAAACAAACAAAAAAAAACCTGATCAAGCTGACAAATTTTGTTTTCCCCAGGCAGGTTTTACACCCATAGAAACAGGAAATGGGGAGTGAAAATGATGCAAAATCACTTTGTTTGTGGGGGAATGCACCTGTTCCCCAAAGCAGGATATTGACTAGGTAAAAAAACTTCAGCAGGAGGAACAGAACAGAGTGGGTTGCTAAGTACCTGTCCACAAGATCTATAGCTATTTGTTCTTCCCTGGGACTAGTACTTTCCTACAGAGGCCTCAACTTTTCCCACAGAAATCTCAACTAAGATAGGACTTTTCCACTAAGGCCAAAACTTTGTTAGTAAGGACTTCTGGCTGACAAGGCAGTTAACTTCACCCAGAGTCAGTCCCAACACTTGACTATAAATACTGCACCTGGAAATTAAAAATAATATTTATTTGCATGAGATGCAAGCATTAACATGTCTATATTGGATTAACAACTTTTGGATTAGAATGGCTAGAAGATAAATACGAAATGACAAATTAAAATTAAGTTAACTATTGGTAAGTAAAATTAATTAATATGCTTTATTGGCAAAACCAGAAACTAATATAGAGAAAACCATCAAAGTTTCAACATTAAGGTCAAAAGGTCTATGAAACAAAAACCTTTTTTAAAAGTAGGGATGTGAAAATTTTAATTTCTCATTTGTTTAGTGTTGCATGAGACTATAGAAAAAATAGTGACAATGGGATAGAAGTCAACATAAGATTCAGAGTCACACAAAACATTAAAATAGACAGCATGTGCTAAATAAAAGTGTAATTTCAAAACTTAGTGAAATATTTATTAATAAAATACTATTTGAAAGCATGGGTCAATGAGCATTCTAAAGCCCACACTAAAACGTTAGCTTATCTTTGGAGTTATTAATAGTATGCCAAAATTGGCATGTCTTCCTTTGAGACACGGATGCTTTTGATGAAATCATATTCTCCCTAAAATTTTCATAACATCAACACTGCTGACAAGTATGAAGAAAGCAATGACTTGACTAGCTATTGATGTTGCAGTAAGTTTGTATTTTATTTTAATTTATTTACATTCCAAATATTCCACCTCCTGATCCCACTTCCTACAGTTCTTCAACCCATTCTTCTTCCCCATTTCCTCTGAGAGGGTGTTCCAAAAGCCACCCACCCCATCTCACCTCAACATATCCCACACCAGCATCCCTGATGCATCAAGTCTCTTCAGAATTCAGTCTATCATTTCACACTGGGCTGGAAAAAGCAATACTCTGCTACATATGTGCCAGGGGCCATGGACTAGCCCAAGTATGCTCTTTGGCTGGTGGCTTAGTCTCTCAGATCTTCCTGGGAGTTTGGGTTAATTGACACTCTTGCTAATCCTATTGGGTTGTCATCTACTTCAGTTCTTTCAAATTTTTCTCTAACTCTTCTGTATGCGTCCAATAATTGTCTGTAATTATCTGCATCTGTCTCAGTCAGTAGTTGTTAGAGACACTAGGGGCCCTGTCTATTAACTGGAGGTGGTCTTTCCAGGTTCCATCTCCCCACTGTTGGGCATTTCGGCTAAGATCACCACCGAGTTCCGGGAGCCTGTCACATACCAGCTCTCTGGGACTTTCTAGAGTTCCTAAGAGCTCCCCACCACCAGATTTCACGTCTGGTACCTGGATCAGATCCCCTGAAACTGGAATCATGGATGATTTCAACTTACAAAGAATGTATATAGAAACAAATATTTTCTCTGGAAGAGTACTGGCTATCACTCCTAACCACTGAGCAATCTCTCCATTTGAAGAATAGTATTTCTTTAAGACAAGATGTCTTTTCTAGAAGTTCTTAAATTGGAAATTATAGATAAAATTCTTTTGTAACATGATGTTAAATGTCTGAGAATAAGTTTTCGTCTTTACCTTAAATAATAGATTAATTTAAAATATTAACTGTCACTAAACAACATTAATAACTATTTTTCATTCCATTTTTCATGCTGGTTATTGCAGACGAAATAAATAGTCTGATGTTATGCTGGGAATGGTTGTGCGCGCCTTTAATCCCAGCACATGGGAGGCAGAGGCAGGTGGATTTCTGAGTTCGAGGCCAGCCTGGTCTACAAAGTGAGTTCCAGGACAGCCAGGGCTATATAGAGAAACTCTGTCTAACAAAACCAAAATAAATAAATAAATAAATAAATAAATAAATAAATAAATAAATGAATAAATAAATAAATAAATGAATGAATGAATAAATAAATAAATAAATAAGTAAACAAACAAATAAAATATAAATTTAAAAAAATTAAAAAATTAAAAAAGAAGTCTGATTTTATTGTGTGAATTGATGCGTTTAAAATTAATGCAAAATATAACATATGATTATTCCCACAATGAAGATATACATAAGATATCTTATGTGATAAAATGTTTTAGCAGTGAACTATATTTTAACAGAGAGATCATTGAGAAGCTCTTAACTTGTGTCCATTATTATCCGAAATAGGGTGTATGATATGCATGCATGTATATATGTATGTATGCATTGTATGTGTGTGTCTTTCTGTGAGTGTATATGAACTTTGTGAAGGTGCAAAGAGAAAGCGTTATGAACCAAGCAGTCCAGGAAGGTTGGGGTGGGGTGTCTCCTCTGGAGTTATACATCCCAGGATTTGGCTATATTTGAAGCCAGCAAACTCTAACAATAGCCTTGCTAATATCCCCTTCTAAATTTGAATCATATCTCTATACCCATTGCCCAAATTGTTTCTGTATGAACAAAATATGGATGCTGTAAATTCAAACTCTGTCCTTGTGATTCAATAACAATCTCAGTTAACTACTAAGACATCTCTTTAGATACTCTTTTGTGAACACAGACAAATAATAAAACTCTTCTAGTTTTTGAGCTTTATGATAGCTATGAATTTCAACAACATATCATAAGGACCTATTAATGATTAGAGGTTTGACAAAGGTAAGTGCTTGATCATGGACCATTTTCCCCTTTGGTTAATGCCTCACATGTTGAATTATACATATCAGAATATACATGAATATTTGTCTTAAGCATTACACAGAATAAGAAAATAAACAGAATAGGAAAGTGAATGGAAGATAGTTTTGACATTACTAATTAATTTACAAAATTATTTTTAAGATGGAATTTAAAATGAGAGATAGTTATGGTTAGTGAAGTTCTTAAAAAAACGAAATTTTTGTTGAGAAAATAATTTTCTACACTAGATCTTTAGGCTAGTCTGTTCCAATAGGAGAAAATAACTGGTATTGGTAAGACATAATTTTTATTTGCAGCATTCAGTAGGCTAATGCAGAAAAATCATACTTTCCAAGAAAATTTGAGCTATGTAGTGAGATCCTATGGCTTAATAAGTATTCTATTAATACAAGATACAATCACCAGGAAAATATTGTAAAGTGAAACCATTTAATCATGACTTGCTTACAGTTTCAGAGATTTAGTTCATTCTTACTGTGGTGGGAGTGCAGTAGCATGTAGACAGACATGTTAATTGAGCAGTAGCGAGAGAATCTTCAGGTAGAAAGAAGAGAGAATCTCTGGTCTTGTAATGTACATTTTGAAATATCAAAATAATATCCAGTGTCAATACTTCCAAAAATGTTATACCCATTTCAACAAGGTCATACTTATTCCAACAAGGACATACCTGCTAACTCTTTCAATAATGTTACTCAGTATTTATTCAAATATATGAACCTTATGGGGGCCATCCTTATTCACAGTTTCTAAATACTTTTTTTTAATTGGACACCTTACTTATTTGCATTTCAAATGTTATCTCCATTCCGTGTTTTCCATCTACAACCCCTATATCCCATCTCCCCTTATTCTGATTCTATGAGGGTGCTCCCCCAACCACCTACCCACTTTGCCTCACTGCTCTAGCATTAGGCAAAGAGTGTGGAATAACCACAATACAACTCACGAACTACATGAACTTCAGGAGGAAGTAAGACCAAAGAATGGATGTTTCCATCCTAATTAAAACAGGGAACAAAATAATCAAGGGACAAAGATGATGGGAGGGAATTGTGAAGAAGAGAAGAGGGGGAGGGGAGAAAGAAGGGAAGAATAAGGTATGGGAGAAGACAGCAGAGATGTTCAGAGGGTCAGGACATTGAACAGGGGTGTATAGCAACTGGGGGATGAGGAACTGGTGGTAAAAACAGAAAGTCCAAGATGCTAAGAAAGCAAGAGTTTCCCAGGACTCCAGAAGGATGGCATTAGCAAAAATACTTCCACAAAGGGGACGGGAAAACCTCTCCAGACTAAATATATTTTTTAAAGAGAGATAATAAAGTATTCTCTCCCTTCCTCTTTCTCTGTTTATGTCTGTCTGTCTCTGTCTCTGTCTCTCCCTCTCCTTTCCTTCATCTCTCCCTCCATCCCTCCCACTCGGTTGTGTGGTGTGGTATGGTGGTGGTGGTGGTGGTGGAGATGGTGTTTGTGTGTGTGTGTGTGTGTGTGTGTGTGTGTGTGTGTTTGTGTGTGTGTGTGTGTGCATGTGAACACAAACATGCCTGTGAAGAAATGCCATTGTGTGCATGTATAGGTCACATGACATCAGAAGTCACTTTTATTTCTCTACACTATAGGACATAATAGTCAAACTCAGGCTGTCAGGGTTGGGAGGAAACACTTCACTAGTTGAACCATCTCTACTGCCCATAACATAAAGGTCTATATCTAGTTTTGTTTAGTCTATGTATAGTTTAGCTGACTATGAATTTACTTTCTTGGTGTATCCTGGCATAAAGACATTCTTCATATTTCTTTACACTTTTTACTTCAGCAAGTAGTATAGTAGTGATGTTACTTTCAGAAATGTACTATGGTTATTTAAAGTATTAGTATTAAAGACAAAATAGATAAATGGTATATGAGAACTCTATCCTGACAATGTTTCTGCATATATAAAATTAATCTAAAACAAAAATTGAAGATTAAATAATTAAGCTTGAGATATTCCTTCCTTTTATGAATATTCAGTAGGGACGTATAATTTAGGAGAAATAACAGATGTTTCAAGCCTTTGTTTCATAAGGCTTCTGCTACTCTGAAAATGTTTATGCAAACTGAAACGCCCAAAATAAAAATCAGTAAAGAAAATTGTATTTGAACACTGACATTCTTATTATGAACCACACATATGTAAACAAATTAAAATAGTAACATAAATATTTATCTTGCTAACATTTAAAATATAAAGTAATGAAGTATTTGTGCATATTTTACTGTCTTGAAACAGAATCTCAACAATTACCTTAGGCTGTTTTTTTAACTCAAAGGCCTCATGTCTTAGTCTTCCAAGTATGGCTGTAGCTATGAGTATTAACTACCACACCAGCAAGAATTGTTTTAGATATTTACAAGAAAACTATTAGCTGGGATATAGGTATCTGCACCGTAGATTTTTTAAGAGAAGGAAGAATAAAATATTAATAAATTAGAATATGTTAAAAAATTCAGTTTTGTTGCTCATTTCCTGAACAGAAAAAAAATCATGATTTATATACCATATATCCAGGATTATGTGTATAAGCTTGTGTGTATTTGTGTGTGTGTGTCTGCACACACATGCACATGCACACACGTGTGCACGTATCTAACTTATTTCTAAACATATAGCTTACTATAACTCTTCCAAATAAAATATCAGTTAACTCACAAAATGTCATGGTTACATGATATTAGTTCAATTTTTAGGGTAGAAACCTAGATGTCAGAAAACTTAGTATTTTTTTTATATTATGAAGATAGTTATATACCCTTGAGTATGTTTGATTTTTTCCCTTTAACATAGAAATGAATAATGGTTTGAAAAGGTGGTACTCTTTTTCAAACTTTTTGTTTGATCTTCCTGAGTTTTAAGTCATGCACCCAGTCCCACTTATCTCCCCATCACCTTGTATACTGCTTCCACCATTGCAACCACCCCAACAGAATAAGAATCTCATTGTGGAATTTTTAATGTCACAGTGTATATCCCACAGTGTGCCCTTTTATCTACACTTCTTTGTTTCCAAGTTGTTAATTTTAATGAGTCTTAAGAGGTCTCTGCCTTCTACTATACTATCAGTACTAATGCATAACTGTAACTCCTCTCAGATATCCTGTGGTTTCCCTTTGTCATGGAGATCCTGTAGTATGGGATCTGTAGGGTGGCCATTTTAATCTACTTCAGCAGTTCACCAATGGGGGTCAATGTTTTGTTGGGGCAATTCAAAGCCCAGGATCTGGGCCTGAGAGCTATCTGGCTAATCAGACCACCAGCTCTGCCACACTACCACCATCTGGGAGAGCTTTCCTGCCCTTCCCAAGCTTCCCTTTCCAAAGTTGCAGCCAACAAGGGGCAGAAACAACTTTCATTCTACCATACCCTCAGTGCTCTCTCATTTGTGCCCCTGCCATCAAAGCCAGATTTACTGTGCTGCCCAGACAAGGTAGAGTGGTCATACTCTACAATGCTACAGCAGGTAAGGGATGGAGCCAGGTCTCTAGTTCTCACTCCCTCTGAGCATGCTCACCAGTAACCCCCCAAGCCAGGGCCAGCTCCTCCCTGCTGCTCAGATGAGGTGCATGGCCTAATCTCCCAAGTGCTGCAAGAGGTGATTGGGACATTATTCCTGGGCTCATGAGCACATCAGGGACAGCTCTCCTGCCAATGATGGTGGGGGCAAAAGAGAGGGAAGGGGTCTCTTCTTTATCCAAACCACTGCACAGCACACAAGAGGCAGGACCCAGTTTCCCATGCCCATGCCTACCAGGCAGCTGATCAGAAAGCCCCAAATCTAGGGCCAGCTCTACGCTGCTGCTCAATCAAGGAAGGCTGTCACTAGAGGCAGGTTTTGAGATCATATATGCTCATGTCTGGCCAGTGTGTAGACAGCCTCTTTTTGCTGCCTGTGGAGGAAGATTTAGAGCTCTTGGCTTCATCTCTGTCTCTAACAAATGATCTTCCTGAAAACTACCATGATTCTCGGCAAGACAATAATGAAATTAACCAGTGAAACTGTAAGTCAGCCCCAGCAAAGTTCTTTGCTTTATAGGAATTACTGTGGTCTCTTCATAACAACAAAACCCAAATTTCGACACCTTCCATCCTTACCCTCCAATTCGTTCTCTAAATTTCTTTCTCACATTCACATTTTATTTTATACTCTATGATAATGATTAAAACGTCCAGGTAATAGTAAATAAACAGTAAATTACTAAGATTTCTTTTTGTGAATCTATTCAACATTTTATCATTTAATCATAAATGTAACACTCTACTTGTTTCGATTACAAATAAAATCTCAAAGTAAAATGAACTGTAATAAGAGGATATTAGCCAAAGAAGTACAGATTTCCTAGAATACAATACACAGAACTCAAGAAACTTAAAAACAAGAAGGGTCCAAGTGAGAATGATTCAATCACACTTGTAAGGGAGAAGAAAGAAATCACACGAGGCAGAGAGAGAGAGAGAGAAAGAGAGAGAGAGAGAGAGAGAGAAAGAGAGAGAGAGAGAGAGAGAGAGAGAGAGAGAGAGAGAGAGAGAGAGAGAGAGAGAGAGAGAGAGAGAGAGAGAACTAGATGGGAGACAGGAGGGGGAGGAAAAAAATAAACACATTCAGGTATGGGAAGGCAGGAGAGAAGCCATGAAGGTTAGCAGTTCTCCCAAGTCTGCCTGCCCAGAGCATAGGAGGAACTCTGGCCAGATGTGGAATATCCTCCCTACCCCTCCTTCCCCTGACTTCATTAGTTTCCACATATTTGGTTCTAAATTTTCATTTTTTAATAAGTCTATGACAATCCTAGAACTGAGGTATCACAAAACTGGTTCATTCTTGTTTTCTGCAATGATCACTTTTCATAATATTAAAAGAGCTGGAGTTCTATTCATCCCTCCATGTTAAAATTAACTAGGTCCTAAGATTGCTGTTTTTACTGACTGCATGTGCTGCTGTTCCCAGTCCATGTCTCCATTCAGAGATCAAAAAGATGCAGCAGCCTTATGACTTGACTAGGACAATTGAGAATCCTGAAATGGGTTACTGGGCCCAACTGGCTAATAAAGAAAAGCCACTTGGAATGTCATGGTTTCCATAATTAACGTTTGATCTGTGCCGGCTGGCTGATAACTCATGGCCTGACACCCAACAGACTTTATAACATTCATACACTAAGTAGACTTAGGGAGACTTTTTTATATGTCTGGGGAAAAGAGAACTGTGGCATATGGGGAACCAGAACAATTCTATTATGCTTTTTGTAGTTGTGAAACATCGGGATGGAAGGCATCAAAGGAAGATCTTATCACAGTCACCTGACAGGAGAGGGAATCTGAAGTTCAACTTAAGTTCACCAGCCTAGGAGAGCAGGAAAAGGGCTGGGAAACTGGGAAACCTTGGGGCCTCCGATTTTATATTATTGGGGGGAAAAACCTCAAACTCATTTTCACAATTAGGCTCCTGATAAAACCAATAGTAAACCCCCTGAATGTGACTGTAGGACCATACCGAATTCTGGCAAACACTAAACCTATAGAATGAGGTCTTGCCCTGAAAAACCTATGCCACAGTCTGTTCTCAAACCAGTGTTTTTTGACCTCCCAGTCCTCCCCAGAAGGCTCCCTGTCCCCGAAGAACTGCTCTGGTAAATGATGCTAAAAACCTTTCAAATTTTGACCAGTTCCCAACCAGAGCTAACCATCTTCTGCTGGCTGTGTTATTATGCCAGAAACCCTTTTTATGAAGATGTTGGATTTATGTCTAAATATAATGAGTCTGAGAGAGACACTGCATGCATATGGTCCCAAGAAAAGAACCTTAACCATGTAGACCATATCAGGACAGGGGACCTGGCTGGGAAAAGCTCCCTTGTCACATCAACATATGTGTAACCAAAATACCCCCATGGTGCATTCCAAATGAGTTATTTCCCCTGAACAGGCATGGTGGGCCTGTTCAACAGGATTGACTCTGTGTGTGCATGGAGAGGTTCTTAATTCCCCTACTGCAACAGAGTTCTCTATTCTAGTCCAATTTGTGCCATTCATAACCTATTATTCAGAGGAAATAGTGCTGAGGAACCTAATAGGGCATGTTGGGGGAGACCTCAAAAGACAGAAGAGAGAAACTATTTCCCTAACGTTGGTTATAATTTTGGGAGCAGGGCTACCTGGTGCAGGCACTGGGATAGCAGCCCTAACATTGTAAGAGAATAACTATACAGCCTTAAATTAAATACAGATCAAGACAGCCAATGCTTAGAAAAATCCATTGCACACCTAGAGTGAAATGTAGATTTCCTGGCTGAGGTAGTTGAACAGAACAGACAAGGGTTATACTTTGTCTTCCTGCATCTGGGAGGCTTGTGTGTTGATGTATTCAAAGAATGTTGGTTTTATGTAAATCACTCTGGCATTACTAGTTAAGGTTAGAGAAAGCATAGAGAGGTACCAAAGAGAACAAGAAAACTCCAAAAGCTGGCATCATTACCTATTTGATAATTCCCCATGGTTAACTACTCTCATTTCCACAATCACAGGGTCCCTTATACGTTTTTTTGTTGCTGCTCACATTTTGGCCATGCATAATTAAAAAGCTTTTGCAGTATATAAAGCAGAGATTACGGACTATTCAACTGATGGTGATGAGGTCCCAGTACAAACCAGTTAGCACAGACGATTTAGGCCTATAAAGAGTCCAAGATTGGCCTCTAGCGTCAACAAAAAGAGGGGAGAATGTTGTAACCCTCGGATTACTAATACTAGAGAGACTTCAGTGTTGTATAGACAGAGGCTCCCATCCTCCTTTCCCCCTTCCCTCTTCCCCTGCGGCTATGCAGATAGCAAACAGGTGGTTTCTGTGCAGCATCCTCCTGCAGCAGACTGGGCTGCCTCTTCCTCCCCTAGAGTTACAATGACAGGGCCCATAATGAGGACACATTCTCTCTGCCTCTGCGTCTGCAAAAACCAAAACTCCTGCTGGAAAGAACTTCAAGTACCTATCCTTGAGACCTTAGAGAAAAAGCAAGCTCAAGGGACACCATGGAAAAAGTAAAAGGTAAGCAGATGTCAGCTCACAGACAGATAAAACTGGCCATAAAGTTAGTCCTTGAACAGACACTCATTACCCCCCTCCCATTTCAGTACTATTACACCTTCTAGTCACCTTTTCTGTAAATATTTACACAATTCCTATGCTGTATATAAACCCAATTTTTTTTTTTTTTTGGATTCAGGGTCACTTGCCAGCATTCATGCAGTGAATGCTAGTTAGGCGAACCAAGGTTGAACTTGAAAATAAGAATTTTTGTGAGTTTCAGTAGAGTTTGTAATTCTTGGGCTCATCTGCGTTTCCTGTGGACAACGAGCATAACATACTTAGCTATTAAGAATGAGGACATCAAAAAAAAAAAATCCAAAACCACCACCACCACCAAAAACAACAACAAAAACAACAACAACAACAAACAAAAACAAAAAACAAAACAAAAAAAATGAGGACATCCTGAGATTAATAGGCAAACAGATGGAACCAGAAAATACCATGCTTAGTGAGGTAACTCAGACACAAAAGAACATTCATGGTATGTATTCACTAACAAATGGATACTAGCCAAAAACCCAAAACCAAACAAAACCAAACCAAACAAACAACAACAAAAAAAATACAGAATACACAGGATACAGTCCACAGAACTCAAAGAGCTCAAGAAGCTGAAGTACCCAAGTGAAGACGCCTCGGTCCTAATTGGGAGGGAGAAGAAAGCAACCACAATTTGGGAGGGAAGAAAGAACATGAAAGGGAAAGTGGAAAGGGGTAGAGTGGGGGATGGTTTCTGATCTGGTATTGGATAAGGGCAAAAGACTGAAGCCTTGAGGGCCAGCAGAAATAAGGGAAATAGGCAAACTCAGGAAATAGGATGTTTCAAGGATGCCCTATAATGCACCAGAGACCTGGGAGGTGAGAGATTCCAGCTTCAGGCTATTATAAATTAGGCTGCTATGAACATAGTGGAGCATGTGTCCTTATTACAAGTTGGAACAACTTCTGGGTATATGCCCAGTAGAGGTATTGCTGGATCTTCCTGTATTACTATGTCCAATTTTCTGTGGAACCACCACACTGATTTCCAGAGTGGTTGTACCAGCTTGCAATCTCACCAATAATGGAGGAGTGTTCCTCTTTCTCCACATCCCCGCCAGCATCTTCTGTCACCTGAATTTTTGATCTTAGCCATTCTGACTGGTGTGAGGTGGATGGAATCTCAAGGGTGTTTTGATTTGTATCTCTCTGATGATTAAGGATGTTGAACATCTTTTTGCTTCTCATACATTCTGTATTCCTCAGTTGAGAATTCTTTGTTTAGCTCTGTACCCCATTTTTAATAGGGTTATTTGTTTTTTTGGAATTCATCTTCCTGAGTTCTTTATATATATTGGATATTAGTCTCATATATGATTTAGGATAGGTAAAGATCCTTTCCCAATATATTGGTGGTCTTTTTGTCTTATTGACAGTGTCTTTTGCCTTACAGAAGCTTTGCAATTTTCTGAGGTCCGGTTTGTGGATTCTTGATCTTAAAGCACAAGCCATTGCTCTTCTGTTCAAGAATTTTCCCCCTGTGCCCATATCTTAATGGCTTTAATCCACTTTCTTCTCTATAAGTTTCAGTGTCTCTGGTTTTATATAGAGTTCTTTGATCCACTTAGACTTGAGTTTCTTTTTCTTTCTTTTCTAGATATATTGGATTTTTTGCTAATATTCATTATAGAACAATATGTGAAATGTTCGTAAAAAACATTCCTAAATGTTCCATAACCTTCCCAAACACTGTCTCTAGCTGGAGAACAACTGCTTAAATATATTAGCCTACTCAAAATATTATATATTCAAATCATAATAAGACTGAAGCTATGGTGACAGCTAGAGGCGTAAATTGCTTCTGAGTAAAATTTTAATACTAAATGGACAACTTTGACCATAGAACAGGCACTGAGTTAACATGTCATATGTGGGCATAAATATAACACTTCCTGTTTAAACGTGTACACTGTGTTTAAACTGTAAGACAGACTTTGCAACACCTATTCTCTTGTTTGTCTTCACAATATTTTATTATTGAATAAAGCTTATTTGTATGAATTTTATTACTTGTCTAATTGGTTGTTATATAGGAGATAGGTTTCCAGGCATACTACTTCTATGACTTCTAACTTTGTGATTGCTAGTCTTAGTTGTTAACTTTACTGAATATTGATTAACTAAAAGTGAAAAGCACTGGATTTGAGTGATTTTTGGTTCATTGCCACATTTGAGGTCTAAAAACCTATCCTAACTCTGGGACACATATTCTTGTGCTAGCCTATGTAAAGCACATAAAAGACCCCTTTTGTTTTTGCCTGCTTGTCTTCATTCTCACAGGTATGCTTGTTCTTTTGAAGGTTTTAGAGTATATTTCTTTGGGAGTCCAACATATACTGAAGAACATCTGGGAAATTCAGTCTTGTGGACAGAATATCTATTGGATTCCTTGACTTTCTTTCTATAGACATCTATTTTTAAATACCTGGGCTGGACCACAGTGTATAAATCCCTCTACAAACACACACACACACACACACACACACACACACACACATAATTATTTCAGTTTTTTCTTTAAAGAATTTTGACTACCATACCTAAAATCTCTAAAATTAAATTTATCTTCCTATATCCAATTACTTTCATGCTGCTGTTTTGAAGATATTCTAAACTATGTCATACTATCCATTTTACTAATTATTTTATTTATTTATATTTCAAATGTGATCCCCTTCAGCATACTCCGTCCATGAGACCCCTACCACACTTCCCTCCTCTCTCTAAAAGTTTACTCTCCCACCCACCTCTCTAGAATTCCCCTTTTCTGGGGACATAAAGCTTCCACAGTACAAGAACACACCCTCATCGCAATGAGGGCAGACAATGCAATCCTCTGCTACATATGTATAGTAGGGGTTATGGACTAGTACATGTATGCTTTTTGGTTGGTGGCTTAGTACCTGAGAATTCTGGGAAATCTAGTTTTTTCATGGTGTTGTTCTTCCTATAGGGTTGCAATTCCCTTCAGTTCCTTCAGTCTCTGCTCAAACTCTTCCATTGGGGTTCCTGGGTTTAGACCAATGGTTGGCTGTAAATATCTGCATCTGTCTCAGTCATTTGATGGCATAGCCTCTTTTAGGACAGTCATCCCATGTTCCTGTCTGAAAGCATATCTTGGTCAATTAACAAATGGGACCTCCTGAAACTGAAAAGGTTCTGTAAGGCAAAGGACACTGTCAATAGGACAAAATGGCAACCTACTAATGGAGAATAGAACTTTACTAACCCTACATCTGATCGAGGGCTAATATTCAAAATATACAAAGAATTCAAGAAGCTAGACTCCAAAAAAAAAAAAAAACACCCTAATGAAAAAATGAGCTTTAGAGCTAAACAAAATTCTCAATTTAGGCATCTCAAAAGCCTGAGAAGCACCTAAAGAAATGTTCAACATCCTTATTTATAGTGCAATACAAATCAAAACCACGCTGAGATTCCATCCTAAACCAATCAGAATGGTTGAGACCAAAATGTCAGGGGAAAATATCTGCTATAGCAAATGTAGATAAAAAGAACACTTTATCTTTGCTAGTGGGATTGCAAAATGTTTTCCGGATTCCATAATCTGGAAAATATTCTGGCATTTCTTCACAAAATTGGAAATAAGTCTATCTGAATAGTCATATATACAACTTCTGGGCATATACCCCAAAATGCTCTACCATATCATAAGTAAATCTTCAGTGTTTACACAGCAGCCTTAATAATAATAGCGGAGGTTCAGGGACTATGCGGAATTTAGGAAATTAATCTGAAGAGATGACACGGTGCACCACAGAACCAGACAGCTTCTGGGAAAGGAGGAGCCACAGAACCGCTGAGGCAGCAACCTTTTAGGGCAACAGACAGCCAGCCACTCTCCCGACCAGAGGCCAGGTATCTGCCTGGTTCGGAAGGCCTCAGACTCAGGAGGAGCAGGTGCCACCTTGGTTCTGGGATGCCACAAAACTTAGGAACTAAGTCTGCACAGGTGAGATTTTGCACCACAGAAGCTGACAGCTTCTGGGACCTGCCAAGCAACACAGCTTCTGGAAAAGGTACTGTTTTGGGCCCACTTCTTCAGCCAGGATGAGGTCCAAACGGAAGATAATCTGTGCACCTTCCCTGTAAGAGGAGAGCTTGCCAGCAGAGAGAGCTCTAAGCACTGAAACTCAGAGGAGAGAGCCTGTCTCCCAGGTCTGCTGATAGACGGTAACAGAATCACTAGAAGAACAATCTCAAAACACAGTCAACTATAACATCTAACTCCAGAGGTTACCAAATGTCGAAAGGAAAACGTAGGAATCTTACTAACAGGAACCAAGACCACTCACCATCATCAGAACCCAGCACTCCCACTTTGCCCAGTCCAGGGCACCCCAACACACCCGAAAACCTAGACCCAGATTTAAAAGCATATCTCATGATGATGGAAGAGGACATCAAGAATGACTTTAATAACTCACTTAAAGAAATACAGGAGAACACTGCTAAAGAGTTACAAGTCCTTATAGAAAAACAGGAAAACACATCCAAACAGGTGATGGAAATGAACAAAACCATACTAGACCTAAAAAGGGAAGTAGATACAATAAAGAAAACTCAAAGTGAGGCAACACTGGAGATAGAAACCCTAGGAAAGTAATCAGGAACCATAGATTTGAGCATCAGCAACAGAATACAAGACATGGAAGAGAGAATCTCAGGTGCAGAAGATCCCATAGAGAACATCGGCACAACAATCAAAGAAAATGGAAAATGCAAAAAGATCCTTACTCAAAATATCCAGGAAATTGAGGACACAATGAGAAGACCAAACCTAAGGATAATAGGGGTGGATCAGAATGAAGATTTTCAACTCAAAGGACCAGCAAATATCTTCAACAAAATTATTGAAGAAAACTTCCCAAATCTAAAGAAAGAGATGCCCATGAACATACAAGAAGCATACAGAACTCCCAATGGACTGGACCAGAAAAGAAATTCCCCCCTACACATAATAATCAGAACAACAAATGCACTAAATAAAGATAGAATACTAAAAGCAGTAAGGGAAAAAGGTTAAGTAAATTATAAAGGCAAGTCAATCAGAATTACACCAGATTTTTCACCAGAGACTATGAAAGCCAGAAGAGCCTGGACAGATGTTATACGGACACTAAGAGAACACAAATTCCAGCCATGGCTACCATACCCAGCCAAACTCTCCATTACAATAGATAGAGAAAGAAAAGTATTCCATGACAAAAACAAATTCACGTATTACCTTTCCACAAATCCAGCCCTTCAAAGGATAATAACAACAACAACAGAAAAAAAATACAAGGAAGGGAACCTTGCCCTAGAAAAAACAAGAAGGTAATCCCTCAACAAACCTAAAAGAAGACAGCCACAAAAACAGAATGCCAACTTTAACAACAAAAATAAGAGGAACCAGAAAAAAGAATTCTCACCTGAGGAATACCGAAAGGCTGAGAAACACCCGAAAAAATGTTCAACATCCTTGATCATCAGAGAAATGCAAATCAAAACAACCCTGAGATTTCATCTCACACCAGTCAGAATGGCCAAGATGAAAAATTTAGGTGACAGCAGATTCTGGCGCAGATGTGGAGAAAGAGGAACACTCCTCCATTGTTGGTGGGATTGCAAGCTGGTATAACCTCTCTTGAAATCAGACTGGCGGTTCCTCTGAAAATTGGACATAGTACTACTGGAAGATCCTGCAATACCTCTTCTGGGCATATATCCAAAGATGTCCCAACCGGTAAGAAGGACACATGCTCCACTATGTTCATAGCAGCCTTATTTATAATAGCCAGAAGCTGGAAATAACCCAGATGTCCCTCAACAGAGGAATGGATACAAAAAATTTGGTACATTTACACAATGGAGTACTACTCAGCTATTAAAAAGAATGAATTCACAAAATTCCTAGGCAAATTGTTGGACCTGGAGGGCATCAATCTGAGTGAGGTAACCCAATCACAAAAGAACTCAAATGAAATGTACTCACTGATAAGTGGATATTAACCCAGAAACTTAGTATAGCAAGATATAAGGTACAATACGTAAAACATATGAAACTGAAGAAGAACGAAAACCAAAGTGTGGACAATTTGCTCATTCTTATAATTGGAAACAATCACCCATGTAAGGAGTTACATAGACAAAGTTTGGAGCTGAGACAAAAGGTCCATCAAAAGACTGCCATATCCAGGAATCCATCCCATAATTAGCCTCCAAGCGATGACACCATTGCATACACTAGCAAGCCTTTGATGCAAGGATGGTGATATAGCTGTCCCTTGTGAGACTAGGCCGGGGCCTAGCAAATACAGAAGTGGATGCTCACAGTCAACTATTGGATGGATCACAGGACCCCCAATGGAGGAGCTAGAGAAAGTATCCAAGGAGCTAAAGAGATCTGCAACCCTAGCGGAGGAACAACATTATGAACTAACCAGTACCCCAGAGCTCTTGAATCTAGCTGCATATGTATTAAAAGATGACTTAGTCGGCCATCACTGGAAAGAGAGGCCCATTGGTCAGGCAAACGTTATATGCTCCAGCACAGGGGAATGCCAGGGCCAAAAAATGGGAATGGGTGGGTAGGGGACTGGGGGGGGAGCTTTTGGGATAGCATTGGAAATGCAATTGAAGAAAATACGTAATAAAAAAATTAAATTGAGAAATACTCAAAATAATTTAGCAAAAATCAGGAACAAGAAAATGCTGTTCAGTCTCTGCAAATCTATTTAATAGAGTACTTGACATTCTAGTTATAGGAATAAGACAACTGAAGAGGATCAAGGAGATACAAATTAGAAAGGAAGAAATCAAAGTATCATTATTTATAAGATAGTATAGATAAACAATTCCAACAATGCTACCAGATGATAAACACCTCGAGCACAGATGATAAACACCTGGAGCAACGTGTCTAGATTCAAAATTAATTAATTAAATAATTATAAATAAATAAATAAATAAATAAATAAATAAATAAATAAATAAATAAAAAGAAGAAGGTGCTGGAAGAGTGTGACCCAGTTTCGCAGTTCTCTGGTTCCAGGGCAACAAAAGTAACATAAAGAAGTTAGTAGGTAATAACCAGGATTGTCAGTGGGAGGTTGATTAACGACATAGAGGCTAGAAAGTGGCCCAACTGTTACACTGTTTAAAGCATAAAAAAATATAAAAATTCTGTGAGTTATTTTCATAAGGGAGTGCAAATCATTGGGGCAGGAAACAGAAACATGCAATTATGATTTATACATAACAATATTGTTACACTGAATAAAATAAAAAATAAGTTCCGGAGAACAAATGAATTTTGTACTTGTTATACTTAATATTATCATATACATATACCGTGAGTTAACTGTCAATATTCTTTAAAGTTATTATAAAATACCATAATTGTATCAAGTAATAGATGACATTTCAATAGTTGTAATCAGTTCATTATTATTTATATATAAAAAAACATGTATAAGACATATTTGTGACATACACCTTAATAAAAGAAAGGTAATACAAATTTTACAATATTACAGAACTCTGCCTATGTATTCTGGATGATCTCAAATGAATATTAATAAAAAAAAATACCAAGAATCACTGCCATTGAAAAATTAATAAAGTTGAAGTACAACTTACCCTATTGATCCATGAAACTCATTGTACTATAGAAGACATATTTCATAAAGTACAAAATAGGTGAATTAGAGTGTTTTAATTACTTTTCTGTTGTCAAAATAAGACACTGTGGCAAAAACAGCTTACAAATAAAGAGTTTATTAGGGGTTTATTCTTGGTTTCAGCGGCTTGGAATCCATGGTCATCATAATGGAAAGCATAGCAGCAAGTAGACCCACATGGCATTGGGATAACAATTTGAAGGCAGACAGAGTAATCTAACCAGGAATGGTAAAAGCGTTTACATCGCAAATCCCACCCACAGTGACACAACTTCTTCAACAAGGTCATATCAACTAATTATTCCTAAAAATTTACACTAACATGGGATCAAGTACTCAAATATTTGAGCCAAATGAGATTGTTCCCATCCAAAGAAGCCCCCAAACCATACTTATTTTGTTTTTCAGATCATCTGTTAATGTGTTTCTTTATTGTCTGTTGTGGTGTTTAATTTTAATTGTCATCTTGACACACACTAGAATCACTTGATAAAGCAATCAAAATTGTGTGGATAAGACTGACATATGGGCCAGGCATGGTGGTGCACACATTTAATCCCATAACTTGGAAGGCAGAGGCAGGCAGATTTCTGAGTTCGAGGCCAGCCTGGTCTACAAAAGGAAGTCCAGGACAGCCAGGGCTATACAGAGAAACCCTGGCTTGAAAAACAAAAACAAAAACAAACAAACAAACAAAAAAGACTGACATACGTTTGTATTAATTATTAGTTGATATAGGAACACCCACTCTGATTATAGTTGACACAATTTTTTATTTTTTATTTGGGCTGTGGACACTTCTGTGAATGAAAAAAGTAGCTAAGTCACAAGAACATACAAGGATATACTCATTTCTCAATCCTTCTGAATGCAGACATGTGACCATCTACCTAGGGAACTTTCATTAGATGAAAAGTGACAAATTGTAACTTCTAATTACAAGCAAAATTAAGCCTTTCTCCCTAAGATGGTTTGTTTAGAGCATTTTATTGTAGTAATAGAAATAAGACTGGAAGACTCATGAAGTAACAAGACAAATTTATAAGTTCTCATCGTGTACTTTTCAAGTTCTGTGGCATTTTTTTACACACAATAATTTCTACACATCCTTTGATTAACATGGATGTTTGCTGAAATTATAAACAAAAAGTCTAGACCAACTTCAGGCACCCCAGGTAACATTCCACTCTAGGCTCTAGGCTTACCAACTCCCCTTCAAGTATTTTGAACAACTATAAAGTGCAACCCATGACCTGACACCATATTCCTTCTCACAACTTGAGCTGAAGATCTCTGCTTTTTTTTTTTTTTGGAGGCCCTACCTATGGAACCCAGAGGTAATGTTGACACCCAAAACCTCAGAAGACAGAGTAGTCACAAAACTCTCAGCAAAGACACCCTCCTGGATCTGAAGACTTCCTGGTCACTAGAACCCCAAGGCATTAAGACCAGAAAACCTGGAGGAAACAGAGACCAAGGGAATAAAAACATCAACAAAAAAAAAAAACAAAAAACCATGCATCTGACAATTACATATGTAGAAATCAATATATAAACCTATAATAATCTCAAAATTCAAGTAGGTAGAGGACAATCTAAGAACACACTCTACAACAATTTGGGAAACCTGACAGCACTTAGCCACAGATGCCTTACTGTAGAACACTCTGGCTGTTCCATCATAGGTGAAGCACAAGAAAATGATCTTAAATCCAATTTAATGGAGATGGTAGATGTCTTTAAAGAAGAACTACATAAGTCCCTTAAAGAAATAGAGGCATGCACAATGAAACAGGTGAAGTAATTGAATAAACTGTTTAAGACCTAAAAGTGGAAATAGAAACAATAACGAATGAAAAAAGTCGCTAGGAGAGAGAAAATGTAATGAGTGACTTTCTGAAGATAGTCCAACATTTTGGACAGATGTGATGGATCTCTGAATTGCAAGGCCTTCATACATTTCATTTGAGGAATCAATCTTTCCTCTAAGTATTCTAGAGTATAATTTTTCCTGGCATATAGCCCATCCTATTGGATGCAGATCAACAAACATGTACTCTCTTGTAGTAATGCTATGTAAATAAATTAATGATTTCTTACTACTTTATATAATTTTATAGAATTACTAAATATACATATGAAATTTTGAGCTCTTTATTGAAAAGCTGCAGTTGAAGTTCTGTAAGACTTCTTGTGTCAAAGACTAATTGCATTAGGATAAAATGCAGGCTTAAAACAAATTTATAATCAGAGAAACTATTCCTTCTATGATAGATGTGAATGCATTATCTGATAAGAATTTTCACAAACTGAGAATGATCAATTTCTAGGATGTTCAAAGACAAAAGATAAAATATTGACTAGATTTATCTGTATAAAACTTCAAAATGAATGAGACACTAGGCAGATGATTGACACCCTTGACATAAAATTTAGTTAAAACTTGTATGAACTTGTGGAGTTACTAGCAGCTAATGAATATATGATTAATAACCAATCACAAGGGACTTGCAGGTAAACATTCTTCCTGACATTCCTTATTTGATTTATTGACTTGTAGTAATTTTGTGAACTTGATAGTACCTTTTATAAAATAGAAGCATGGAATACCATATGATCATGTATTCTGAGCAAGTGTTAGAATTGAATACAATAGAAAATAGGTTCCCCCTTTTGTCTCTCTCCTAGAAATAAAGTCTAAAGCCTTCTTTTGAAGCAAGTACTTTTTCTTGTGAATGTGAATTTCTCTGGCTAAACAAGTTAAAGAACTTTTACCACTGAGCAGGGAAGGCACTGTGTCCTAAATCAATACTCCACTATTAAACCACATGTATTAATCATCAAAGGTGGGCAAATTTAACCACAAAATAAGCCAGAAAGTTTTAAGCTTCCAGAAGCCATCAGCTTTCAACCATCAGGGCAATTAGAAGTAAATTTAAAAAGGAAAGAGGAATTAAAGATTTTCTAGAATTCAATGAATTGCACAAAATTCCAAGTAAATGGGGTACAATGAAAACAGAGCTAAGATGAAGGTTCATAGTTATGAGTGTCTTCATAAGAAATTGTCGAGATCTCATACTCACCAATTAACAGCATGTCAGAAAGCTCTGGTTCAAATAGAAGCACAGCCACCAAATATAAATAGACAGCAGGAAATAATCAAACTCAAAACAAAAATCAATAAAAAAAATCAAAGAGAACAAGACAAAGAATCAGGCAACAAACATTTGGTTCTTTGAGGAAATCATCAGGATGGACAAACCTTTTTTCAAAACTAACTAAAAGAAAGAGAGCGAAAGCATACAAATTAACAAAATTAGAAATGAAGAAGAAGACATAACAACAGACACCGAGATCATTGGGTTTCACTTCAAACCCTGTACTCCAGAAACATGGAAAACCAAAATAGAAAAAATAAAAAGGACAATTTTCTCAATAGATACAATTTGGTAAAGCTGAATCAAGATCAACTTGAATAGTCCTATAGCCAAAGGAAATATAACCTATCATTTAATATCTCCCAAACAAAACCAGACAAGTTCAGATGGTTTTAGAGCAGGATTATACCATACTTTCAAAAAAGTGCTAATACTGAGACACAAATTATTTCACTAGATAAAAACAGAAGGAAAATTGACAAAATTTACTTTATGGGAATACAGTCAATGTGAGACTTAAGTCACACAAAGACTCAACAAAGAAAGAGAATTTCGGACCAATTGCCCTTATAAACATCGATTTAAAAATACTCAATAAAATACTTGTAAACAGAATTCAAAGATATATGAAAAATATCACCCCTATGATGAAGTAGAGTTCATTTTACATATGCAGGGATGGATCAACATACCAAACTCTTTCACTGTAATCTACCATGAAAGCAAACTAAAAGGAAAAAATACCACAAGTTTATCATAGTCAATGTTGAAGAAGACTCCAACAAAATCCAACACTCTTTGATGATAAATTCTTAAAGAGATGAGGGATACATGTCACATGCTTGAACATAATAAAGCCAATACATTGAAAGCTGACACCCAATATCAAATTAAATGGAGAGAAAAAAAATATTCCCTAAAAAGCAATAATATGGTAAAAGTATATATTCTCTGTATCTATTCTGTATAGCACCTGAAGTTTTAGAAACAACAATAAGGAAAGGAAGAAGATCAAGGTATACAAATTGAAAAGGAAAAAGTCAAACTATTGCTATTCAGATACAATAGAATACATAAGTGACATGATGCAAAATTAATTGAAAATAAACAGTATACTTCCTATAAAGAGTCTCTCTTCCTATTGATGCCAGATAAGGCCATCCTTTACTACATGTGCACCTGAAGCCATGGGTCCCTCCATGTGTTTTATTTGGTTGGAGCTTTAGTTCCTGGGAGCTCTGAGGAGTCTGGTTGGTTGATATTGTTGTTTTTCCTATGATATTGCAAACCTCTTCAGCTCCTTCAGTCCTTCCCCTAACTTCTACATTGGGGTCCCAAAGCTCATTCTGATGGTTGACTGCAAGCATCCACATCTGTATCAGTAAGGATTTGGCAAAGCCTCTCAGGAAACATCTATATCAGGCTCCTCTCAGCAAGCATTTGTTGGCATCAGCAATAGTGCCTGGGCTTGGTGGCTGCAGATGGGATATATCCCCATATGGGGCAGTCTCTGAATGGCTTTTCCTTCAGACTCTGCTCTATTCTTTGTCCCTGTATTTCCTTTCAACATGAACAATACGGGGTCAAAATTTTTGAAAAAGGTAGGGGACCCATCTTTCAACCAGACCCAATTCCTAACCTCTGGATATGGTTTCTACAGGTACTCTCTCCCCTTTGTTGGGGATTTCACCTAATGTCATCCCCATAGGGTCCTGTGATCCTCTTGTTTCCTGGAATCTGGAACTTTCTGTTGGCTTCCCCCAGTTCCCTATCCCCAGTTTCAAGCTGTAATACAGAGAAGAAGCGATAAAGACTGCATGGTATTGGCATAAATACAGATAGGTTGATCAATAAATTGATGTGAAGACACAGAAGTGAATCCGTACATATGAACACTTGATTTTAACAAGACGCCAAAACTCTACAGTGGAATAGATGAAACATTTTCAACAAATGATGCTGGTAGTAATGGATATCTGCTTGTAGAATACTACAAGTAGATCCATATCTATTACCCTGCACAAAAGTCATGTCTTAATGGATCAAGGATCTGATCAAGAAACCCTGATATACTAAATCTGATAAAAGAGGAAGTGGAGAATAACCTTGAAATCTTTGGCATAGAAGATGACGTCCTAAACAGAACTCTAGTAGTTCACCCACTAAGATCAACAATTGATAAATGAAACCTCATTAAACTGAAAATATTTTGTAAGGCATGGGGCACTGCCAATAGAACAATATGTCAGCTTACAGAATGGCTTAATCAACCCTATATCTGACAGAATATTGATATCCAAAATATATATAGAACTCAACAAATTAAACATCAACAAAGCAAATAATACATTAAAAATGGGGAACAGTGCTAAGCAAAGAATTCTTGATAGAGGAATCTAATGGCTGAGAAGCACTTAAAGAAATGTTCATTATCCTTAGTCATAAGGTAAATGCAAAATGATATGACACTGAGATTTTATCTTACAAACATCAGAATGGCTAATATCTAAGACTTAAATGACAGCACATTCTGCCTCAGGGACAAAGACAGACAACACATCAGAGTAAAAGGCTAGAAAACAATTTTCCAAGCAAATTGTCTGAAGAAAAAAGCTTTAGTAGCCATTCTAATATCAAACAAAATCGACTTCCAAAACAAAGTTATCAAAAAATTCAAGGAAGGACAGCACATTATGTTGAGGTTGTTGAAGTAATGGAAGACTCCTTCATTGCTGGTATGAATGTAAACTTGTACAATAACTTTGGAAATAAATTTGGTGGCGTCTCAGAAAATTGGGAGTAATTGTATCAAAAAAAAACAAAACAAAAAACAAAAAACAAAACAAAAAACAAAACAAAACAAAACAAAAAAACAAACAAACAAAAAAAACAAAAAACAAAAAACAAAAACAGCTATAACACTCCTAGGTATATACCAAAAAGGAAACTCCATCCTACCACCATAAGAGTACTTACTAAATTATGTTCATAGAGACATTATTAATAATAGCCAGAAACTGGAAACAACCTAGATATCTCTCAATCAAAAATAGAATAAAGAAAATATGGTACACTTATACAGTGGAATACTTCACAACTATTAAAAACAAAGACAATTTGAAATTTGTACAAAAAATAGATGGCACAAGATAATATCACCATGAGTGAGGTACCCTTGACCCACAAAGGCAAACATTGTACATATTCACATATAAGTTGGTACTGATTATAAAGGATAACCATGTTGTAATCCAAAGATGCCAAAAATGATATCTCACTGAGATTGGAATATAGACTAGGCATTTTCATTGGACATGGGAATAGCACTGGAAAAGAGTTGGCGTTTGGATGTAAACCAGAAGGATCATGAGGGGAAAGAATTGAGGGAGGGAGTACTGGAAGAGACAACTGGATTGGGGGAATACATCTCTGAAATGAGCTAGAAACCTACAGAAATAGAAATTTCTCAGAATCTAAGACAGTGAATTGAGGGTAACAGTAACTAACCCTCTTTGCAATGGGTAATATGAAGCCTGAAATGTCCATCTACTGTATCCAGGCAAGATTTTCAATGGAGGGAATGGGATACCAGTCCTACTATAAAAACTTCATCGTCCAATTTCTCCTGCCTACAAGATGTGCAGGGGTAAAGTTAGAACAAATATTGAGGGAATGGTCAACCAATGACTGGACCAGCTTGAGACATATGCCAAGAAATAGAGCACATCCTTGATATTGTTAACAATGTTCTGCTATACTGGCAATAGGAGTCTAGCATAACTGTCATGAGAAAGACTTCAACTAGCAATTGATGGAGGCATATGCAAGAACCACAGCCAAAATTTCATTTGACTCAAGCGGATCTGTGAAATAAGAAGAAGGTTTACTGGAGTCAATGAGGTCAAGGTAACCACAAGAAAATTCACAATATCAACTTACCTGAGTTCTTGGGGCCACACAGACACTGAGCCAACAAGGTAGCATTCATGAGAATGACCTTGGCCCTTGGCACATATGTAAAATTTATGTAGCTTGGGATTCATGTGGAACACTTAACAATGTGAGAACAGTCTCTCCCTGTCTCTGTTGCCTGCCTTTGAGACATTTTCAGCTGATTGAGCTGCCTCTTCTAGCTTTAATAGGAGAGGATGTTCCTAGTGTGTAATTTGATATGACAAGGCAGTATTATATCTATGGGAGGTCTCTTCTTTTCTGAAGAGAAAGAGAGGAGGAATGCATTGGGGAAGGTGAGCTCCTGGGAAGGACTTCAAGAAGAGGAGGGAGGGGAAGCTATATTTGAGATGTATTTTCTGATTACAGTTTCCCCTAACAGTTACTCCTTCAGGTTCCTTCCCACTTCTCCTCTAATCCAGATTCCAACTGTCTGTCACTTTTTAGGAAACAAATATTTATCTAAAGATTACTAGTGAAATAAACCAAACTAACTGAATAGGACAAAACAACCAAAGAAAATAAACAAATGCACACACACACACACACACACACAAACACACACACACACACACACACACACACACACACACACACAAAACAAAAAAACAAACAAAAAAACATATATTGATACAGAAACACACATTCTCATACACTATCTTATCAAAACCCCAAACCAGAAAACATAATATACACAAAGAATCTGTATGATAGGAAAGCAAACAAACAAAATACCCAAAGTTAACTTTCTTAGACAAAGAGGCTCTAAAGATGCTGTCTTACTTAGGGTTTTACTGCAGTGAACAGGCACTATGACCAAGGCAAGCCTTATAAAGGACAACATTTAATTGGAGGTAGCTTACAGGTTCAGATGTTCAGTCCATTATCATCAAGGTGGGAAATGGCAGCATCCAAGCAGGCATAGAGTTGGCACAGCTGAGAGTTCTACATCTTCATCTGTAAGGTTGCTAGTGGAAGACTGACTTCCTCACAGCTAAGATGAAGGTATTAAGCCCACACCTATAGTGACACACCTACTCCAAGACCATATCTCCTAATAGTGCCATTCCCTGTGCCAAGCATATACAATCACAGATATCATTAAGTGGAATCCATACTCAACAATTCTTGAATGACCAAGAACCTGAAACTAGAAATGCCAAGGATCTAGAGAAAGACCAAATACTACTATTCTACTAAAGGAGTATAGAAGTTAAATGACTCCTGTTGACATTTTGCTATACTCACAGATCTGTATCTTGCTCATTCATCATCACAGAAGTATCCTCATGCAGCAGATGGAAACAAATACAGAGACTTGCAGCCAGATAATATGCAAAGCCTGAGGGACCTTCTAACATTCAGTCCTACAAGAGAGGTCACCATCAAATTTCTACCTCAGGTTCAGAAAACACTGTAATAAAAGACAGAAACAGTGTAAGATCATAAAAACTATCTTGATTGAAACTACTAGAATTTAGTCCTAGCTACACACTTTTATTAAAAAACTAACAAGACTACTCATCATAAGTGTACCTCTTGTCAATAAGACATACAAACATATCTCATTATATTATGTTAATTTCCAAAGGAAAGCAATAGTTATGCCTAGCATAGTATCCAATATCCAATATACAACTGCAAATAAAGTATATGAATTTCCAGGGTATAATCATGCTTAACATGAGATAAAATTCCATATACAACTACAATCATATTTTATCTTTTAGAATAGGTTACAATTTCTTAATTGTAACACCATATATAATCAAAGACAAAACATTGTTTACTTTCAAAGTACACTGACATGAATATACATTCTCATGCAAAATAAGAGGAAAAGAAACATAAACAGGAAATACTGGAACAAATCAAGATCAAATCTAGTTAGAAAACCCCCAAATCCTAAATTTATGTACGTTGTGGCTTAAAAAGCTTTTCCTATCTAGTTTCATGACTACAATATATTTCTCTGTCTTGGGCTGGTTCCATTCTTTGTTTGTAGCTTTCTTTGAGAGATATCCCACAGCTGTGGACCTTCTTACATCCTGAGTGCTATATCACAATATAGGCTTCCCTTTCATACCTTCACAGAAAGCCTCTCTAGGCATCTATTCAGGGACTTCGCTGCAACCTGGATGCCCTCATTGGCTTTACATAACCACGTAGGAAGACTCCATGGCTCTTTTACTTTCTGTATCCTTCATTAATCTGACGAAAGAACTACATGGTGGATGTTGCCAAGTTCTTTTGCATGCTTACGATAGAACCTGCCTGCTTCCTTGAATACATTTCCATAAATTTGATATGTTGTTTTTCTGCTATGAACAGACAAATCCTTAGGACATTTCTTTGCACACGTTGCAGGATTAGCTTGGTGGATACTCACCTCGAGGAAACAATTCCCTTTATTACATTACTCCTTATATCTTTCAACACTAGCTATGGCTCCCACAAAAAAATTTTCTGGTGCTCTTTTTTTCTCCAAACTTAAATTCCAGCTCATCCCTTGAAGAATGAGTACAATCAGGAAAACAAAAGTCAAGAAGCATTAGCGATGTGGAAATAAAGTACAGCTCTACTGCTGGTGGGTGTTTAAGTTGGTACATCCAGGATAAAATCAGTGTGGAATTTGCTTAAAATATCTAAAAATAGAACTAACTGGTGACTCACCTATGTCACACTTGAGTGTAGAAAAGATAGCATGGTTATCTAGTGATACTTGCTCAGTCATTTTTGTTGCTTCTGTTTTCAAATTATCTAGGAGATGCATTCAGTTGTAACTAAATTTGCTAGAGAGTATATGGAACTTGAAAATACTATATAGTAAATGCGTTAAGTTAGGCCTATAAAGAGAAATGCTACGTGTCTGTAATCACATTTGGTCTAGCTTCAACTTTTAGATTTTATGTTTAACTTGGAGTATCTGTGGAGATAAGGAACCCCAAAGTGGCACATGGCATGGAAGAAAGGATGAAGCCTTTATGGAAGGAGGGAATGACAGAACACATGCAACATAATAGGAGGAGGAAACATTAGAGATTACAAGTTTAGGGAAGCATGAGGATAGGATTATGTCTGTTATTCCCTTACAGAATGCCACAATTTAGGAAGTTTATTTAAAATATTACAGTTAAGTGGCATTACTCTTGGTTACAGTCCAAAACTTGATACTACAACACTTTCTGAAGAAACCACATACTCGAGTAATAGAACATGAGTAAATAAAGTTATAACCAATCTTGAAATTTAATTCTTAGGGCTTGCTGTTATATAGTGGCAGAAAGTTCTGTTTATGCTACTAGCAGAGAAAGTAATCAAGCAGATTACACATCTGTGATCCCTGACAACAAGATTAGTGACTCATTTGAAATATACTGTGTACATATATATCATCTAGGTTTAAAGTAATATATTCTTGTTGTCTATTTTTCTGTGTTTACTTCTAGATCATAGGAACTATTTTACTGTTACCTAGAATTGATTTAAGGCAGAATACATTGTCTTAATAATTTCATGCCTACCTAAACATAAATACACAATATTGTTTAAAAAATAGTAATTATGAATATTTTCTATCTTCATTGGGTAGTGCCATAATAAGTACGTATTTCAGACTACTGATTAATAATATGAAACAAAAAATGTTACATTTTAGGATAGATAGTCACAAGACTCTCCATGGGATCTTAGTATCTCTAGTGAGTGGATCACAACATCTGCCTGGAAGAAAGTTCGAACACCAGATATCTGGGCACCTTCTCTGCAAGAGGAGATCATGCCTGCAGAGAGTACTCTGAACACTGAAACTCAGGAGAAAACTAGTCTCCCAGGTCTGCTGTTAGAGGCTAAAATAATCACCTGAGGAACAAGATATAACCAGAGACAATTATAACAACTAACTCCAGAGATTACCAGATGATGGAAGGCAAACATAAGAATCTTACTAACAGAAACCAAGACCACTCACCTTCATCAGAATTACAGCACTCCCACCTAACCCAGTCCTGGAAAGGTCAAAACACCCGAAAAGGTAGTCCTATATTTAATAGCATATCTCAGGTTGATGGGAAAGAATATCAAGAATGACTTTATTAACTCACTTAAAGAAATACAGGAGAACACTGCTAAATAGGTAGAAGACCTTAAGAGGAAGCACAAAAAAACCCTAAAAGAATTGAAGGAAAACACGAACAAACAGGTGATGGAATTGGATTAAACCATCCAAGACCTAAAAAGTGAAGTAGACACAATAAAGAATCCCCAAAGTAAGGCAACACTGGAGATAGAATACCTAGGCAAGAAATCTGGAACCATAAATATGAGCATCAGCACCAGAATACAAGAGATGGAAGAGAGAATGTCAGGTGCAGAAGATTCCATAGAGAACATTGGAACAGCAATCAAATAAAATAAAAAATGCAAAAGACCCTATCTCAAACATCCAGGAAATCCAGGACACAATGTGAAGTCCAAACCTACGGGTAATAGGAGTAGATGAGAATGAAGATTTTCAACTTAAAGGTCCAGCAAATATCTTCAAAAAATTATAGAAGAAAACTTGTTAAACCTAAAGAAAGACATGCCCATGAACATAGAAGAAGCCTACAGAATTCCATATAGACTGCACCAGAAAAAAAATTCCTCCTGACACAAAATAATCAGAAGAAGAAATGCACTAAATAGAGATATACTGTTAAAAGTAGTTAGGTAAAAAGGTCAGGTATCATATAAAGGCAGGCCTATCAGAATTACACCAGACTTTTCACCAGAGACTATGAAAGACAGAAGATCCTTGGCAGATGTTTTACAGACACTAAAAGAACACAAATGCCAGCCCAGGCTATTATACCCAGCCAAATTCTCAATTACCATAGATGGAGAAATCAAATTATTTCACGATAAAAAAATAAATTCACACATTAACTTTCCATGAATCCTGCCTTTCAAAGGATAATAACAGAAAAAAATAACAATAAAAGGACAGAAACCATGCCCTAGAAAAAGCAAGAAAGTAATCCCTCAACAAACCAAAAAGAGGACAGTCACAAGAACAGAATACAAACTCTAACAAAAACAACAACAAAAAAATAGGAAGCAACAATTACTTTTCCTTTATATCTCTTAATATAAATGAATTCAGTTCCCCAATAAAAAGACATATACTGACAGACTGGCTACAAAAACAGGATCCAATAGTCTGCTGCTTACAGGAAACCCATATCAGGAAAAAAGACAGACACTATCTCAGAGTGAAAGTCTGGAAAATAATTTTCCAAGCAAATGGTCTGAAGAAATCAGCTGGAGTAACCATTCAAATATCGTTTAAAATTGATTTCAAACCTAAAGTTATCAAAAAAGACAAAGAAGGACACTTCACACTCATCAAAGGTAAAATCCTCCAAGAGGAACTCTCAATTCTGAATATCTATGCTCCAAATGCAAGGGCAGTCCCATTCATTAAAGAAAGCTCAAAGCACACATTGCAGCTCACACAATAATAGTGGGAGGCTTCAACAAACCACTTTTATCAATGGACAAATCTTGGAAACAGAAACTAAACAGGGACACAGTGAAACTAACAGAAGTTATTAAACAAATGGACTTCATAGATATCTACAGAACGTTTTATCCTGAAACAAAAGGATATAACTTCTTCTCAGCACATCATGGTACCTTTTCCAAAATTGACCATATAATTGGTCACAAAACAGGCCTCAACTGATCAAAAATATTGCAATTGTCCAAAGCATGCTATCAGACCACCAAGGACTAAGGCTGATTGATCTTCAATAACAACATAAATAATGGAAAGCCAACATTCATGTTGAAAATGAACAAAAGTCTTTTCAGTGATACCTTGGTCAAGGAAGGAATAAAGAAAGAAATTAAAGACATTTTAGACTTTAATGAAAATAAAGCTACAATATACCCTAACTTATGAGAATCAATGAAATGGTTACTAAGAGGGAAACTCATAGATTTGAGTGCCTCCAAAAAGAAACCAGAGAGAGCACATACAAGCAGCTTGAAAACAAACGAAAAATCTCCAGAATAAAGGAAGCAAATTCAATCAAGAGGAGTAGATGGGAGGAAATAATCAAACTCAGGGGTGAAATTAACCAAGTGGAAAAAAGAAGAACTCCTTAAATAATCAACCAAAGAGGATTTGGTTGTTTGAGGAAATCAAAAAGATAGATAAATCCTTAGCTAGCATCCCTTAAGGCACAGAGACAGCATCCTAATTAACAAAATAAGAATTGAAAAGGGAGACATAAATACAGATCCTGAAGAAAAACAAAACACCATCAGATCCTTCTACAACAGGTTATACTCAAAAGAACAGGATAACCTGGACAAAATGGACAAATTTGTAGACAGATAACAGGTACCAAAATTAAAACAGGATCAAGTTAATGATCTAAACAGTCTCATGTACCCTAAAGAAATAGAAGCAGGCATTAATAGTCTCCCAACCAAAAAAAAAAAAAAGGAACAGATAGGTTTAATGCCGAGTTCTATCACACTTCAAAAAATATCTAATTCCAGTTCTGCACAAACAATTCCACAAAATAGCAGTAGAAGGTACTCTACCCAACTCATTTTATGAAGCCACAATTACTCTGATACCTAAACCACAGAAAGATCCAACAAAGATAAAGTACTTCAGAAAAATGGCCCTTATGAATATCGAAACAAAAATACTCAGTAAAATTATCCCTAATCATATCCAAGAACACATTAAAAATTTCATTGTTCCTTACCAAGTAGCTTTTATACCAGGGATACAGGGATGGTTTAATATATGGCAATCCATCAACATAATCCATTATATAAATAAACTCAAAGACAAAACCACATGATCATCTCATTATATGCAAAGAAATCATTTAAGTATACCCAAAACCTATTCTTGATAAAAGTCTTGGAAGGATCAGGAATTCAAGGCCCATACATAAACAGGATAAAAGCAGTTTACAGTAAACCAGTACCCAACATCAAATGAAATGGTATGAAGCTGGAAGCAATCTCACTAAAATCAGTGACTAGACAAGGCTGCCCACTTTCTCCCTACCTATTCAACATTGTTCTTGAAGTCCTAGACAGAGCAATTTGACAACGAAAGGAGACCAAGGGGATACAAATTGGAAAAGAAGAATTCAAAATATCACTTTTTGCAGATGATATGATAGCATATATAAGTGAACCCAAAAATTCAACCAGAGAAAACCTAAACTTGAAAAACAACGTCGGTGATTTAGCTGGGTATAAAAATAACCAAACATGTCAATGGCCTTTCTCTTCACAAAGAATAAACAGGCTGAGAATGAAATTAGAGAAATATCATCCTTCTCAATAGTCACAAATAATATAAAATAATTTGGCATGACTCTAACTAAGGAAGTGAAAGGTCTGTATGATAAGAATTTCTAGTCTCTGAAGAAAGTAATTAAAGAAGATCTCAGAAGATGGAAAGAACCTCCATTATCATGGATTGTCAGTATCAACATTGTAAAAATGGCCATCTTGCCAAAAGAAATCTACAGATTCAATAAAATCCCCATTAAAATTCCAACTCAATTCTTCAACGAATTAGAAAGGGCAATCTGCAAATACATTGGGAATAAACAAAACCTAGGATTGAAAAACTCTTCTCATGGATAAAAGAACCTCTTGTGCAATCACCATGCCTGACCCAAAGCTGTACTACAGAGCAATTGTGATAAAAACTGCATGGTACTGATATAGTGACAGAGAAGTAGACCAATGAAATAGAATTGAAGACCCAGAAATAAACCAACACACCTATTGTCAATTGATCTTCTACAAGGGAGCTAAAAGTATCCAGTGGAAAAAAAGACTGCATTTTCAACAAATGGTGCTGGCACAATTGGTGGTTATCATGTAGAAGAATGTGAATCAATCCATTCATATCTCCTTGTACTAAGGTCAAATGTAAGTGGATCAAGGAGCTCTACATAAAATCAGAGACACAGAAACTTGTAGAGGAGAAAGTGGGGAAAAGCCTCAAAGATATGTGAACAGGGGAAAAATTCCTGAATAGAAGACAAATGGCTTGCATTGTAAGATATAGAATTGACAAATGGGACCTCATAAAGCTGCAAATCTTTTGTAAGGCAAAAGACACCTTCAATAAGACAAAAAGTCCACCAACAGATTGTGAAAGGATCTTTCACTATCCTAAATCAGTTAGGGGACAAATATCAAATATATATAAAGAACTCAAGAAGGATGACTCCAGAAAATGAAATAACCCCATTAAAAAACTGGGCTCAGAGCTAAAGAAAGAATTCTCACCTGAGGAATACCGAATGGCTAAGAAGCACCTGAAACAATGTTCTCCATAATTAATCAGCAGTGAAATGTAAATCAAAACAACCCTGAAATTCCATCTCACACCAGTAAGAATGGCTAAGATCAAATATTCAGATGACAGCAGATGCTGGCAAGGATGAGGAGAAAGCAGAAAACTCCTCCATTGTTGGTGGAATTGCAAGCTTTTAAATCAACTCTGGAAATCAGTCTGGCGGTTCTTCAGAAAATTGGACATTGTACTACGAGAGGATCCCACAATACCTCTCTTGGGCATATATGCAGAAGCTGTTCCAACTAGTAAGACACATGTTCCACTATGTTCATAGCAGCCTTATTTATAATAGACAAAAGCTGGAAAGAATCCAGATAACTGTCAACAGAAAATGGTTACAAAATCGTGGTACATTTACACAATGGAGTTCTACTACTAATAGTAAATCTATTAAAAAGAATGAGTTTATGAAATTTATAGGCAAATGTTTGGACCTGGAGAGCATCATCCTGTGTGACGTAACTCAATCACAAAAGAATGCTAATGATATGTACACATTAATAAGTGGATATTAGCCCTGAAACCTAGAATACCTCCAAGATATAAGATACAATTTGCCAAACACATGAAAATCAAGAAGAACGAAGACCAAAGTGCGGACACTTTGCCCCTTCTTAGAATTGGAAACAAAGCACCCATGAAAGGAGTTACAGAGACAAAGTTTGGAGCTTAGACAAAAGGATGGACCATCTAGAGATTGCCACATGAAGGGATCCATCCCCTAATCAGTTTCCAAACACTGACACCACTCCATACACTTGCAAGGTTTTGCTGAATGGACCCTGATATAGATGTCTCTTGTGAGATTATGCCAGGGCCTAGCAAACAAAGAAGTGGATGCTCACAGTAAGCTATTTGATGGATAATAGAGCCCCGAATGGAGGAGCTAGAGAAAATGTCCAAGCAGCTAAAGGGATCTGCAATGCTATTGGTGGAACAACATTATGAACTAACTAGTAGCACAAAGCTCTTGACTGTACCTGCATAGGTATCAAAAGATTGCCTAGTAGGCCATCACTGGAAAGAGAGCCCGATTGGGCATGCACACTAATTATGCCCCAGTACAGGGGAACGCCAGTGTTAAAAAGTGGTAGTGAATGGGTAAGGGAGTGGAGGAGAGGGAGGGTATGGGGGAACTTTTGGGATAGTGTTGGAAATGTAAATGAGGAAAATACCTCATAAATATATTAAAAAGAGATTGAGACTGAAGAAGAAAAAAGACAAATAAAAAGAGAGGCTGAGGAAAGAGAAAATTGACCAGATAGAAGCCTTGAAAAAAAATGTAAGTAGGTTTGCGGCTGTATTCACAGGTGATAAAGAAGTTTATAGAAAAGGTAGACAAAGTAGGCAGAAAGAGTACCTGGGTAACACAGGGCCAAAAAGACCTCAGAACTCCAGAGGACCTCCATGACCTCTAGATAAGGACCAATGTGCATACTATAAAGAAAAGGTACACTGGGCAAGAGACTGCCCAAAAAAAGAAACAAATACCAGACAGCTCAAGGTTTTTCTCCTAAAAGACGATCACTAGAAAGGCCGGGCTCAGACCCCTCCCCAAGCCTGGGGCAGTCCTAACTCTGGAGGGGACACCCACAGATTTCATTATTGATACTAGAGCAGAAATATCAGTCCTGAAAGAGCCACTGGAGAAATTGAAGAAGAAGAAGAAGAAGAAGAAGAAGAAGAAGAAGAAGAAGAAGAAGAAGAAGAAGAAGAAGAAGAAGAAGAAGAAGAAGAAGAAGAAGAAGAAGAAGAAGTAGAAGAAGAAGAAGAAGAAGAAGAAGAAGAAGAAGAAGAAGAAGAAGAACAACAACAACAACAACAACAACAACAACAACAACAAAAACAACAAAACCAGCAAAAAACAAAAAAAAGAACAAAACAAAACAAAACAAAACAAAAAAAGGTGTAATTGTGGCTACTGATCAGAAACCATACTCTTGGACCACTGAAAGTTAATTTTTTTTCCATTTTTTATTAGGTATTTAACTCATTTACATTTCCAATGCTATACCAAAAGTCCCCCATATCCACCCACCCCCACTCCCCTGCACACCCACTCCCCCTTTTTGGCCCTGGTGTTCCCCTGTACTGGGGCATATAAAGTTTGCAAGTCCAATGGGCCTCTCTTTCCAGTGATGGCCGACTAGGCCATCTTTTGATATATATGCAGCTAGAGTCAAGAGCTCCGGGGTACTGGTTAGTTCATAATGTTGTTCCACCTATAGGGTTGCAGATCCCTTTAGCTCCTTGGCTACTTTCTCTAGCTCCTCCATTGGGAGCCCTATGATCCATCCATTAGCTGACTGTGAGCATCCACTTCTGTGTTTGCTAGGCCCCGGCATAGTCTCACAAGAGACAGCTACACCTGGGTCCTTTCAATAAAATCTTGCTAGTGTATGCAATGGTGTCAGTGTTTGGATGCTGATTATGGGGTGGATCCCTGGATATGGCAGTCTCTACATGGTCCATCCTTTCATCTCAGCTCCAAACTTTGTCTCTGTAACTCCTTCCATGGGTGTTTTGTTCCCAAATCTAAGGAGGGGCATAGTGTCCACACTTCAGTCTTCATTCTTCTTGAGTTTCATGTGTTTAGCAAATTATATCTTATATCATGGGTATCCTAGGTTTGGGGCTACTATCCACTTATCAGTGAGTACATATTGTGTGAGTTTCTTTGTGAATGTGTTACCTCACTCAGGATGATGCCCTCCAGGTCCATCCATTTGGCTAGGAATTTCATAAATTCATTCTTTTTAATAGCTGAGTAGTACTCCATTGTGTAGATGTACCACATTTTCTGTATCCATTCCTCTGTTGAGGGGCATCTAGGTTCTTTCCAGCTTCTGGCTATTATAAATAAGGCTGCTATGAACATAGTGGAGCATGTGTCCTTCTTACCAGTTGGGGCATCTTCTGGATATATGCCCAGGAGAGGTATTGCTGGATCCTCCGGTAGTACTATGTCCAGTTTTCTGAGGAACCGCCAGACTGATTTCCAGAGTGGTTGTACAAGCCTGCAATCCCACCAACAATGGAGGAGTGTTCCTCTTTCTCCACATCCACGCCAGCATCTGCTGTCACCTGAATTTTTCATCTTAGCCATTCTGACTGGTGTGAGGTGGAATCTCAGGGTTGTTTTGATTTGCATTTCCCTGATGATTAAGGATGTTGAACATTTTTTCAAGTGCTTCTCTGCCATTCGGTATTCCTCAGGTGAGAATTCTTTGTTCAGTTCTGAGCCCCATTTTTTAATGGGGTTATTTGATTTTCTGAAGTCCACCTTCTTGAGTTCTTTATATATGTTGGATATTAGTCCCCTATCTGATTTAGGATAGGTAAAGATCCTTTCCCAATCTGTTGGTGGTCTTTTTGTCTTATTGACAGTGTCTTTTGCCTTGCAGAAACTTTGGAGTTTCATTAGGTCCCATTTGTCAATTCTCGATCTTACAGCACAAGCCATTGCTGTTCTGTTCAGGAATTTTTCCCCTGTGCCCATATCTTCAAGGCTTTTCCCCACTTTCTCCTCTATAAGTTTCAGTGTCTCTGGTTTTATGTGAAGTTCCTTGATCCACTTAGATTTGACCTTAGTACAAGGAGATAAGTATGGATCGATTCGCATTCTTCTACACGATAACAACCAGTTGTGCCAGCACCAATTGTTGAAAATGCTGTCTTTCTTCCACTGGATGGTTTTAGCTCCCTTGTCGAAGATCAAGTGACCATAGGTGTGTGGGTTCATTTCTGGGTCTTCAATTCTATTCCATTGGTCTACTTGTCTGTCTCTGTACCAGTACCATGCAGTTTTTATCACAATTGCTCTGTAGTAAAGCTTTAGGTCTGGCATGGTGATTCTGCCAGAAGTTCTTTTATCCTTGAGAAGACTTTTTGCTATCCTAGGTTTTTTGTTATTCCAGACAAATTTGCAAATTGCTCCTTCGAATTCGTTGAAGAATTGAGTTGGAATTTTGATGGGGATTGCATTGAATCTGTAGATTGCTTTTGGCAAGATAGCCATTTTTACAATGTTGATCCTGCCAATCCATGAGCATGGGAGATCTTTCCATCTTCTGAGATCTTCCTTAATTTCTTTTTTCAGAGATTTGAAGTTTTTATCATACAGATCTTTCACTTCCTTAGTTAGAGTCACGCCAAGATATTTTATATTATTTGTGACTATTGAGAAGGGTGTTGTTTCCCTAATTTCTTTCTCAGCCTGTTTATTCTTTGTATAGAGAAAGGCCATTGACTTGTTTGAGTTTATTTTATATCCAGCTACTTCACCGAAGCTGTTTATCAGGTTTAGGAGTTCTCTGGTAGAATTTTTAGGGTCACTTATATATACTATCATATCATCTGCAAAAAGTGATATTTTGACTTCCTCTTTTCCAATTTGTATCCCCTTGATCTCCTTTTGTTGTCGAATTGCTCTGGCTAATACTTCAAGTACTGTGTTGAAAACGTAGGGAGAAAGTGGGCAGCCTTGTCTAGTCCCTGATTTTAGTGGGATTGCTTCCAGCTTCTCTCCATTTACTTTGATGTTGGCTACTGGTTTGCTGTAGATTACTTTTATCATGTTTAGGTATGGGCCTTGAATTCCTGATCTTTCCAAAACTTTTATCATGAATGGGTGTTGGATCTTGTCAAATGCTTTTTCTGCATCTAACGAGATGATCATGTGGTTTTTGTCTTTGAGTTTGTTTATATAATGGATTACATTGATGGATTTTCATATATTAAACCAACCCTGCATCCCTGGAATAAAACCTACTTGGTCAGGATGGATGATTGCTTTAATGTGTTCTTGGATTCGGTTAGCGAGAATTTTATTGAGGATTTTTGCATCGATATTCATAAGAGAAATTGGTCTGAAGTTCTCTATCTTTGTTGGATCTTTCTGTGGTTTAGGTATCAGAGTAATAGTGGCTTCATAAAATGAGTTGGGTAGAGTACCTTCTACTTCTATTTTGTGAAATAGTTTGTGCAGAATTTGAATTAGATCTTCTTTGAAGGTCTGATAGAACTCTGCACTAAACCCATCTGGTCCTGGGCTTTTTTTGGCTGGGAGACTATTAATAACTGCTTCTAATTCTTTAGGTGATATGGGACTGTTTAGATGGTCAACTTGATCCTGATTCAACTTTGGTACCTGGTATCTGTCCAGAAATATGTCCATTTCGTCCAGGTTTTCCAGTTTTGTTGAGTATAGCCTTTTGTAGAAGGATCTGATGGTGTTTTGGATTTCTTCAGGATCTGTTGTTATGTCTCCCTTTTCATTTCTGATTTTGTTAATTAGGATTTTGTCCCTGTGCCCTTTAGTGAGTCTAGCTAAGGGTTTATCTATCTTGTTGATTTTCTCAAAGAACCAACTCCTCGTTTGGTTAATTCTTTGAATAGTTCTTCTTGTTTCCACTTGGTTGATTTCACCTCTGAGTTTGATTATTTCCTGCCGTCTACTCCTCTTGGGTGATTTGGTTCCTTTTTTTCTAGGGCTTTTAGATGTGTTGTCAAGCTGCTAGTATGTGCTGTCTCCAGTTTCTTCTTGGAGGCACTCAGAGCTATGAGTTTCCCTCTTAGAAATGCTTTCATTGTGTCCCATAGGTTTGGGTACGTTGTGGCTTCATTTTCACTAAACTCTAAAAAGTCTTTAATTTCTTTCTTTATTCCTTCCTTGACCAAGGTATCAATGAGAAGAGTGTTATTCAGTTTCCACGTGAATGTTGGCTTTCCATTATTTATGTTGTTATTGAAGATCAGTCTTAGGCCATGGTGGTCTGATAGGATACATGGGACAATTTCAATATTTTTGTATCTATTGAGGCCTGTTTTGTGACCAATTATATGGTCAGTTTTTGAGAAGGTCCCGTGAGGTGCTGAGAAGAAGGTATATCCTTTTGTTTTAGGATAAAATGTTCTGTAGATATCTGTCAGGTCCATTTGTTTCATAACTTCTGTTAGTTTCACTCTGTCCCTGTTTAGTTTCTGTTTCCACGATCTGTCCTTTGAAGAAAGTGGTGTGTTGAAGTCTCCCACTATTATTGTGTGAGGTGCAATGTATGCTTTGAGCTTTACTAAAGTGTCTCTAATGAATGTGGCTGCCCTTGAATTTGGTGCGTAGATATTCAGAATTGAGAGTTCCTCTTGGAGGATTTTACCTTTGATGAGTATGAAGTGTACCTCCTTGTCTTTTTTGATAACTTTGGGTTGGAAGTTGATTTTATCCGATATTAAAATGGCTACTCCAGCTTGTTTCTTCAGTCCATTTGCTTGGAAAATTGTTTTCCAGCCTTTCACTCTGAGGTAGTGTCTGTCTTTTTCCCTGACATGGGTTTCCTGTAAGCAGCAGAATGTTGGGTCCTGTTTGTGTAACCAGTCTGTTAGTCGATGTCTTTTTATTGGGGAATTGAGTCCATTGATATTAGGAGATATTAAGGAAAAGTAATTGTTGCTCCCTTATATTTTTGTTGTTAGAGTTGGCATTCTGTTCTTGTGGCTGTCTTCTTTTTGGTTTGTTGAATGATTACTTTCTTGGTTGTTCTAGGGCGTGATTTCCGTCCTTGTATTGCTTCTTTTCTGTTATTATCCTTTGAAGGGCTGGATTCGTGGAAAGATATTGTGTTAATTTGGTTTTGTCATGGAATACTTTGGTTTCTCCATCTATGGTAATTGAGAGTTTGGCTGGGTATAATAGCCTGGGCTGGCATTTGTGTTCTCTTAGTGTCTGTATAACATCTGTCCAGGCTCTTCTGGCTTTCATAGTCTCTGGTGAAAAGTCTGGTGTAATTCTGATAGGCTTGCCTTTGTATGTTACTTGACCTTTCTCCCTTACTGCTTTTAATATTCTATCTTTATTTAATGCATTTGTTGTTCTGATTATTATGTGTCGGGAGGAATTTCTTTTCTGGTCCAGTCTATTTGGAGTTCTGTAGGCTTCTTGTATGATCATGGGCATCTCTTTTTTTATGTTTGGGAAGTTTTCTTCTATTATTTTGTTGAAGATATTAGCTGGCCCTTTAAGTTGAAAATCTTCATTCTCATCGATTCCTATTATCCGTAGGTTTGGTCTTCTCATTGTGTCCTGGATTACCTGGATGTTTTGATTTAGGATCTTTTTGCATTTTGTATTTTCTTTGACTGTTGTGTCGATATTCTCTATGAAATCTTCTGCACCTGAGATTCTCTCTTCCATTTCTTGTATTCTGTTGCTGATGCTCGCATCTATGGTTCCAGATCTCTTTCCTAGGGTTTCTATCTCCAGCGTTGCCTCGCTTTGGGTTTTCTTTATTGTGTCTACTTCCCCTTTTAGTTCTAGTATGGTTTTGTTCATTTCCATCGCCTGTTTGGATGTGTTTTCCTGTTTTTCTTTAATGATTTCTACCTGTTTGGTTGTGTTTTCCTGATTTTCTTTAAGGGCCTGTAACTCTTTAGCAGTGCTCTCCTGTAATTCTTTAAGTGACTTATGAAAGTCCTTCTTGATGTCCTCTATCATCATCATGAGAAATGTTTTTAAATCTGGGTCTAGATTTTTGGTTGTGTTGGGGTTCCCAGGACTAGGTGGGGTGGGAGTGCTGCGTTCTGATGATGGTGAGTGGTCTTGATTTCTGTTAGTAGGATTCTTACGTTTGCCTTTCGCCATCTGGTAATCTCTGAAGCTAGCTGTTTTAGTTGTCACTGTTAAGAGCTTGTTCTTCAGGTGACTCTGTTAGCCTCTATGAGCAGACCTGGAGGGTAGCACTCTCCTTAGTTTCAGTGGGCAGAGTATTCTCTGTGGGCAAGCTCTCTTCTTGCAAGGCAGGTACCCAGATATCTGGTGTTCGAACCAGACTCCTGGCAGAAGTTGTGTTCCACTCACTAGAGGTCTTAGGATCACATGTGGAATCCTGTGTGGGCCCTTGCGGGTGTCAGGCGACTCAGCTGGCAAGGTAGCCCGGGGCTCGAATCAAGCGGAAGGGACTTGTGCCCCAGATCAGGCCCGGGTAGCCTGCTTCCCTATGTACCACAGTCTCAAGTTCCGCGCAATTGGATTGGGGCAGGCACTGTGTTCCACTCACCAAAGGTCTTAGGATCCCGTGGGGAGTCCCGTGTGGGCCCTTGCGGGTGTTGGGCAAGACTCTGCTCGCAAGGTAGCCTGGGGCTCGAGTCGAGCAGAAGGGACTTGTGCCCCAGATCAGGCCCGGGTAGCCTGCTTCCCTATGTACCGCAGTTTCAAGTTCCGCGCAATTGGATTGGGGCAGGCGCTGTGTTCCACTCACCAGAGGTCTTAGGGTCCCGTGGGGAGTCCCGTGTGGGCCCTTGCGGGTGTTGGGCAAGACTCTGCTGGCAAGGTAGCCCGGGGCTCGAGTCGAGTGGAAGGGACTTGTTGAAAGTTAATTTAAGAAGAAGCCAAGTAACTCATTCCTTCCTCAACGTTCTTGAATGTCAACCCCATTGTTGGTTAGAGACTTACTATCACATTAAAAGCCAAAATAAGCTTCTCTTTGGAAGAAAATTCAATCTCTTGATAAGCCCCTCTCTATATAATTTTAGTTTTAAAATTAGAAGTATATAGATTATATGAGCCTCAAGCCACATCGAGAAAAGTTCTAGAATGGACCTGGTTAGAGAGATTATCTTCACGCCTGGGCAGAGATGGAAGGTATGGGAGAGGCAAAGAGGGTGCCCCCCATCATTATGAAGCTGAAAACTGGTGTGACTTTTATTGGGGTACAACAATACCCCATGAGCAGAGAGGCCCAAGAGGGAATCAGACCTCACATTCAAAGGCTCATAGAACTAGGTGTTTTGGTCCCTTGTCAATCTCCCTGGAATACTCCATTACTACCAGTTAAAAAGCCAGGCACTAATGTTTATCTGCCAGTACAAGACTTAATAAAAGTAAACGAAAGAGTATGAAATATTCATCCTATTGTCTTTAACTCCTACAATCTACTTAGTTCTCTCCACCCTGACAGACATTATTATATAGTCCTGCACCTGAAGGACACATTCTTCTGCCTAAAACTACATCCCATGAGTCAGGTAATCTTTGCTTTCAAGTGAGAGACCCAGATTAGGGATAGGCTGGACAAACTAACTTTGAGACATTTACCTCAAAAATTCAAGAACTCTCCTATTCTCTTTGATGATGCCTTCCATTCAGACTTGGCACAGTTCAGGTCAGAAATCCCCCAAGTTTTTCTTCTTCATTATGTTTATGACCTGCTTCTTGCTGCCACCACCGAAAAATGGTGCAGACTGGGAACTGAAAAATTACATGGACCCCCATACACCAGTAGTCCTTTAAAGACATTAAAAAGCCTTGCTTAGTGCAAGGGTGTAATTTTTTGACTAGTGGCTCTGAATCAATAAGACAAAAAGACCACTAACAGATTGGGAAAGGATCTTTACCTATCCCAAATCGGACAGTGGACTAATTTCCAATATATATAAAGAACTCAAGAAGGTAGACTCCATAAAATCAAATAACCCCATTAAAAAATGGGGCTCAGATCTGAACAAAGATTTCTCACTCGTGTAATACTGAATGGCAGAGAAGCACCTGAAAAAATGTTCAACATCTTTAATCATCAGGGAAATGCAAATCAAAAGTCTTATTTTCATAATTTCATTATTTATAGACCATTCTGTGGAATAAATAGGAATCTAGAGGAGGAAAGATGTTTAGAGTCACTGACACACACACTTAACTGAGGTTTTCTTTGCACACGAAGAAGATATGCCCATCCTCAATATCTTGAGAGTTTCTCTAGGACTCTAATGATATAAAAGTCTTCAGGTCTCTAGGCTAAAACAACATTGCTTTTGCCTATAATTTATGGAAAGTAACCTCTTTTATACAGTAATCATATTGATGTGTGTATGCATACAGAAATATACTCGTAAGTGCAGAGGATTGGGAAGGGTATACTGTTTTCTGTTAATTCACTCCTTAATTTCCCCTCGCGACAGGGTTTCTTGCTGAACTAGGAGTGAGGCTGACATTCAGGAAGCCACTGTCATCCTTCTGTCTCTCCCACTCCCATTCATAAGCACCGTTGTTGCAGGTGAAAGTTTGACCAAACACTTAGCTTTACCCCTGGGCCATCTCCCCAGATTCTTCTTTATTTTAAATAACCTATGGATTACTTTTGCCCTCAATGTAATGAAACTGCTGTATAAGAAGTTGTTATTTAGAAGATGGCAATATAAGTGGTCTGTATGTGTTCAGTACAGACATGGTATATTAAGAACTACTTTCCTTAATACCTTGAGAATTGCACACAAATATTTTGATGAAATTTACTTTCCAATTCTTTTAGTAACTCCTCCCAGAACAAAACACGGCCCATTCCCACCTAACTCCTACTGCCAACTTCATATCTCATTTTCTCCCCTTTGTTACAACCCATTCAAATCATTTGTGTTTCCCATAAACTCTTGGACATCTGGCTTCCAGTAGAGCATGAACAATCTATCACCTTCAAAAGGAATACCTTTGATGAAAACTGACTCTTCATCCCTCATCAACTGTCTTTACCTTATCAGATAGTGATGAGGGATACTGAGCCCTCCCCATTCAGTGATGGAAGACAGAATGGCCTGATTTTGTGCAGAAAGACACAGTTTTATAATTTTTTCAGGGTCTTTTTAGAGTTCTTGTGTTTTCTTATTTATAGAATTTTAGGGTTTTAAAAATATTTATTAAGAATTATAAAATTAGATTTTTTGGGTCATTTAGTGTTTGTTTAATAATTTTAGGGTTTTTTAAAGTTTTAGGTTTTGCTTTATTGTTTTACGATTTTTTTTTACCGTTTTTAATTGATTTTAGGGTTGTTCTCAGTGTATTTGGCAAGTTTATTTTTTTCTTTTTTTTTAATCATTAGTGTGGTTTTTGGTGTTCTTTGCTTGTTTGTTTGTTTGTTTGTGGTAATGATTTTATGTTTTTCTCGTTCTTTGTAGAGATCTAGAATTTTTTGTTGATTTTTTTGTTTGTTTTTCTTTAGGGTTTTAGGTTCTTTTAGTTTTCTTTTTTCAAAAATGTTATGTTATTTTGTAGTTTATTTGTTTGTGTTTTTGGTTTTTTTTTGTTGTTTTTTTTTTAGGGTTTTTGTTGTTTATTTAAAGCTTCAAGTTTATTTTCTTTTCTTTTCTCTTCTTTTTTATTTTTTTTATTTTTTAGAGTTTTTAGGGTCTTTTAGGTTCTGTCTCTAAGAACATAGAAACTGAACCTATTGCTTTTAGATTATTCATAAAATGTATTCCATTATGAAGACAAGAAACACTATAAAGTCATGTTTGTTCATTTGCGTGTATGTCCCCAGGAGCTATAGATTATGTGTGCCTAATGCAGAGCTCTAGAATATGTCCTGATGATACATATTTAAATGTCACATCATGAATGTTCAAGAACTATACTAAAAATCTATATCTATGTATCCTAGTTTATTCATCTTTCAAACAAATATAGTAGAAATGTCACATAGGGCAGAATTTATTGATCATGATTTTGAAAAAGGACCTCAAATGTCATTAAATCAAGTATCTTATACTAGCCAAACTCTACCCATCTATCCTGTTCACTCCTGTAAGAATAATTGCACCTGGGTTTTGGTTAATTCTTATTAAATTCTCCAGTAAAAAAAAAAAGTCCTTTATTAGCCCCCTTCCAGCTTAGTGAAGAACTCCATTCACTCTCCTTCTGAAAGCAAAAGCATTTTTCTTTCACAGACTATTTTAATTTTACAACATTTGCCCCTGGATGGTTTCTATTTCCACAGTTGTGTTTGCCATGACTCAATATTTCATCTCTATTCAGACAACTTCTCTCATATACCACAGGTTACTACACAAAGGCTCATTTGTGAGTCATGCCAAGAAAGCGGCATGAACTTGGGGGATACAGAAGAGGGAAAACACAAGAGCAACAAAAGTATCTTTAAGCTGGATACTACTCTAGAACACTGTATGCTATTCATGTATTCTGGGGATCCAGAAATGCATCTAGACTGGACCCTACTTATCCATTTGAAGGATGTAGTCTGAAGCTTAGCCTATTAACTGGCAGCTCCCATAGCTTTGAACTGATCCAATGATTGTTATTTTCCACACACAACCCAGTAGTATCCAAGGTATATTCCCTGTTACAGGCAAAAGCCCGGAAAAAAGAAAAGAAAGCACTGTACTGTGTGCTAGGGTAGTGCTCATAGACGGTATTGCAAATCTGCACTGAATCTATTACCACAACTGCAAAGGTATGTGGCACAGGCAATCCAAGGATCACCATGGTTCCCATTTTATCTCTCCAGTCTATATATCCACTCCCAACTCTACACACTATGCTCCTAATCCTAGGGATCATTTAGAGATCTCATAAATACAACCATGTATAACCCCAGAAGATGAGAGAAGTTTGAAGCACATGGACAGATTTTAAGTCTGATAATTGTTGATGTCATCAAAACAATTTTCTGAGCTGTGTTGTGCTTTTGTCAAATGATGTGGCTAGAATGGCCCTGCCAATATCTAAAGCAGAAATAATAGGTTTTGTTTGTTTGTTTTTTTGTTTTTCTATTATTATATTGGAACATGTCATCATCAATTGCACTTCCTCAGTCTAAAATAACAAGTGATACTTACAGTTATTTGCTGCCATCTCTAAAGTCTGGGCAAGGCAACTCCTGTGATTCTCCAAGCCTTGCTTCTTACCAGTTATGGGCTATATGCTGTCAGGATAATGTTCTAAACAGGGAACTCTATGGATATCCAGATTTCAATAGTTTTCCCTTCAAAAATTTAGTAAAAAAAATTCCAATTGTACATTTATTTTAGTATTTCTGGTCAACATTTTCTTACTGAAGTGACAGAAATATTTACTATTTTTATATCTTTATACTAATATTATATTTCTGTTTGATTTGTAGGGGACAGGTTTATTTGAGACAGTCCTACATTACTCAAGCTGACCTCAAACTTTCTATGTAGCTATGGACAGTCAAAGGTCTTGATCCTCCTGCATTCAACTGCTAAATTCTGGGATTACAGATTACAGTACCATAGCTATTAAAAGATTTTCTATGACTGATAAAAGAGGTGAGGATTTGACTTTAGGATTTGGGTATTTTTCTAATTGTAGTCATATTTTAAATCGAATTGAGTCATTATGTGAAAGGTAACAGAGATTCTGGTCTTTCAGATTTGCACTCATTTGTAGATCAGTTAATACATTTAAATATCTGCTAAAAATGTCATGGCATACAGGAGAACAGTAGTTTAAGATCTTGCCTAGGGAGGTTTCTGATTTTTAAAAGATGCAGAAAATAGGAGTAGATTTATGAATTTAAAATGAATGAGCATGTCTTATCTAATTTGCCAATGTTATACATAATAATACAAAATATAAATTTTAAGTTATTAGAATTATGTTCCCAAAAACATATATATTTATGACCAAATGAGCAAAAAATTACTCATAACAAATATTTAATATTATAAACAGCCTTAATTTTTGTTGAAAAAACATGAAACTTATTCTGTTGAACTTATTGTTGTCTGTTATTTTGATAAGTATTTCTGAGGTTTTTAGAGATCTAAAGACAAAATATTCAGTATATTTTTTTATGATAATTTCCAAGTAAGTTAGTATACTGAATAGGATGCTAAGCCCAATGCCCACACTACAAAGAGGTTCTAGCTTTTGGTCTGTAAATGACTACAGTGTTTTTTTGCCATACTATGAAAGGTTTAAAAATGGCCTTCATTTGGAGTATTTATTTATTTTTTATCTGTAGTCCCTATCTCTTTCCTGAACTGACTCATAATGGCAGCTCCCTCCATGTTGTTCGCAGGCAGGAAATGATCTCCTGTTCATTTCAAATTGAATACCCCCCAAACAATTAACCAACCAAATAAAAAAAATGGTTAATATGGTAATTGCCTCAGATCTTACATGGAAACGATTTGATGACTACAGTGATTGTTACATTAATGGGAGATGATCTAAAATAGTTTGGTGATATTCGTCCACAGGAGTATTTTGCCAGGGTTGTTAGGAAAGTTGTTTCCATACACTTTTTTTTTTTTTTTTTTTACTAAATAGGGACTAAGTTTAGGATTGTAAAAACTAATTTGCTAGTTTGAGTTGGTTTTCTAAAATTAACGACAGAGTCCAGATGACAACAGTAAGTAATCTTTGTCTATCTTTCAACTATACCTGAGGCTGACATATTGTAAAAACTGGTAATCCTCTCTTCATCTCTCAGCAAATGTCTGCCCCTTGGAAATTTATGATCTCTTCTCCATTAAAATTCTTAGTGGTTTTCATTGTTATAGTATGTGACCATACCTCTCTGATTTACAATTCAGTAGGACTAGAAAAGAACCAAGGATAGTTAGATAATGAGACTTAATTTAGTTTCATGTGTCGAACACAAGGCTAGTTTCTCTATTCCTACTTGATACATAGGTATACAAGGGTAATTATAAAGTTATTTATTATACCAACCACTGGTTTTTTTTTTGTTCTTTATTGAATTTCTGTACACCCACATACAACTTCTGAAACATATTTTTATACTGCTCATATAATTTGTTGTTGATCATGTCCCTGTAAAGTAAAGTAATGAAAGCAGTCAAATTTATACAAATAGGAAAAGAATGCTCAAAAAAATTAAATTGTTCTTTTCATTTTATAAAAAGGAAAATAGCAGTAAAAAATCATCTAATGGGAAATAATTACAATTTTTTTTTCCTAAGATATTATCAGAGAAGTTTTATTTTATGTTTTAGATTTTTAAAATTAAAGTTTGCAGACAGACAGATAGAGAGAGAGAGAGAGAGAGAGAGAGAGAGAGAGAGAGAATCTTTTTTAGAAAATTGATTGTATTTCAAAGTAGGGTTTTATTCTGTTCTACCAAATAGAAGGTCTAATTTTTTTCCTATATTGACTCAGTTAAGACTTAGTGTAAATCATAATTCAATTAAAATGTACAAATTGCTTGCATATGTAACTGATTCTTTTCCATAATGTTAAACATAATAAACCATAAAGTATATTTCAAAGACTTTGTGCAAAACTTCTGTATTTCCACAACAAATGTAAATCAAATTTTAAAATCTCATTAACATTTTCTCAAAGTAGAAAATACCTTTCTGTTACTCGCACGAAGCAAGTGAAACATCTGTGTGACAAGAAATTCAAGTCTCTGAAGAAAGAAATTGAAAATCTCAGAAGAACTCCCATGCTCATAGATTGGCATGATTAATTCAGTTAAAATGGTCATCTTGCCAAAAGCAATCTATAGATTCAGTGAAATCACAATCAAAATTAAAACTCAATTAATCATAAAGATAGAAAGAACAATTTACAAAATCATCTGGAATTAAAAAAAAAATCCAGGATACGGAAAAACTATTCTCAACAATAAAAGAACTTCAGGGGGAATCATCCTCGACCTCAAGCTGTAGGATAGAGCAATAGAGATAAAATTATATGCTAATGATACAAAGACAATGACTTCATTAAATACACAGGCAAATGGAAAGATATAATATATATCATCCTGTGTGAGGTAACCCAATCCCAAAATTACAAACATGGTAAACACTCACTGATAAATGGATAGCATTCTTAAAATTCAGAATATCCAAAATGTAATTCACAGACCATATGAAGCTCAACAGAAGGAAGATGAGAGTGTGGGTGTTTCAATCCCTCTTAGAGTGTGGAACAAAATACTCCTTGGAAAAAATATGGAGACAAACTGCAGAGCCGAGACTGAAGGAATAACTATCCATTGTCTGCCCAACCTGTGGATCCATCCCATATACAGACACCAAACCCAGTCACTACTGTGGATACCAACATGTGCTTGCTGACAGGAACCAAATATGGCTATCTCCTTAGAAGCTCAGCCATTTCTTGGCAAGAAAAGAGGCTGATGCTCAAAGACTACTATCAGACTGATCTTGGAGTCCCCAGTAGATGACTTACAGGAAGAACTGAAGGATCTGAATGGGTTTGCAACGTTATAGGAAGAACAACAATATGAACCAACCAGACTGTCCAGAGCACCCAGGGACTAAGCACCAACCCATGGTTCCAGCTGCATATATAGCAGAGTATGACCTTGTCAGACATCAGTGGGAGGAGAGGTTTTTGGTCCTGTGAAGGCTTGATTCCCCAGTGTAGGCATGTACCAGAGTGGGGAGGGTAAAATGGGTAGATGGAGGAAGACCCTCGTAGAAACACAGAGAGGGAAAATTGAATAGGGATTATCTGTGGCGAAACAAAGAAAGGACTAATATTTGAAATGTAAAGAAAGATAATATCTTGTAAAAATAAATAATAAATAAATAAATAGATAAATAAATAAAAATAAAAATAGTTACAAAATACTACATATAAAAAGAATAATTCACTATGATGTCATACAGTATATTAACTAATATTTCCTAATATAGAAATTAAACATCCATGTTAATCAAAGGGTGTGTAGAAATTATTGTGTGTAAAAAAATGCCACAGAACTTGAAAAGTACACGATGAGAACTTATAAATTTATCTTGTTACTTTATGAGTCTTCCAGTCAAATTTCTATTATTACAATAAAATGCTCTAAACAAACCATCTTAGGGAGAAAGGCTTAATTTGGCTTGTAATTAGAAGTTACAATTTGTCACTTTTCATCTAATGAAAGTTGCCTAGGCAGATGGTCACATGTCTGCATTCAGAAGGATTGAGAAATGAGTATATCCTTGTATGTTCTTGTGACTTAGCTACTTTTTTTCATTCACAGAAGTGTCCACAGCCCAAATGAAAAATAAAAATTGTTTCAACTATATTCAGGGCCCTTCGGATTGTTAAACTTCTTGAGTCCTGTGGGTTGCATCCAGAGTATTCAGTACTTTTTTGAATAATATGAAATTTTAGTGAGTACAAACCATGAATATCCTTTTGAATCTGGCTTAGCTCACACTCGATCATATTTTTTACTTCCATGGATTTTCCAGCAACATTCATGATATGTTAATTTTTAATATCAGAGTAGTAGTCCATTGTGTAAATGGAACAAATTTTCTGTATATACTCTTTCATTGTGGGACATCTAGTTTGTTTGCACTGTCTTGTTATTATAAATAAGACTTCTATGAACATAATAGAGCACATACCCTTGTGGCATAGTGGGGTATCTTTTGGGTATATGACCAAGAGTGGTTTTCTGGGTATTCAGGTAGATATATTTCCAATTATCTTAGAACCTCCAGATGGATTTCCAGAGTGGATCTACCACTTTGAAATCCAACTGCATTATGGATAAGTGTTTTTCTTTCTCTACTCCTTTACAACTGATGATTTTTTGATCTTGGGCATTCTGATTAGTATACTGTGAAATATGTATGAAAAAATGTTTATGTCTCTCAAGAAAGATATGGAAGAAGACTTGAGAAAACACAGAGATCTCCCATGTTTTGGATTTGTAGAATTAACATAGTAAAAATGGCAATCTAACCAAAAGTAATCTATAAAAAAAAAACCACAATCCTCAACAAAACTGTAACATAAATCTTCAAAGATTTGGAAAGAGAGGTTCTTAAATTCATCTGGAAAAACAAAAACAAAAAAAATAGAATAGTGGAAATAATTAACAATAAAAGAACTTCAGGAGAAATCACCATCCCTGACCTGAAGCTATATCAGTATAAAAATGAGTGTGGTCAACTAAGGGGATTTATTCTTCAGGAGCTCGCTTTACATGAGAGGCATGAATCTAAGGAGAGATGCCTTCTACTTTGACAGCAGTGGGAGTGGTCAGCAGCACGATTCAAGGGCCTTTCTAACCAGGTTATAGATTCTCAGCTGGATGTCATCAGACAAGAACTGCATCTCCCACCTGGAGCTGGTGTGGTATCACCAAATCTCTTGGTTCATAGGCCTCCTTGAGCTGCTCTCAGGCGGTGTTTCTAACGACTTCTAGGGCTTTCATGAGTGTAAACAATGAAGAACCAGGGTTAAATTTTAAAGGATATAACACTGTCTCACTTCAGTAAGCAGGGGAGACCCCCTCCCTCATACAGGATTTCAAATGGAGTGATCTTACAGATTCCCAGTGTTTCCTGACTTGGAACAAGGCAAAGGAAAAGAGGGCTGTCCAGTTATTCCCACCGTGGGTCTCTAAGGTCAATTTAGTCAAGTTTTTTTTTTTTTTTCCTTTCTACCTAGACTGAACTCTAGAGTCTATAAACACAATGTAATTTCCAATCAACCCCCAGTTGGATGGCCAGTCCTTGACTTACCTGGGCAAAAAAGGTGGGTACTTTGTCAGACCCAATTACCTTAGATATTCCAAACCATGGAAAATTTTTTCTAGGATTTTCTTAAGCACAACATTGGAAGTTTCTTTTTTTCTTTTCTTTTTTTTTTTTTTTTTTTTTGTTTGGGTAGGCTGCCACCCATCCTGAAAAGGTGTCTATACAAACTAAAATATATTTATTACCATACTTAGCTGGCTTTACTTCAATAAAATCTACTTCCCAATAGGCTCCAGGGCGATCTCCTCCTAGTCTTCTCCCTGGAGCATATCTTGAATGTCCTGCATCAATCATGGCACATGGTACACAGTTCTTAACTATTGCTTCTGCAACATCAGTGAGTCTTAAAACATAAAAAGTAGAAGTTTTACCAGTGTTTGAAGTGTTTGACTCCCAGGTGGGACAGGATTGTATATTTTCCAAAAATCTTTCCCCTTTTTTTGTGGTTCTTGCAGAACAACTCTCTGGAGAGGTTCTATCTGTTGAGTCCTGAAGGGCAGTATTGAGTCCTGAATGGCAGTATCTTAGGGCCTGGAGAGGTTCCATCTGTTGAGTCCTGAAGGGCAGTATTGAGTCTGAAGGGCAGTATCTTAGGGACAAGTGCAGCCTGTTTAGCTTTAACATCAGCAATGCTTTTACCCCTTGTCACAGCATTGTGTCCTTTTTGATGTCCAGGAAAATGTATAATGGCCACTTTGGCAGGCAGATGAATAGCCTCAAGGAGGCTCAGAATCTCCTCTTTATTTTTTATGTCCTTGCCTGCTGACATCAGCAACCCTCTGTGCCTATACATGGCAACGTGGACATGGGCTGTAGCAAAAACATACCTGCTATCCGTGTAAATATTGATGGACTGCCCTTGAGCAATCTAAAGGGCCTGAGTCAGGGCAATTAATTCAGCTTTTTGAGCTGACTTACCTTCCTGCAGGCTGCCAGCCCGCACATCTCGCTTACCATCTACCACTGCAGCCCCTGCCATCCTCTTACCTTCCACTAGGAAACTGCTTCTGTCTATATACCAGTTTGGAACACCTGGTCATGGCTGGTCACGTAGATCACTTTGAATCCCAATTTCCTCTGCAAGGATGTTTGCACAGCAGTGACCGGGTGAGGAGTTGTCCGTTTCAGGCAGAAAGGTGGCAGGATTGAGAATAGCAGGTGGAGCAAACATGACCCGTTCAGTCAGCAGCAGACTCTGGTAGTGAATCATCCAAGCATTTGCCATCCATAGGTCTGTGGGCTGACAAATAGTGCTTTCAAGAGAGTGAGGGGCTTCCACAGTTATTTGCTGTCCCAGAGTTAATTTGTCAGCATCTTTAATGAGTAGTGCTACTGCAGGAACAGCCTTTAAACATGTAGGCCATCTCCTGGCCACTGGGTCCAGCTTCTTAGATGAATATGCTACCAGCCTCTTCCAGGGCCCTAGAGCCTGAGTAAGAACTCCTCTGGCCCCCACACCCTCTCATCAACATAGAGGATGCAGGGTTTGGTTAGATCTGGCAATGCCAAGGCTGGCACAGTCAGCAGGGCCTCCTTAATATTTTCAAAGGCTTTCTAATGTTCCGATGTCCATCTGAATTCTCCACTTTTCTTGGTCAAGGGGTACAGGAGGGCGGTCAGTGTTGCAAACCCAGGTTTCCAAAGTCTGCAGAACCCAGCAGTGCCTAAGAATTCTCTCACCTGTCTTGGAGTAGACAGTGTTGGTATTTGAGTCACAGTCCTTTCTCTAGCCTCTGTCAGCCACTGTTTTCCATCCCGGAGAGTATATCCCAAGTAGACTACTTCTATGTGACATAGCTGGGCTTTTTTAGCAGAGGCCCATTAACCCAACTCACCCAGTTCGCCTAGCAATCTCTTGGTCCCCTGCCAGAATTCTCTCTCCGTGGCTGCATCAAGGAGCAAGTCATCAGCACATTGAAGCAGAGTTATCTGGCAGTTTTCAGCTCAGAAGGAGGCTAAATCTCGATGTAGAGACTTATGAAAAAGGGTGGGGGAGTTTTTGAACCCCTGGGGTAACCGCTTCAAGGTCAATTGTCCCATTTGTCCCATGTCAAGATCTCTCCACTCAAAGGCGAATATGGGCTGGCTGGAGGGATGTAACTTCAGGCAAAAGAAAGCATTTTTTTTAAATGAAGTACTGTGTATCATTTTTGCTTTGGAGGGAGTGAGCTGAGGAGGTTATAGAGATTAGGAACAGCTGGGTAAAAGTCTTGAACCCTCTTATTGACCTCTCTCAGGTCTTGGGCTGGTTGATAGTCACTGGTGCCAGGGTTCTTTGCCAGCAGTAGAGGAGTATTCCAGGGTGACTGGAAAGGTACCAAAATACATAATTGTAATAGTCTCTGAATATGTGGCCTGATTCTATCTCTTACTCCAAGGCTCATTGGGTATTGTTGTACTCCTATAGGAGTTGCATCCCTTTTCAGTCCCACAACCACAGGGAGAACTCTGACAGCCATTCCCATTCCTCCAGTCTCTGCCCATGCTCTAGGGAAAGCACTCAACCAATTTTTTAGGTCTAGCACCTCCGTTTGCTTTATGCCTTCATGGAATCAGTATTCTTCCTCAAGATGCAGGGCTAAGACTACGGAGGTGGGAGATTCACAACTTACTCTCCTCCCTTCTTGGATAAATCTAATCTAGGCAATTATTTAGTCAAAAGATCTCTTCCTAGAAGCGGTGTGGGACACTTGGGAATGAGCAAGAAGGAATGACTCACTTGGCCTTTACCCAGATCTACTGTGTGTGCAGTGGTCCAGGGGTATTGTTTCTGACCGGTGGCTCCAATCACTATGGTTCTTTTATTTCTTAATTTTCCCAGTGGATATTTCAAGAAAGAATGCTCTGCCTCTGTGTCAATTAAAAAGTCCATGAGGGTCCCCTCCACCATCAGGGTTACCCTAGGCTCGGGGAGCCCCTTCCCCTATTCATCATTTTTCAGAGGCCGGTCCTTAGGGCCGCTTCCCTTCTTTGGGCATTCCCGTGCCCAATGTCCATTTTCCTTGCAATAGGCACATTGGTCCTTCTCTAAAATCTTCTGGGCATACCTTTTTCTTTCAGGTCTGGGTTCATTGTTGCCCAGGTAACCTGTCTGTCTATTATCTGGCTTGTTTCTTCCTTTACGTTCCCCTACTACTGTGGCCATAATTCTGCTTAAATTCCTCTCCTGTCTTCTTTCCCTCTTATTCTCCCTTTCTTCTTCTTCTCACTTTTCCCTCTCTCTCTTCTCTTCCTCTGTTTTTCTCTTGTGATATACCTTTTCTGCCTCCATAACTAAATCTTGTAAAGCCATGTCATGTAATCTTCAAAAGCCATAGCAACCGCGACTTGCTGACCATCAGAGGTAAGGTTAAAAGGAGTATAGTATCTATATGCTTCTATCAATTTTTCTAGAAAAACAGATGGGAGCTCTGTAGGGCCCTGCATCACTTCTCTTACCTTAGACAAATTGGTGGGGTGTCTCATCGCTCCCTTTAAGACTAGATCCTGGCCGGTAAACTGTCAACCTCAACCTACCTTGAGCCATGTTGTAGTTCTAATCTGGCCGGTCCAGAGGGAATGGAGCATTCTAATTGTACAGATCAGCCGATGAGAAAGGGCAATTTTGGAGGGTCTGCAGAGACTGCCTGTCTGTGGGTGGTTTGCCCACAGGTAGTAAAGAAAAAGGCAAAAGTGGTGTCAGGAGCTTTATCTGCTGGGCGACTCTGGGCTTGTTGGCTCCGGGTCCCAGCTGCAGGTACTCGGTCCTCAGACTGTGCCTTTTGCAAACTTAGAGCAGGATGCAGGGACCTGGGGAGTGGGAGCGGCTTGAGGAGTAGGCCTGCATGCCTTTTCGCCGCCAGGCCAGAAATCTCACTGGTTCAGGCAGTGTCTGCATTGTCACCACTGCTGCCGCCATCACCACTGTGCTTACTACTTCTTAGGGCAGAAAGCGCGGGCACTGTGCTGACCCACCCTCGTGCATGGGAGCAGCTGGGGAGGGCTCTGAGAGGCATGGGGGAATCCATGGTTTGATTTATGGTGGTGGATTCTGAAAGGCTGTTGAACCAGGTAGGACCCAGTTCCACTCTGAAAAACAATGGCTTTAACTTCAAAGATAAGCTTCAAAACAAAAGTCCCCTTTAGTGACCATTTTACATTAAAAGTAGGGCATTCAGAGGCTCAAGAAAGTCTGCGTAAGTTCCTTCTTAATTTCTACTGAAAAATTATGGGCCTTGATCTAACTTCAGTCCAGTGGCATAAAGTCAAACTTGGGGGGCGGGAGGGCATTACAGTCCTTCCAATATCATGGAAAACATACACAAAACACACACAACCACTGACACATACCTGAAAACAGACACAAAAAAACAAATACACACTGACAAATGCCCATCTTCTAACGTACAAACAAAATCAACTTAGAAATGCAGAAGGTCGGGAAAGTTCAATATCCGCTCCAGACGGAATCCTGGAGTCATCGCCCTCGCTCACGGTGTCCCTCAGAGCAAGCAGCAGCCTTTGATTCTAGCATGTCTGCTGTTCACACTCAGTGCCTAACCCCAAGGCAAAGTCACTGTTTCTCACAAAACGTAGCTAATGCCAGTTTCAGGACTAAAACTCGCCAGCTCAAAGAAATAATTTTAGACAAAAAAATTTCACCTCCAAGTGGGTTTTTGGAGATATGGGTGGTCACACTGATCCAAGGCAAGCCCCAAAATGAAAGACTCTGAGAAGAGCCCCTTCCTCAGGCCTCTGGATAATATCAGACACCCAAGAATTCACTATAGACCAAGACTGATGTAAACCACAAGAGGCTTTATACGGGGAAAGTCAGAGCTCTTGGGACTACTCAGATACCATGTAGGGGTTGAGGAGTCGACCACGAGGGGAAAGAGGTTCCAGATTTTATATGCCATCACGGGGAAAGGAGAAGGTGGGGAGTCGGGGATTTCCAGATTTAAAAAAAAAATGTCTATTCTAAAGATATGGGTATGGGAGGGGTATAAGGAAAGAGTCTGGTGCAGGTGTAGCAACTCCGGATTAGCCAGGATATGGTTGCTGTGGAGATTTTCTGACTCTTTCTCAGCAACCAATATCACAAACAGCTGGGCCCACTTACTATGAAGGAGAAGCACTAGATGGATAAATTGCTGTGACTTCAGTTGCAAGCCCTAGACCCTGGGGGTAGCATAAAAATAGGTTCATTTTAGCCGAAACTTCAGTGTTAGGGAAATATATAGGAGATATGCCTACTTCTCATAGACACCTCTGCAATCATACCTGGACTATTCCAGTTTCTATGACCTGGTAAACATTATTGGGGGGTTGTAGCTCCAGATTGGCCCCATGTGTTGCTACAGCTGTCTTTGTCCAGTCAAGAGATTTTTGTGCAGTAACACAATTAGTCCCTAGGTGTGGGGAGCCGTGAGCAATAGCCATCATGAGCCTCCGCTGTGCTTAACTGGTAAACAAGTAATGTTCGCAGATGCAAGAGTAAATTTGTGCCAAGTCACTGCCCATCCCGGGGCGTAGTAGTGGGGTGATGAGTGAGCAGCTAATCAGGAGCTGACACATCACATGGAGGGGTATATAAGCAGCAGCATTTTCCTTGTTCGTTGTTCTTCTTTCACTTGTGCAATCAATGTTCTCCCAATAAACGTGTGCAGAAGGAACCTGTTGCAGCCTCGTTCTTCCTGGCCATTTGAACGCATGCAAGAAATCTCCCCGTTTTTATTTTATTAAAATGCAAGCCACTCTTTAATGGATGAAGATAGACGTTGATTCCCTAGTGTGCAGAAATAGGGGCCATGTACAGGGTTAGCTCTTAAGCTCACAGGCTTTTACCCAGAGCAAACCTGACCTGCTCCCGTGCCGTTTTTCCTAGGGGATGGACACTTGGACACTCAACCCTCAAGCAAATCGACTTGTCTTCTAGTAGTGCCCAAACCTCTGAGCGACTCCTATGTGGTGCTTAGCCCAACAATCCATAAGAGTCAACGACCTACTCACTCATACCTGTGCAATGAGTCTAGCCTCTAGGGGTGCAAGAGCTGAGTATGGCCTAAGGCGAGCTTTAATTTTTGAGTCTCTCTCATTTTCCACAGAACCGAGGAGCACAAGAGCAGAGAATTCAGATGTCAATTAATTCTTAAGCATGGATAGCCAAATTTCAGGGGAGGCCCCTTGTTCAATGGCTGCAAGTGCTTTAGTGAAAACTACCTTTCCACTGTCTTGTTTGTTTTGGGTTTTGAGCTTGCAGACCAACCAGAGCATGGACACAAGCCCACAGCAGATGGCAGCAGCAAACAAAATTACCCCCACCCATTCCTTAAAGTAAGAAAAAGCAGAGGTAAAATTGCCAGCAATGATGGATGCTATTCAAGTTCCATTAAGGCTTAAAATCTGGCGTTAGATGTAAAGAATTGAGGAAACACCCTAATTCGTCAATGGCATAGTTTTCAGGAACAAAGAGCTCTTCAGTTTTCACTAGCGGGAGAACCTCCAGCCACAGGAACATTCACGTCCTCACAGCTCCACCTGCCCTGAATTGCTCTGGTCAGCCTCTCCGGGACCTGCAGCTGTTGTCGATGATCCTGAGGAAACACAAACAGACCCTCTCTCCCAAACTAATTTAGAGTGCTCCTCTCTCACCTGATTCAGTGCCTCATTGTCCCTCTGGAGTTCTACATCACTGTCAACACCGGTGGGCAATGATTTCCATACCCTTATGGCAATCTGATTCACCTGCTCAAATACCTGCACTGGACACCCTGTATGTTGTGCAAATCAACATTGATCAAGAAGCATATCTCTATTCCATGCAAATTCAGCTTGATCAGTGGAAATAGGACATCCCAGCAAGGAGAATCTAATCTCTCTCCAAATCCCCGAACAAAAGGTCCATCTATAAGAGGCTGCCTGCCCCTTTAAGAGCTCCATTTGCATTCGGCACTCAGCAGGGCATTTTCAGCTGAACCTAAGGCCCAGCCACAGTGCTTTTATCACTTTCTGCTGTGCAAATTGAGGCTGCTTTTCAAACAAGTTAAAGGATGGACAGCCAGCAGATAAAGTTTTCCAAAGCTAAAAATATCTCCATAGGAGCCAGAGCAAGACATCTCCCGTTTTTATTCTGTCCCTAGGAGAGCTCCAAAATAACTTTTTATTTATTTATTTATTTATTTATTTATTTATTTATTTATTTATTTATTTATTTATTTATTTATTTATTTATTTTTATTTATTTTTATTTATTTATTTATTTTACTTATTTTTCTATCTGTGCCTTCTTTTTCATTTCTCTCTGTTTCTTATATGCTTCCCTGGTGCTCCTGCAAAAGTCATTGCCCTTCCTTAACAGCTAGCTCATATTTCTTGTCCTGGATAAAGTGTCCTTGAGGTACTCACTTATCTACGTGAGGTTCTTAGCCCCAAGGTCGATCCACAAGTTTATCTACACTTGCTTTATGATCTTATGTGTCTGCTGAGCTACCCCCAGCAGATACACTCATTGTCAGGGTGATGAAAAATTAAGGCAATAGCATTATATCAAGGCTAAGAAAGAAAGCAAGCAACACAACCCCAACGAAAATTACTGGACCTACTGTGTAAGAAAGCATACCTCTCAGAGACTCACATTAATTTTCTTTTACTTACGGGTACCTCTGTTCCCCAACTGAAGTGTTCTGAATCCACGCAGTTGAATCCTTCTCAACATTCTGTGTTGCGGGAACACTTCCTTACCACCGTTCCCCAGCTGAAGAGTTCTGAATCCATGCCAGATCCTTCTCAACAGTCTGTTTTGCGGGAACCTTTATCAACCACTCCTTCTCTGCGATGCAGTTCTGAATCCTCCCTGTAGCAGGGGGTCTTCCCTCGTGCCCGAAGATGTTTCTCGTCCTGGGTTTCAGCACCATTTCTTGCAGGTTCTCAACTGGCCAGGAAGAACGACGCTGCAACAGGATCCTTCTGCACACATTTATTGGGAGAGCATTGATTGCACAGGTGAAAGAAGAACAACAAACAAGGAAAATGCTGCTGCTTATATACCCCTCCATGTGATGTGTCAGCTCCTGATTAGCTGCTCACTCATCACCCCACTACTACGCCCCGGGATGGGCAGTGACTTGGCACGAATTTACTCTTGCATCTGCGCACATTACTTGTTTACCAGTTAGGCACAGCGGAGGCTCATGATGGCAATTGCTCACGACTCCCCACACCTAGGATTTACTACCACCCTAATAGCGAAGTTCTGGACACTTATGACTTCAAAAATACCAGGAAAAAGAAAGAAGCTATTTCTCTCATCCTCACAATGGTTATGGGGATCAGGCTACCAGCTGGTGTCCGTATGGGGACTACTGCCCGTGTAACTGGACCCTAACAACTGAAGCTAGGTCTAGAATGATTGCAGACAGCGATAACAGCAGACATGTCAATCAGTCATCTAGAAGAATATTGGATTACACTCTCTGCAATAGTCTTAGAGAGTAAGAGACTTAGATTTATTGTTCCTGTGGGAAGCACGTGCAGCTGCATGGGCCAAGATGATGCCCTGGCCCATTGCCAGGTCCCGTGAACCCCACATGTTTAATGCCTTGCCCAAACATGTGCAGTGAAACTGCATGCCTAAGCTGACTGCCAAGTTATATTATTCCTCATAATCCAGATCTGTCAGCCTATCTGTGACCACTCTGAGTTCGTGCTCGGTTCATGCATGGAGCATGTGTGATTCTAATTGAATGAGGTTGTGTGGAGCGAGATGAAGTCAGTTGCCACGAGTGAATAAGAGTAGCACCTGCCTCAAGTAAAGAAGGAAGCTTTGTGAACCTGTCTGGTGTCCCTGTCATCTTGTCTCTTTGGCAAGTGGTAGCCCATACAGGAAACACATCATGATGGTAAGCAAGGGTAAGTAAAGAAAGCACAGGCCTGTCATGTTCCCAGGGAGGGGGGGAGGGATAATGCATTAAGGATCTCAGATAGAGAGATGGAGGGAATTTATACAATATGGGTTAAACTTCATTTAAAGTGAAAGTAGAAATGGCGTTGACCCAGCTTCTTAAAACAAGTAATATTAACATGAAAGCAGAGACAGTGGACTAATTTCTAGACAACCCCTCCAAGGAAACCCCATGGTTTTTTAGAGGAAGGGTATATTAATCAACTGTGGTGAGAGTGTTTGGAAAGGGATCTCCAAGATTCCCATATGAAAAGTCCTCTACGTGTTAGGGATGTTAGCCATCTGATACTTGGTCAGGGCATGCTTGAGGGACACCAGTGGAAAGTACACAGCTGAAATAGAGGAAGGAGCAGTGGCATTTGAGGAGGCTAAGGAGATTGCTTTTCAGGTTAGCAGCAGAAAACCTAAACAGCTTAAACAACAAACTAAAGATAAGAAAGAGAAGAAGGATTCTAGCTATGAAGGTTCTACAAGTGACTGTGACAGAACTGATAGCAGCAATGTCATTTGTAGTTGGATGTACCTCTTGTGTTTGAGGCACATTAGACTACCCAAACCCTCAGCCCCTATGTTGCCTTTTCATCCCCCATAAAGATGAGGGAGGCAAAAGGGATAAGCATAGACTTCATGCAGAAATCTGGAAAAATGTGCACTCTGTTGTAGTAACCTTCCCACTATTTCAGGATCAACAGGGGCAAGGTATCATGAACCCTTGCATTGGAAGGCTGTACAAAGATTGAAGGAACATTTTGGCTTATGGGGTCCAGGCTGTGTTGACCATAACTCAGGTTGAGTCCCTAGAGCAGTACTGTATGATTCCTTTAGATTGAAAGAACCTCTGCAAGGCTGTTCTTTTGGGAGGAGGTTATTTAAAATCTAAGGCTGCTTATATTGATCATGCCCTTGAGCAGGCTGCAGCTAATGCTACCACTGGACTCTCCAATGCAGCCTGGAATATAGACATGTTAATGGGGTAAGGGAATTTTGCTAACAATCAAACAGGTTATCCTATAAAAGTTTATTAGTAGATTAATAGCTCTGCTCTTACAGCTTGCAAGATGCTATCAGGCACTGGAGACCTTGAGACCAGCTTGTCTAAGGTGATACAGGCACACAATGAGAAGTTTGCAGACTTCCTAGCACAACTAGTGGAAACAGACAGGAGAATATTTCCGGATGTTGATGCTGCGATGCCATTGATCAAGCAATTAGCATATGAGCAGGCCAAGAAACCCTGCAGAGACACCATATGCCCTTATAAGAGCAATCTGCTGGATGTATGGCCAAAGGTTTGCCAAGATGTGGTGGACACTCCACTGAACAACCAGGGCTTAGCAGGGCCATAGTTCAGGCTCAAAGGCAAACTCCTCATCAGGGTGGATGGCAGAGGGGAATCAACTGGAGATGCTGCTCTTGCTGCCAGCCAGGTCACTTCAAGGGAGACTGTCCTAGTAAAGGAAGACTGGAGATTCAGACAGGCATGCTGCAGCCCAAGATATGTCCCTGCAGTTGCAAAGAAATCATTGGGCCTGAGAATGTCAATCCAAGTGGGATGTAGATGGTCATCCCCTAACGTCTCACTCAACAGGCAGTAGGCCAAAAAACAGATTTTGTGGGGGTGAGGGCAGCCTCTGGGCCCACAAATTTATGGGGCCATGCAGCAGACTCCCACACCATGGGCGAACCTTCAACACATTCCCCAATAGTCTATGGGTGTCCCGGCAAAGCCACAACAGAAAGTGCAGGGCTGGACATCTGTGCCACCACCAGACTTGTATTAACTCCAGATATGGGTGGGCAGATGATTACTGCAGACATTAAGCTTCCTTTGCCTAAAACACTGTTGGCCTCTAATTAGGACATAGTTCAGCAGCCATTAAGAGATTAATTATCCATCCTGTTGTCATTGATCCTGACTATGAGGGAGACATTAAGATCATGATTTCCTCCTACACAGGGGTGTCTGCCATTTCCCCTGGAGAAAGAATTGCTCAAATTTTGCCTTTGCCTAGTCACCATGCTAGCTTCCCTTCAAGGGGACAGAAAAGGGGTAATAGGGGCTTCAGCTCCACTGTAGACATTGGGGTGTGGTTTTCTATGACTACGGAGAATCGCCCTATGTTTAAACTTGAAGTTCAGGGAGTCTCTATATAGGGCTTACTGGATTCATGGGATGAGCACAGCATCATAAAAGAAGCAGATTGGCCAAAAATTTGGCCCCTTTAGACCACGGCTCAAACTCTTCAAAGTCTTGGATTTGCACAAGACCCCAGCTGCAGTGCTGAGGCAGGACATAGGGATAGTTTTCAGCCATATGTTCTTCAAATCCCCATGTCATTAGGGGGAAGAGTTGTTATGACCAAGATGGGTGTAAAAATAATTTCAGAAAAGACATAGTTTGCAGATTCAAGCTATCATGAATGGGATGAACTATCAGAAGTGTAAAAGTCTTGGCAAAAATGAGGATAGGTGACTCTCACCTATCTCTCCTAGAGGTCAAAGTGGCAGGAAGGTATTGGGTTTTTCATGGTGGCCACTGAGCAAATATCTATTAAAAGGAAATTGAATTGGCCTGTGTTGGTGTCTCAGTGGTCTCTGCCTAAGGGAACCCTGGAAGCTGCCCACATGTTGGTTAAAGAACAACTTGATGCAGACGTGTTAGAGAATCTATTTCACCATGGAATACACCTAATTCTATTATAAAAAAGAAATCAGGAAAATGGAGGTTACTCCATGATTTACATGCAGTCAGTACCCAGATGGAAATCATGGGGTCAGTGCAATTTGGGTTACCAATGACTTCATCGTTAGCAATAAATTGGACCTTAATAGTGATAGATTTGATAGATTGTTTTTTCACCATTCCTCTGCATCCGACTGATGATAAATTTGCCTCTACTTTGCCATCAATTAATCATTCTGCCACTTATTTGGGATATGAGTGGGGGTTCTACCCTAAGATATGGCAAATAACCCTACTCTGTACCAGCTTTATGTAGATACGGCATTGCGACCTATCCTACAACAGTATCCTAGAGTATATTTATACCACTATATGGATGATATTTTGATTTGTTGATCATTTAATGTGGAAGTAGAAGAAGTTTTGGGACCCTAACTAAACAGTTGGAGAGGTGAAATTTGGTGAAGCCCCAGAAAACTTTCAAAAGACAGAAGTAAAACACTATTTAGGCACTAAATTGAGACATACTGTTGTCGAGCCACTAAAACTGGAATTAGGATGGATAAATTGCATACCTTGAATGATTTTCAGAAATTGTTAGGAGATATCAATTGGATTTGGGCCTATTGTAATCTTGCCAATACAGCATTACACCCTTTATTCGATATTTTAAAAGTAGATTCCTATTTACAATCTCCTGGCCATTTAACACCCTTATCCAGAGCTTGTTTGCAAAAGGTGGACCAAGGTTTAGCCAAGGCTCAAGTTGATATGTTTGATCCCACCTTGCCTATAATTTTTTGTGTTATTGCTACTGATTAGTCTCCCATGGGACTATTTTAGCAAAAAGGGTCTTTATGTTGGGTATATTTATATCACTCCCCCAGCCAAGGTACTGCCATGGTACTCTAAAAGCATAGCCCACCTAATTCTTAAGTGATAAAGGTTGAGCTAGGAGCTTTTGGTTATCAACCGGATGTAATAATCATGCCATTATACTCCGAAAGAGATTGAGGTACTTGTGTCCACTAATAATGATTGGGCCATTGTTTGCACCAGCATGACTGGTCAGTTCCAGAATCATTATCCCACCAGTCCTTGGCTTCAGTTTGTCATGAGAAATCCTATGATATAACACAGAATTGCCTGGACTGAGGCAATCCCATGTACTGTTAATGTATTTACTGATTGATCCAGAGGCACTGTGGACATGGTGGATGTTGAAGGAAATCAACCCCAAGCTCAGGTATTTCCCTATCAATCTGCACACGCTGTTGAATTATATGCTATCCTTCAATTGTTTCAAGAGGTTGAGGAAGCTTTTAATCTAGTTTCAGGTAGTCAGTATGTAGTCCAGGCAGTGCAGCAATTAGAAACCTTTGGGGTAATTAAAGCCACTTCCATTGTATGTACCTTACTCTGTTCCTTGCAAAAAAAAAAAAAAATTGGCAATGAAAACAACCTTTTTGCATTGTACATTTTTTATCTCATTCAGGATTGCCCAGGCCTATAGCCAGGGGAAATTCTGTTGCAGATGAATGTACTCATGTACTCATTACCTGTTTGTTTTTATAAGTGCCTCTCCAGTACAACTTGCTGCAGATTACCATAGAAACTTTCGGGTTAATGCAGGCACCTTGAAACAAAAGTTTAGGATTATCAGAGAACAGCCTCGAGAGATTGTGTTAAAATGTGCACATTGTGTGTCCTTGTTGTCACAAAGGCCCATTGGTGTTCATTCCCAAGGTATTAAGCCTCTTCATGTTTGGCACTTGGATATTACCCACATATTAAGATGGAAATCTTAAATATGTTCATGTGAGAATTGATAAATATTCAGGCATTATATTTGCTACCGCCCAAACAGGGGAAAAAGCCCCTAATGATATATCTCATTGCCTTCAGTTGTTTGTAGCATGGAGGATGCCTAGACAGATAAAAACTAATAATGGACCTGCTGATGTCTCCCAGAGATTTTACATTTTTTTAATTAATGCATTAGGTATAAAAGTTATCCACGGACTACCCTATAACCAACAAAGACAAGGAATTGTAGAAAGAGCCAATGCCACATCAAAGACACATTTTAAAACAAAAAGTGGGAATAGGATTGCATTTCAAATCCCCTAGGGAAAAATTAAATGTCAGCCTCTTTATTCTTATAAGAATAATTTGGATAAGAATGGAAAATCAGCTGCAGACCAGCATTGTACCCCTCAGCAGGGTGTGGTTCTGTCTATACTATGGATGGATGTCCTCATAGCAAAATGGAAAGGTTCACATCAGATGTATGTAGTAGCTGTCTGTGTGTTTCCAAAGGATTAGGAGAACCCAGTCTTAGTTCCAGGTAGACTGACAAGGCCGTGGAGAGAATGCAAAGTGGACGAAGATGATACACCTGAAGACCCTCTGCCTGATCCTGATGCACCTGCAAGTGGTATCGTCACAAGAAAGACTGTTATGGGGAATAGTGAAAGCACTCCCTCTGCCAATGCCACTTAGGGTGGAGGCAGTTGTATACTAATTCAGTTGGAACTGTTTCAGTTCCCAATGATGTATCCTCTAATACTGCCAGTGATTTTGCCATACAAGAGCAAATTAATACAATTTTGAAAGCTGGTGTCCTTATGGTTAACCAAAGAGTAGATTGGTTGCAGGAACAGGTGAATATTTTGGAGCAGTTAGTGTTTGATTCCTGCATTACTCATAAGTCAGGAATGTTTGTAAACTCTGTTCAGTATCAGAATTTTTTCAGAGCTGCAAAACTGTTGCATGCAATTGGTGCGATGCTGCTAGGAAATTGGAGTAATGATCTCAACAAAAAGATGAAGGAACTGCAAGCATCGATTATTGCTGTGAACAACACCCGTGTTTACATTGCAACTGCAAAGTAACGGCTGGATATCATCCGGGTAACTGTGGAATTCTTAAAAAAATTGAGGAGGGATGGCCTTTTGGGCATTCCTGCTGTTTGTTGTGTGTGGAGGAATGCTTTGGTGTATGGCATGTATGTGAAGGTTGTACAGGGATGATAAACAACTTAGTAAAGACTATGGCAGTCTTGGAAGCAGGAACATCCCCCAAAACTGGCTCAACATGCTGGTTCAGAAAGCAAGGACAGGATAGAGCCTCACATGCACATATCAACCAAAGACAGTATGGGGAAAGTGAGTTGTCACTACATTGATGGGTAAGGATTTGGAATGGATGGGGGTGACCTAAGACAGATGCTGATCACAGTTCAACTAATACAACAAAAAGGGGGAGATGCAGGAAGCAGGTATGGCCACATGAGCAAGATAGCGCTCTGAAACATTGCCAGGCCCCGTGAACACCACACGTTTACTGCCTTGCCCGAATGTGCTCAATGAAACTGCATATGTAAGCTGCCTACCAAGTTAGGTTATTCATAGTGATTGGGATCTGTCAGCCTATCTGTGACAGACCTGAGCTCTTGCCCGGTTCATGCATTGTGTGTGTGTGTGTGTGTGTGTGTGTGTGTGTGTGTGTGTGTGTGTGTGTGTGTGTGTGTGTTTGTGTGTGTGTGTGTGTTTGTGTGTGTGTGTGTTTCTGATTGGATTAGGTGGTTTGGAGTGAGATGAGGTCAAGTGCCAGGAATGTATAAGAATAGCCCTTGTCCTAAATCAAGAAGGAAGTTGCATGAAGCTATCTTGGTGTCCCTGTTGTTCTAGTCTCTGCAGGTCAGAGACTGCAGCAATTCCTCAAAGAAGAAAGTCTATGTGCAGCCCTTATAGAAAAAATGCTGCTTCTATATAGATCATTCAGGGGTGATAAGGGACTCCATGGCCAAACTCAGAGAGAGGCTAAAGAAACAAAAGTGACAATGAGAGGCTAATAAAAGATGGTTCAAAGAATGGTTCACAAAATCCTCATGAAAGGCTACGTTATTGTCAGCATTGACGGGGCCGTTATTAATCCTACTTCTAATACTCATTACAGGCTCATGCATAATTAATAAAATATTGGGTCTTATTAGACAGAGGGTCAGCACTATACAGGTCCTTATGTTACATAGGCAATATCAAAAAAGTTGAATAGGCTGATATGGACCATGTTGGGCCAGAGGTAGTAACAAGACAAAGTTATAAGTTCTCATCATGTAATTTTCAAGTTCTGTGGCACTTTTTTACACACAATAATTTCTACACACCCTTTGATTAACATGGATGTTTCCTGAAATTATAAACAAAAAGTCTAGACCAACTTCAGGCACCCCAGGTAACATTCCACTCTAGGCTCTAGGTTCACCAACTCCCCTTCAAGTATTTTGAACAACTATAAAGTGCAACCCATGACCTGACTCCATATTCCTTCCCACAAATTGAGCTGAAGATCTCTGCTTTTTAATTATTTTTTTTGGAGGCCCTACCTATGGAACCCAGAGGTGATGTTGACACCCAAAACCTCAGAAGACAGAGGAGTCACAAAACTCTCAGCAAAGACACCCTCCTGGATCTGAAGACTTCCTGGTCACTAGAACCCCAAGGCATTAAGACCAGAAAACCTGGAGGAAACAGAGACCAAGGGAATAAAAACATGAACAAAACAAAACAAAAATCCATGCATCTGACAATTACTTATGTAGAAATCAATATAAACCTATAATAATCTCAAAATTCAAGTAGCTAGAGGACAATCTAAGAACACACTCTACAACAATTTGGGAAACCTGACAGCACTTTGCCACAGATGCCTTACTGTAGAACACTCTGGCTGTTCCATCATAGGTGAAGCACAAGAAAATGATCTTAAATCCAATTTTATGGAGATGGTAGATGTCTTTAAAGAAGAACTACATAAGTCCCTTAAAGAAATAGAAGCATGCACAATGGAACAGCTGAAGTAATTGAATAAATTGTTTAAGACCTGAAAGCGGAAATAGAAACAATAACGAATGAAAAAAGTCGCTAGGAGAGAGAAAATGTAATGAGTGACTTTCTGAAGATTGTCCAACATTTTGGACAGATGTGATGGATCTCTGAATTGCAAGGCCTTCATACATTTCATTTGAGGAATCGATCATTCCTCTAAGTGTTCTAGAGTATAATTTTCCCTGGCATATAGCGCATCCTATTGGATGCAGATCAACAAACATGTACTCTCTTGTAGTAATGCAATGTAAGTAAATTAATGATTTCTTACTACTTTATATAATTTTATAGAATTACTAAATGTACATAAGTAATTTTGAGCTCTTTATTGAAAAGCTGCAGTTGAAGTTCTGTAAGACTTCTTGTGTCAAAGACTAATTGCATTAGGATAAAATGCAGGCTTAGAACAAATTTATAATCAGAGAAACTATTCCTTCTATGATAGATGTGAATGCATTATCTGATAAGTATTTTCACAAACTGAGAATGAACAATTTCTAGGATGTTCAAAGACAAAAGATAAAATATTGACCAAATTTATCTGTATAAAACTTCAAAATGAATAAGACACTAGGCAGATGATTGACACACTTGACATAAAATTTAGTTAAAACTTGTATGAACCTGTGGAGTTACTAGCAGCTAATGTATATATAATTAATAATCAATCACAATGGACTTGCAGGTAAACATTATTCCTGACATTCCTTATTTGATTTATTGACTTGTAGTAATGTTGTGAACTTGATAGTACCTTTTATAAAATAGAAGCTTGGAATACCATATGATCATGTATTCTGAGAAAGTGCGAAAATTGAATACAATAGAAAATAGGTTCCCCCTTTTCTCTCTTTCCTAGAAATAAAGTCTAAAGCATTCTTTTGAAGCGAGTACTTTTTCTTGTGAATGTGAATTTCTCTAGCTACACAAGGTTAAAGAACTTTTAGCACTGAGCAGGGAAGGCACTGTGTCCTAAATCAATACTCCACTATTAAACCACAGGTATTAATCATCAAAGGTGGGCAAATTTAACCACAAAATAAGCCAGAAAGTTTTAAGCTTCCAGAAGCCATCAGCTCTCAACCATCAGGGCAATTAGAAGGAAATTTAAAAAGGAAAGAAAAATTAAAAATTTTCTAGAATTCAATGAATTGCACAAAATTCCAAGTAAAAGGGGTACAATGAAAACAGAGCTAAGATGAAGGTTCATAGTTATGAGTGTTTTCAAAAGAAATTGTCGAGATCTCATACTCACCAATTAACAGCATGTCAGAAAGCTCTGGTTCAAATAGAAGCACAGCCACCAAAGATAAGTAGACAGCAGGAAATAATCAAACTCAAAACTAAAATCAATAAAAAAATGAAAGAGAACCAGAAAAAGAATCAGGCAACACATATTTGGTTCTTTGAGGAAATCATCAGGATGGACAAACCTTTTTTCAAAACTAAATAAAAGAAAGGGAGCGAAAGCATACAAATTAACAGAACTAGAAATGAAGAGGAAGACATAACAACAGACACCGAGATTATTGGGTTTCAATTCAAACCCTGTACTCCAGAAACATGGAAAACAAAAATAGAAAAAATAAAAAGGACAATTTTCTCAATAGATACAATTTGGTAAAGCTGAATCAAGATCAACTTGAATAGTCCTATAGCCAAAGGGAATATAACCTATCATTTAATATCTCCCAAACAAAACCAGACAAGCTCAGATGGTTTTAGAGCAGGATTATACCGTACTTTCAAAAAAGTGCTAATACTGATACACAAATTATTTCACTAGATAAAAACAGAAGGAAAATTGACAAGATTTACTTTATGGGAATACAGTCAATGTGAGACTTAACTCACACAAAGACTCAACAAAGAAAGAGAATTTCGGACCAATTGCCCTTATAGGCATCGATTTAAAAATTCTCAATAAAGTACTTGTAAACAGAATTCAAAGATATATGAAAAATATCACCCCTATGATGAAGTAGAGTTCATTTTACATATGCAGGGATGGATCAACATACCAAACTCTTTCACTGTAATCTACCATATAAGCAAACTAAAAGGAAAAAATACCACAAGATTATCATAGTCAATGTTGAAGAAGACTCCAACAAATTCCAACACTCTTTGATAATAAATTCTTAAAGAGATGAGGGATACATGTCACATGCTTGAACATAATAAAGCCAATACATTGAAAGCTGACACCCAATATCAAATTAAATGGAGAGAAAAAAATATTCCCAAAAAAGCAATAATATGATAAAAGTATATATTCTCTGTATCTATTCTGTATAGCACCTGAAGTTTTAGCAACAACAATAAGGAAAGGAAGAAGATAAAGATATACAAATTGAAAAGGAAAAAGTCAAACTATTGCTATTCAGATACAGTAGTATACATAAGTGACATGATGCAAAATTAACGGAAAATAAACAGTATACTTCCTATAAACAATCTCTCTTCCTATTGACGCCAGATAAGGCCTTCCTCTGCTACATGTGCACCTGGAGCCATGGGTCCCTCCATGTGTTTTATTTGGTTGGAGCTTCAGTTCCTGAGAGCTCTGAGGAGTCTGGTTGGTTGATATTGTTGTTTTTCCTATGATATTGCAAACCTCTTCAGCTCCTTCAGTCCTTCCCCTAACTTCTTTTTGGGGTCCCAAAACTCATTCTGATGGTTGACTGCAAGCATCCACATCTGTATCAGTAAGGATTTGGCAAAGCCTCTCAGGAAACATCTATATCAGGCTCCTCTCAGTACGCATTTGTTGGCATCATCAATAGTGCCTGGGCTTAGTGGCTGCATATGGGATATATCCCCATGTGGGGCAGGCTCTGAATGGCTTTTCCTTCAGACTATGCTCTACTCTTTGTCCCTGTATTTCCTTTCAACATGAACAATTCTGGGTCAAAATTTTTGAAAATGGTAGGGGACCCATCTTTCAACCAGACCCAATTCCTTACCTCTAGATATGGTTTCTACAGGTACTCTCTCCCCTTTGTTGGGGATTTCACCTAATGTCATCCCCGTAGGGTCCTGTGATCCTCTTGTTTCCTGGAATATAGAACTTTCTGTTGGCTTCCCCCAGTTCCCTACCCCCGGTTTCAAGCTGTACTACAGAGAAGAAGCGATAAAGACTGCATGGTATTGGCATAAATACAGATAGGTTGATCAATAAATTGATGTGAAGACACAAAAGTGAATCCGTACCTATGAACACTTGATTTTAACAAGACGCCAAAACTCTACAGTGGAATAGATGAAACATTTTCAACAAATGATGCTGGTAGTAATGGTATCTGCCTGTAGAATACTACAAGAGGATCCATGTCTATTACCCTGCACAAAAGTCAAGTCCAAATGGATCAACGATCTGATCAAGAAACCCTGATATACTAAATCTGATAAAAGAGGAAGTGGAGAATAACCTTGAAATCTTTGGCACAGAAGATGACTTCCTAAACAGAACTCTAGTAGTTCAGCCACTAAGATCAACAATTGATAAATGAAACCTCATTAAACTGAAAATATTTTGTAAGGCATGGGGCACTGCCAATAGAACAACATGTCAGCTTACAGAATGGCTTAACCAACCCTATATCTGACAGAATGTTGATATCCAAAATATATAAAGAACTCAACAAATTAAACATCAACAAAGCAAATAATACATTAAAAATGGGGAACAGTGCTAATCAAAGAATTCTTGATAGAGGAATCTAATGGCTGAGAAGCACTTAAAGAAATGTTCATTATCCTTAGTCATATAGTAAATGCAAAATGATATGACTCTGAGATTTTATCTTAAAAACATCAGAATGGCTAATATCTAAGACTTAAATGACAGCACATTCTGCCTCAGGGACAAAGACAGACAACACATCAGAGTAAAAGGCTAGAAAACAATTTTCCAAGCAAATGGTCTGAAGAAAAAAGCTGGAGTAGCCATTCTAATATCAAACAAAATCGACGTCCAAAACAAAGTTATCAAAAAAGTCAAGGAAGGACAGCACATTATGTTGAGGTTGTGGAAGTAATGGAAGACTCCTTCATTGCTGGTACAAATGTAAACTTGTACAACAACTTTGGAAATAAATTTGGTGGTGTCTCAGAAAATTGGGAGTAATTGTATCAAAAAAAAAACAACAACAACAACAACAAAAAAAAACAAAACAAAAAACAAAACAAAACAAAACCAAAAAAAAAAAAAAACAAAAAATAACCAAAAAACAAAACAAAACCAAAACAAAAACAAAAACAAAAAAACAGCTATAACACTCCTAGGTATATACCAAAAGGAAACTCCATCCTACCACCATAAGAGTACTTACTCAATTATGTTCATAGAGACATTATTCAAAATATCCAGAATCTGGAAACAACCTAGATATCCCTCAATCAAAAAAAGAATAAAGAAAATGTGGTACACTTACACAGTAGAATACTTCACAACTATTAAAAACAAAGACAATTTGAAATTTGTACAAAAAATAGATGGCACAATAAAATATCACCATGAGTAAGGTAACCTAGACCCACATAGGCAAACATTGTACATATTCACATATAAGTTGGTACTGATTATAAAGGATAACCATGTTGTAATCCAAAGATGCCAATAACGATATCTCACTGAGATTGGAATATAGACTAGGCATTTTCATTGGACATGGGACTAGCACTAGACAAGAGTTGGTGTTTGGATGCAAACCAGAAGGATCATGAGGGGAAAGAATTGAGGGAGGGAGTACTGTAAGAGACAACTGGATTGGGGGAATTCATCTCTGGAATGAGCTAGAAACCTACAGAAATAGAAATTCTTCAGAATCTAAGACAGTGAATTGAGGGTAACAGTAACTAACCCTCCTTGCAATGGGTAATATGAAGCCTGAAATGTCCATCTCCTGTAGCCAGGCAAGATTTTCAATGGAGGGAATGGGATACCAGTCCTACTATAAAAACTTCATCGTACAGTTTCTCCTGCCTACAAGATGTGCAGGGGTAAAGTTAGAATAAATATTGAGGGAATGGTCAACCAATTACTGGACCAGCTTGAGACATATGCCAAGAAATAGAGCACATCCTTGATATTGTTAACAATGTTCTGCTATACTGGCAAATAGGAGTCTAGCATAACTGTCATGAGAAAGACTTCAACTAGCAATTGATGGAGGCATATGCAAGAACCACAGCCAAAATTTCATTTGACTTTAGGGAATCTATGAAAAAGGAAGAAGGTTTACTGGAGTCAAGGAGGTCAAGGAAACCACAAGAAAATTCACAGAATCAACTTACCTGAGTTCTTGGGGCCACACAGACACTGAGCCAACAAGGTAGCATTCATGAGAATGACCTTGGCCCTTGGCACATATGTAAAATTTATGTAGCTTGGGATTCATGTGGAACACTTAACAATGTGAGAACAGTCTCTCCCTGTCTCTGTTGCCTGCCTTTGAGACATTTTCAGCTGATTGAGCTGCCTCTTCTAGCTTTAATAGGAGAGGATGTTCCTAGTGTGTAATTTGATATGACAAGGCAGTATTATATCCATGGGAGGTCTCTTCTTTTCTGAAGAGAAAGAGAGGAGGAATGCATTGGGGAAGGTGAGCTCCTGGGAAGGACTTCAAGAAGAGGAGGGAGGGGAAGCTATATTTGAGATGTATTTTCTGATTACAGTTTCGCCTAACAGTTACTCCTTCAGGTTCCTTCCCACTTCTCCTCTAATCCAGATTCCAACTGTCTGTCACTTTTTAGGAAACAAATATTTATCTAAAGATTACTAATGAAATAAACCAAACTAACTGAATAGGACAAAACAACCAAGGAAATAAACAAATACAAACAAACACACACACACACACACACACACACACACACACACACACACACACACAATATATAGATACAGAAACACACATTCACATACTCCATCTAATCAAAACCCCAAACCAGAAAACATAATATACACAAAGAACCTGTATGATAGGAAAGCAAACAAACAAAATACCCAAAGTTAACTTTCTTAGACAAAGAGGCTCTAAAGATGCTGTCTTAGTTAGGGTTTTACTGCAGTGAACAGGCACTATGACCAAGGCAAACCTTATAAAGGACAACATTTAATTGGAGCTAGCTTACAGGTTCAGATGTTCAGTCCATTATCATCAAGGTGGGAAATGGCAGCATCCAAGCAGGCATAGAGTTGGCACAGCTGAGAGTTCTACATCTTCATCTGTAAGGCTGCTAGTGGAAGACTGACTTCCTCACAGCTAAGATGAAGGTATTAAGCCCACACCTATAGTGACACACCTACTCCAAGACCACATCTCCTAATAGTGCCATTCCCTGTGCCAAGCATATACAATCACAGATATCATTAAGTGGAATCCATACTCAACAATGCTTGAATGGCCAAGAACCTGAAACTAGAAATGCCAGGGATCTAGAGAAAGACCAAATACTACTATTCTACTAAAGGATTATAGCAGTTAAATGACTCCTGTTGACATTTTGCTATACTCACAGATCTGTATCTTGCTCATTCACCATCACAGAAGTATCCTCATGCAGCAGATGTAAACAAATACAGAGACTTGCAGCCAGATAATATGCAAAGCCTGAGGGACCTTCTAACATTCAGTCCTACAAGGGAGGTCACCATCTAATCTCTACCTCAGTGTTCAGAAAACACTGTAATAAAAGACAGAAACAGTGTAAGATCATAAAAGCTATCTTGATTGAAACTACTAAAATTAAGTCCTAGCTACACACTTTTATTAAAAAACTAACATCAATGAAATTTATATTGTAGAGTTGTTTCTACAACAGAACAAACGATCTACATTTGAGGTTGGTCTTCCTATCTCACATAATCAAATCAAGAAAAAAAATTCCTCACAGGTGCAACAAATTCTCAGAGTTTTAGTGAATTCCTAATATTATCAGGGTTACAACCAAGACTAGCCATCATAAGTATACCTCTTGTCAATAAGACATACAATCATATCTCCTTATATTATGTTAATTTCCAAAGGAAAGCAATAGTTATGCCTAGCATAGTATCCAATATCCAATATACAACTGCAAATAAAGTATATGAATTTCCAGGGTATAATCATGCTTAACATGAGATAAAATTCCATATACAACTACAATCATATTTATCTTTTAGAAGAGAATACAATTTCTTAATTGTAACACCATATAAAATCAAAGTCAAAGCATTGTTTACTTTCAAAGTACACTGACAGGAATATACATTCTCATTCAAAATAAGAGGAAAAGAAACATAAACAGGAAATACTGGAACAAATCAAGATCAAATCTAGCTAGACAAACCCCAAATCCTAAATTTATGTACATTGTGGCTTAAAAAGCTCTTCCTATCTAGTTTTATGACTACAATATATTTCTCTGTCTTGGGCTGGTTCCATTCCTTGTTTGTAGCTTTCTTTGAGAGATATTCGACAGCTGTGGACCTTCTTACATCCTGAGTGCTATATCACAATATAGGCTTCCCTTTCATACCTTCACAAAAAGCCTCTCTAGGCATCTATTTAGGGACTTTGCTGCAACCTGGATGCCCCCAGTGGCTTTCCATAACCACGTAGGAAGACTCCATGACTCTTTTACTTCTGTATCCTTCATTAATCTGACGAAAGAACTACATGGTGGATGTTGCCAAGTTCTTTTGCATGCTTAAGATAGAACATGCCTGCTTCCTTGAATATTTTTTCATAAATTTGATATGTTGTGTTACTGCTATAAACAGACAAATCCTTAGGACATTTCTTTGCACAAGTTGCAGGATTAGCTTGGTGGATTCTCACCTCGAGGAAACAATTCCCTTTATTACATTACTCCTTATATCTTTCAACACTAGCTATGGCTCCCACAAAAAAATTTTTCTGGTGCTCTTTTTTTCTCCAAACTTAAATTCTAGCTCATCCCTTGAAGAATGAGTACAATCAGGAAAACATAAGTCAAGAAGCATTAGCGATGTGGGAATAAAGTACAGCTCTACTGCTGGTGGGTGTTTAAATTGGTACATCCAGGATAAAATCAGTGTGGAATTTGCTTAAAATATCTAAAAATAGAACTAACTGTTGACTCACCTATATCAACTTGAGTGTAGAAAAGATAGCATGGTTATCTAGTGATACTTGCTCAGTCATTTTTGTTGCTTCTGTTTTCAAATTATCTAGGAGATGCAATCAGTTGTAACTAAATTTGCTAGAGAGTATATGGAACTTGAAAATACTATATAGTAAATGCGTTAAGTCAGGCCTATAAAGAGAAATGCTACGTGTCTGTAATCACATTTGGTCTAGCTTCAACTTTTAGATTTTATGTTTAACTTGGAGTATATGTGGAGATAAGGAACCCCAAAGTGGCACATGGCATGGAAGAAAGGATGAAGCCTTTATGGAAGGAGGGAATGACAGAACACATGCAATATAATAGGAGGAGGAAACATTAGAGATTACAAGTTTAGGTAAGCATGAGGATAGGATTATGTCTGTTATTCCCTTACGGAATGCCACAATTTAGGAAGTTTATTTAAAATATTACAGTTAAGTGTCATTACTCTTGGTTACAGTCCAAAACTTGATACTACAACACTTTCTGAAGAAACCACATACTCGAGTAATAGAACATGAATAAATAAAATTATAACCAATCTTGAAATTTAATTCTTAGGGCTCGCTGTTATACAGTGGCAGAAAGTTCTGTTTATGCTACTAGCAGAGAAAGTAATCAAGCAGATTACACATCTGTGATCCCTGACAACAAGATTAGTGACTCATTTGAAATATACTGTGTACATATATATCATCTAGGTTTAAAGTAATATATTCCTGTTTTCTATTTTTCTGTGTTTACTTCTAGATCATAGGAACTATTTTACTGTTACCTAGAACTGATTTTAGAACAAGGACAGAATTCTTTGTCTTAATAATTTCATGCCTACCTAAACATAAATACACAATATTGTTTAAAAAATAATAATTATGAATATTTTCTATCTGCATTGGCTAGTGCCATAATAAGTATGTATTTCAAACTACTGATTAATAATATGAAACAAAAAATGTTAAATTTTAGGATAGATAGTTATAATACTTCATAAAGTTGTCAACAAATTACACAGGGAAGGAGAAATAGAATACATCGGTTTCTCCACCTATGGTTATTGAGATTTTGGCCAGGTATAGTACCCTGGGCTGGTGTTTGAGTTCTCTTAGTGTCTGTATAACATCTGTTCAGGCTCTTCTGGCTTTCCTAGTCTCTGTTGAAAAGTCTGGTGTAATTCTGATAGGCCTGCCTTTATATGTTACTTGACCCTTCTCCCTTACTGCTTATAATGTTCTATCTTTTTTTAGTGAATGTGTTGTTCTGATTATTATGTGTTGGGAGGAATTTCTTTTCTGGTCCAGTCTATTTGGAGTTCTGTAGGCTTCTTTTATGTTCATGGGCATCTCTTTCTTTAGGTTTGAAAAGTTTTCTTCTATAATTATTTTGAAGATATTTGCCGCCCCTTTAAGTTGAAAAACTTCATTCTCATCAACTCCTATTATCTGTAGGTTTGGTCTTCTCGTTGTGTCCTGTATTTCCTTGATGTTTTGAGTGAAGATCCTTTTGCATTTTGCATTTTCTTTGATTGTTGTGCTGATGTTCTCTATGGAATCTTCTACACCTGACATTCTTTCTTCCATCTCTTGAATTCTGTTGCTGATTCTTGCATCTATGGTTCCAGGTATCTTTCCTATGTTTTCTATCTCCAGCATTGCCTCACTTTGGGTTTTCTTTATTGTGTCTACTTCCATTTTTAGGTCTAGTATGGTTTTGTTCATTTCTATCACCTGTTCGGTTGTGTTTTCCTGTTTTTCTTTAAGGACTTCTACCTGTTTGGTTGTGTTTTCCTGTTTTTATTTAAGGACTTGTAACTCTTTAGCAGTGTTCTCCTGTATTTCTTTAAGTGAATTATTAAAGTCCTTCTTGATGTCCTCTACCATCTTCATGAGATATGATTTAAATCCGGGTCTAGCTTTTCGGTTGTGTTGTGGTTCCAGGACGAGGTGGGGTGGGAGTGCTGTGTTCTGATGGTGGTGAGTGGTCTTGATTTCTGTTAGTACAATTCTTACATTTGGCTTTCTCCATCTAGAAATCTCTGGAGCTAGTTGTTATAGTTGTCTCTGGTTAGAGCTTGTTCTTCAGGTGATTCTGTTAGCCTCTATCAGCAGACATGGGAGACTAGATCTCTCCTCTGAGTTTCATTGGTCAGAGCACTCTCTGCAGGCAAGCTCTAATCTCATGGGGAAGGTGCACAGATATATGGCCTTAAGACCTCCCTCCTCGCCGAAGACGAAGGCCCAAAACAGGACCTGTCCTGAAGCTGAGTTGCTTTGGCCTATCCCAGAAGGTGTTAGCTTCTGTATTCTACACTCTCACATGTCCAGAATACTCTCAGAGGAGTCCTGGAACCAAGATGTCTGCAGCTGATGCTCATGCAAAGCACTCCTGCACTGGGCAGACCCCTTTCCTCAGGCTGGGAAAGTGTCCAGATGTCTGGGGCCTGTTCAGAATACTCTCGACTGTTTCCTGGAAACAAGATATCTGCTGCTGATGCTTAGTCAAAGCGCTCCCACACTAGGCAGACCCCTTTCCTCTGGCTGGGACAGTGGCCAGCTGTCTGGGGCCCGAAAACGGGGCTGTCTTAAAAGCTCTGTGGCTCCAGCCTCTCCCAGAAGCTTTTGGATTCTGTAGTCCGTACTGTCACCTGTGCAGAATAAACCAAGCGGGGTCCCAGAACCAAGATGTCTGTTGCCGATGCTCAGGCAAAGCACATCTGCACTGGGCGGACCCCCTTTCCTCTGGCCGGGAAAGTGACCGGATGTCTGGGGCCTTTGCAGAATACACTCGGCAGAGACCTGGACCAGTCTGGTTTTTCTTCAGAAAATTGACATAGTACTACCAGAAGATCCAGCAACACCTCTCCTGGGCAAATACTCAGAAGATGTTCCGATGTGTAATAAGGATTCATTCTCTATGATGTTCATACCAGCCTTATTTATTTATTTTGTTAATATTTTTTATTATTACATGTTTTCCTCAATTACAATTAGAGTGTACATTTAGAAAGTCCCCCACACCCTCCCCCCACTTCCCTACCCATGCATTCCCATTTTTTTGTCCCTGGCATTCCCCTGTACTGTTGCATATAAAGTTTGCATGTCCAAAGCGCCTTTCTTTCCAGTGATGGCCGACTAGGTCATCTTTTGATACATATGCAGCTAGAGTCAAGAGCTTCTGGGCACTGGTTAGTTCCTAATGTTATTGGACCTACAGGGTTGCAGATTTCTTTATCTCCTTGGATACTTTCTCTAGCTCTTCCATTGGGGGCCCTGTGCTCCATCCAATAGCTGACTGTGAGCATCTACTTATGTATTTGCTAGGCCCCAGCCTTGTCTCACAAAAGAGAGGTATATCTGGGTCTTTTCAGCAAAATCTTGCTAGTGTATGCAATGGTGTCATCGTTTGGAGGCTAATTATGGGATGGATGGACATGGCAGTCTCTAGATGGTCGATCATTTTGTCTCAGCTCCAAACTTTGTCTCTGTAACAGTCTGGCGGTTCCTCAGAAAATTGGACATGGTACTAGTAGAGGATCCCACAATACCTCTCCTGGGCATATATCCAGAAGATTTCCCAACCAGTAAGAAGGACACATGCTCCACTATGTTCATAGCAGCCTTATTTATAATAGCCAGAGGCTGGAAAGAACTCAGATGTCCCTCAACATTGGAATGGGTACAAAAAATGTGGTACATTTATACAATGGAGTACTACCCAGCTATTAAAAAATGAATTTATGAAATTCCTAGGCAAATGGATGGACCTGGAGGGCATCATCCTAAGTGAGGTAACACAATCACAAAGAACTCAAATGATATTTACACACTGATAAGTGGATGTTAGCCCAGAAACTTAGTATACCCAAGATATAAGATACAATTTGCAAAACACATGTGTATCTGGATTAGGTGTTCTCTGTTGAAATTTTTGGGGTCATAGATACATGCTATCATATCTTCTGGAAATAGAGACATTTTGACTTCTTCCTTTCCAATTTGTATTCATCTGTTCTCGTTTTTTTGTATAATTGCTCTGGCTAGGATTTCATGTACTTTATTGAATAGGTAGGGAGATAGTGGGCAGCCTTGTCCAGTCCGAGATTTTAGTGGGATTCCTTCCTGTTTCTGACTATTTAGATTAAAGTTAAATCCTGGGCTTTCTCTCATTTTTTTATGTTTAGGTGTATGCCTTAAATTACTGATCTTTCCTGGACTTATTATGAATGGGCATTGTATTTATCCAACTATTTGCTCAGCATCTAATCAGATGATCATGTGGTTTTTATATTTGAGATTTGTTGTTTCTTTGTTTTTTTTTCTATAATGTATTTAATTGATGGATTTTTGATATTAAACTCTCCCTGCATCATAAGAAGGAGGCCAACTAGATCATGATGGATTATCTTTTTGATGTATTCTCGGACTCATTTTGAAAGGATTTTATTTAGTATTTTTGCACCGATATTCATAAAGTAAATTGGTATAAAGAGTCCTTTCTTCGTTAGGTCTTTGTATGGTTTGAGTATAGTTGTAATCTTGCTTCATAGAACATATTAAATAGTGTTCCTTCCCTTTTAATTTTGCATAATAGTATGAGGAGTATTGGTATTAGGTCTCCATGAATATCTGATAGAATTCTGAACTAAACCCATCAGATCATGGTCTTATTTTTGGTTGGGAGATTATTAACGATTGCTTCTAGTTCTTTAGGGGTGTTATGACCCACACTACATTCTTACCAGCAAGAACACCCACAGGACACTCAGATCCTTCTGCAGTAAAGCTTTAATACATCTTGAGAGATAGATGATCAGCTTCAGGACAGGAGACCCAGAGAGCAGAAAACCCCTCCCTTATATAGGCTGTGAAGTATGGTTAGAAGTATTGTTGGAGACGTGCACCACCGGGATTGGCTGCCCACCATCAGCCAGATGACGCCATGGAAGAGGCAGGCCTCAGGTAATGGAAAGATACACTGACGCCTGTGCACACTCACTATGAGCATTGGTGACAATGGTGTTGTGAGCGCCATCTTGTAATGGTGACCGTGAGGACGGCTCCTCACATCTCACCCTTTTCTTTTATGTTGGACGCAACAGGCCAACCAGTACTGAAAGTGGAGATAGAGGTCAAATCCCAAGTGTGCAAGCATAGGTTCCTTACACAAAAGCTCCTCTCAGGCTCATCACCCAGAGGGGTCTTGGTCAGCTCCCATGTCGTCTTTCCTGGGGGAAGGACACTAGGACACTCAATCTTCTTGAAAGATGACATATCTCCCAGGAAGAAGCTCAAATTAGACCACAAAGTCATTCCAGTGCAGTGCTTAGCCTCACAACTCTCCTGGGCTGTTAAAACACACCCGCTCCACCCCATGCAGCAAGACTCACCTCAGGGTTTTGTGGAGCTGGATGGCCAGCAACCTTATTGCTTGGGCATCATCGATATTCATATATCGGGGGAGACACCATGCTCCAAAGCAACAAGAGCCTGGGTTACTACCATCCTGTCCCTCCTTGTTTTGGCTTTAAGTTTGCAGATCATCCATAGTAGGAGCAGTACTCCACCATACACAGCCATTCCAAACAAACCCACCCCCACTCATTGCTTGAAGTATGAGAATGCTGCAGAAATCCAGGTAGAAAATCCTTCCATCAATGACAGGTCAAGACATGTCAAATTGACTTATAAGATGGTGATCCTCAGCTCCCGGAATGTCCGTTCAAATTCTATGGTCCAATTCTGTAACAAATAATGAGACAAAGCCTTTGACAGGTTAGCTGCTCTTGTAAAATTCTCAAATTGTCCTAAGGTGATACATACGCTAGGCAGCTTATGTTTGCAACCCGGCTGAGCCATTTGCCGCAGAATATAAACCTGCTCTTGGACCAGATCTTTCGTTGGTTTACCAACATGAGACCTCTCTATATCTGGGAGTTGGCCATGGCCTGCCTGTTCAGGGCCAATGTCACTCTAGCCGAAAGGTTATTTTATGGTTTGTGTTTTCTGAACCGTAGCAGACAAGGCAAGGGCCTAAACAGTGACAGAGGCAGCTACTGCTGTTGTTGCTACCAAGCCAACTATAATAGCAGAGATTCCAAAAATCTCTCTTTTCTCTAAATAAGCTTAAATTCTAGAGGCTTCCACAGGAACTGGAACAAATCTAGGCACATGAGTAACCAAAGTAAAAAGGGATACTTAGTAGCATCCCAACAAAGGGTATAGAAACTTTCATTAAGCAAGCAATCTAACTCTAATTGATTACTATTTAAACTTTTATTACTTACCACCCACAGAAAGGGGGTCAAACAAAAACCGGGGTGACAGTATAATTCACCCTTTTAAATGCTTTATATTTAGTATTAGAGGAGGACCAATCGAATGACCCCAAACCAGCACTCAAAGTGCCCTACCACTCAAAACCCATTTGGCCCTTTTCACTATATCCACCTCCAAACATGGCCATAGGTGAAAGATCGGTACAGCTCTCATTAACCCAACAAAGGAACTATTGACCAAAAGGGTTAGCATCATGTCCAGAAAGGATTTCATTAATCTCTACACTTATGTATGGGGAAAAGGAAAAAAAAAATCCTTCAACCACCCAAGAAGGTTTTCTGGTCTGGAACCAAGTCCAAGGAAGCATGGAGTCCTCCAAGGATCTTCCTTTACAAAAGGGTGCCATTCTGGGTTGCTGGGGCAGAACTTTCCTGGATTTATGACTAGGCCACCAGCTTTGGATTATCAAGGCATTAGCTATTATTTCAGAGTGGGTTCCCCAACAGCAGCTTTCAGCCAGGCCACTGATTGTTTATATAAGGATATACACTGGCGTAGGTCTTTCAAGTCAGAGATCATTACAAAGCACAGGCTTCCTTTGAGGGAAAAGTTCTTTTTTTTCATCAGAGCCTGAATTTGCCCATCTAATGGTAAAAAGGCAAGTCCCAGCTCCTTATCAGTAGTAAAGAAATGTGGAAAAACTTGTGCACTGTGCATGACAGGCATGGGCAGGGGAAAGGTGGACATAATACCCCAACACAATTCCCCCGATACACTAGGAACCAGGATCTCCAGTAGAAGGTTCAGTATCCATCGTTGTTTCAGTATTCCCTCTTTTGTCCACATCTTCTGAAGGGGAGATCATTCAGATGAGGCATTCTGAAACCCAAAGAGTTTTGTCTTCTTCCTGTGGAAAGACACAAATAACTCCCCTGGATCTTATTAAAATAGGATGCGGGCCTCTCCATTTTCCCGGGTAAGACATATTTCCATTTGATAATTTTTCTAGACCTGTTTGGTTCTGAACAGTGATGATGAGCCGCAGTGTGGCCTTGTTCATCAATATTCAAAAAATTAAGAGTAAAGAGTACCATGGAGACAGCCACTCTCAGTGTTAAGGGCAGAGCCTCATCGACTCACCCTTTCTGTTGGATAAGGTAAGTTTTAAGAGTGTGGTGGTCATGTCCCACAATGCCTTGTCCCTGTATGGCAAACCAGTTAAAAAAATTACATTCATCTAGAGACAGAACTTTTGAAATTTTTGAGAGGTGTAGGCCAGTCCATTATCTGTTCTAAGAAATTTGTGTTGTCCCCAAGCACTCCAAGATTCAAGGTAATGTTGAATTACATGTGAGGCTTTTTCTTAGTAGAGGGATCAGTTTTACTGCCCTCTTTTCTCTCTCCCCTTCCTTCTGAATCCCGGGGAGTGCCCTTTTTCTTAGACATATCTTTCTTTTTTTGAGCTCCCATTCTCTCATTCTGTTAGGTTTCTGACATACTGTCCTGAACCTCTTCTAGTATTCCCTGTCCCTCCACATTGGCTGGTCAGCAGGTTTTATCCTCTAGACAATTTTTTATCAGCTTCCAAACTTCCTTGGTGCCAATGCATAAGTCTCCCTCTTCATGCTTACGGTCAAGGTCCCTTCCTAGCTTATTCCATAAGGCTACAGTTAGTGACCCCGAATAGGCATACCAGGGAGAAATGCAATCCACCTCCTTAACAAAGTTCTGCAGCATATGAGAGGTGACCTGCAAGTCACATTGCTTTAGCACTGCCTTTAATGTGGTGATCACTGACTGTGAGGAGCCCATGATAGAGTGAGTGCCTGCAGCTGATCTACACCCGACTTATAGTACTCCTTAAGCAAAGTGAAAGTAAACACAGCGCTCTGCTCCCTTATCTATGGAAGGCTTAGAAGATACCTCAGTGCTGCCACTTATGTATGTCGGACTGACAACACCTCATTTTTCAGCACCAGCCCCGATGGACCTCAAATTTCAGCACCAGCCTTGATGGACAGAATAAGAAACAGAATGTGGGCCAGGGCAAACAACATTAGAGCTTCTACTGCCCCTTCCTAGGGTGCATCTAGATTAAGACCGAAATTAAAAGGTATAAGAGGTTCATGAAACTTACCTTTTCCCTGCAGTTCTGAATCCACCCCATCTCCAGGGGTTCTCCTCAATGCCAGCGATGTTGATTCTGGGTTTCTGGCACCAGATGATCCACGCTACCATCTCGCCAGCAAGAACGCACGCAGGACACTCGGATCTTTCTGCAGTAAAGCTTTAATACATTTTGAGAGATAGATGAACAGCTTCAAGACAGGAGACCCAGAGAGCAGAAATCCCCTTCTTTATATAGGCTGCGAAGTATGGTTAGAAGTAAGGTGGGTGACGTGCACCACCCGAATTGGATGCCCACCATCAGCCTGATGACGCCATGGGAGAGGCAGGGCTCAGGTAATGGAAAGATACCATGAGGCCTGAGTGCACTCACCATGAGCAATGGTGACAATGCTGTTGTCAGCACCATCTTGTAATGGCAATCTTGAGGCCGGCTCCTCACAGTGGTAGAAGTAATTACAGGGTTTATCTGATCCTGATTTGAATTTGGTACATGATATCTGTCTATATAAGTGTCCATTTTATCCAGATTTTCCAGTTTTGTTGAGTACAGCCTGGTATAGTAGGATCTGATGATATTTCAAATTTACTAAATTTTTGTTTTTATTTCTCCCTTTTCATTTCTGGTTTTGCTAAATTAGATACTGTTCTTGTGTTCTGTATTTAGTCTGTCTAATAGTTTATCTATCTTGTTGATTTTCTCAAAGAACAAGCTCCCAGTTTGTTTGATTATTTTTATATTGTTCCTTTGTTTCCACTTGGTTGATTTTAGCACTGAGTTTGATTATTTCCTGACTTCAACTCTTTTTGGGTGAATTTGCTTCCTTTTGTTCTATAGTGTTAAGGTGGGTTGTCAACCTACTCCTATATCCTCTCTCCAGTTTCTTTTTAGAGGCATTCAGAGAGAGCTATGAGTGTCCCTCTTAGGGCTATTTTCATTATGTCCCATAACTTGCAGTATGTTGTTGCTACATTTTCATTAAACTCTAAAAAGTCTATAATTTAGTTCTATATTTCTTCCTTGACTGTTTTGTCACTGACTAGATTGTTGTACACATTCCACATGTATGTGGGTTTTCAATTATTTATATTATTGTTAAAGATAAGCCTTAGTATGTGGTGATCTGATAGGAAGCATGAAATTATTTCAATAATTTTATATCTGTTGAGGCATGTTTTGTGACTGAGTGTTTGGTCAATTTTGGAGAAGGCATCATGAGGTGCTGAGAAGAAGGGACATTCGTTTGTTTTAGGATAAAATGTTCTATAGATATCAACTAAATGTATTTGTTACATAAATTCTGTGAGTTTCACCGTGTATCTTTTTTGTTTTAGTTTCCAGGATCTGTCCATTAATGAGGGAGGGATGTTGAAGTCTTCCAATATTATTGTGTGTGGTACAATGTGTGTTTTGAGCTTTACTAAAGTTTCTTTTATGTATGTGATGCCATTGCATTCGGAGTATAAATGTTTAGATTTGTGAGTCCATCTTGGTAAATATTAACTTTAATGAATATGAAGTTTCCCTCCTTGCCTTTTTTAATAACTTTGGGTTGAAAGTGAATTTTATTTGATATTAGAATGGCTGCTCCAGCTTATTTCTTGGGATCATTTGCTTGGAAAGTTTTTTTCCGGGCTTTTAGTCTAAGGTAATGTCTGACTTTGTCCTTGGTGTTTGTTTCTGGTATGCTGAATATTGCTTACACATCCATTTTGTTATTCTATGCCTTTTTACTGGTGAACTGTGTCCACTGATATTAAGAGATACTAAGGAAAAGTCCTTGTTGCTTCTTGTTACTTTTGTTATTAGAGTTGGAATTTTGTTCATGTAGCTATCTTCTTTTAGGTTTCCTTCAAGTTTTATTTCTTGCTTTTTTTCGAGTTAATTTCCCTCTTTATATTGAAATTGTCCCTTTCTTATCGTTTGAAGTACTGGATGCATTGGTTGATATTGTGTAAATATGGTTTTGTCACAGTATACCTTGTTTTCTCAAGCTAAGTTAAAAGAGTTTTGCTTCATATAGCAGTCTTGACTGTCATTTCTGCTCTCTTACATTCTGTATGACATCTGCCCTAGATATCTGGCTTTCATAGTCTCAGTGGAGAAGTTATGTGTTATCCTGATAGCTCTTGCTTTATATATTGGTAGACGATTTTTCCCTTACTGCTTTTAATATTCTTTCTTTGTTTTGTGCATTTGGTGTTTTGACTATTATATGATGGCAGGATTTTTTTTTTTCTGGTCCAAAAAATTTGGCGTTCTGTAGTGTTCTTGTATATTCATGAGCATATCTTTCTTTAAGTTAGGGAAGTTTTTTTTCTATAATATTGGTAAAGATATTCAATGGCCCTATAATTTGGAAACCTTACTTCTCATCTATACCTATACCGGATTTCATGTATGTAATTATGTCATTTCTAAAAAGCTGTTTCAAAAATTCACATGGGCAGTATTTCCTGAGAAATTCAAATCATTAATACTTTATTCCCTTTTATTAATATACCATATTATGTTTCCATTTTCTGTTGTCCATACAGTACAGAGACCAGCTTTTGACAAAGATGAGAATATATCACCTCAGGTAGAAACAGATGAAGATATGGTTTAATATTTTCATTTTTTTCCCATTTTGATAGAGTACTTCAAAAGTGGTGTTTGTGATGCCTTAACTGGAGAAGTAGATACAGGAAAAAGAACAATTCAGGGTCAAATGCTCTTATATGAGTAGATCAAGAACAGATTGTGGTCCTTTAGACCTTGTGATCACACAAAGATAGCAACTAGTACAATACAACCACCTGCATGAGATGTACCCAGATATACATACAAAGAAAAGGAGAACCATTATAAAAATAAGAGAGAGACCATTTAGGAAGAAGATGGATCTCAGCAAAGGTAGTACAGTTATGAAGAAGTGCTGTGGGGTGTAAATGTATGAATTGTTTAAAGTAAGTATTACAAGTTTTTTTTGGAATTCTACCATGAATTTTATATGGATATGACATTTGATTCAAACCAAATAGTATATATTTATTATAAATAATTGAAATAATTTTCTGTGTAAAGTTTTGTGTGTGGTAGAAAAAAATGTCCTACTGTGAGAGTCCAACTTAAAGTATATCTCCCAGTAAGGTAAAGCCCCTAGACATTCCCCAAGCTTGTTTTCCCTGATCTCTGAAAATACAGCTAGGAAGAAGCTCTTTGTACTCTATAGCCAAAAAAAAAAGCTTTTTGTTTCTATACTTTACAACCAGAGATGCCTGCCTTCCTGTGCCAAGGACAAGGAGATAAAAATTCAGAAAGAACTCACTCCCCACTCCTGCCTTGTAAATTTCACAAAGAACAACAGGAAGAGAAGAACTCTCCTTCCAACATTTCCCAACTCCTCCCAACTCTCCTCCAACTCCTTCCAATTCCTCAGCTATTTGTTAAAAGCCCCTTACTGTCACAGCTCAGTGTCAAACTCCCCTGCCCTGCTAGGCAGAGGGACTTTGTCCTCAGCTAGCTAGTAATAAAACTTATTGCATTTTGCATCAGTTGCGGTTTTCTCTTGGGTCACAGGGGTGCTGGCCAGCTCATACAGTGACTTGAGAGGAGGCCCAGCTTCCGAGGTCTTACATTTGGGGGCTTCTCCTCCAGGATTTGTGGCCTACCCCAATTCTCAGAGACCCTGCTAGGAGGTAGGGTTCTATCTTTGTCTGTATCTTTGTCTCTATCTTTTTCTATAAATTTCCTCTATCTTTGTCTCTATCTTCGTGTGTCAGCTCTTTTTGAATTCACTATTCTCAGTTTGCATTTGTACATGCTCTTGAGAGCAATGAACTCCCTCTCCCAGATGGAAGAGAGTTACTGACAGACATGTGAGGAGAAACCGGCTGCCACCTTTGGGACATCCCAGGAGTTCTGAGGGAGTCCCAGAGATACCTGGAGATCTCCTATCAGGGTGCCAAGTGAGAGTGTGCTCACTCGGCTGTCTGTTTTTGTTACTGGGTGCCAAGTGAGTGTGTGCTCTCTAGACCATCTTATTGGGGCCTGGTCTTGGTTATTGTAATCTTTTTGTGTGTATATATTGGTTTTTCCCCTGTATGTAATTCTGATGATGGGACCAACTATTAGCATGCCCCTTGGACTGACCCTTGTGAACAGGACTGAAATTAAGACTAAGACTCACATTCTCTTGGTGGATGTCTGAAATAGGTTTTAGAGAACTTTCTGCTCTACTGAATGGCCAGCTTTGATGTTAGTTGGCCATTAGAGGGCACCCTTGGTTTGGTTCTGTTTTCAGCTCTTAAAGTTGTTTTACAGAGGGGACCAGGGTCTCAGCCAGATTAAGTGCCCTACATTCTCATCTAGAAAAAATTAGCACAGGATTCCCCCTCTCCCATCCTGTTTAAAGCCTAGGGTTGAAAAGAATAATCCAGGCTCCCCAGTTATGGCCCACTGCCATCCAGAGGGAAAAGAAAGAGTTAAATCTGGCACCAGTTGAACTGCAGCCCTTGGTTTCTCCCATGATCTATCTAGATTTAGAAGAACCTCCAAAATGGCACAGCACCCCACCAGCATATTCGCAACTGGTCCCCCCCAAGAACTCTCAACAGGGTGCCACTAGATATTTGGGGAGGGACCAGTTGCTAAAGCCCAAGACCAGGGAGCTTGAAGCCCAGAGGGACCAGACTCAACCATCGCACTGCCTTTATGTATTTATGACCCTCATCCAGCGGACCCCAGACAACTGCAGCCCCTTCAGTAATGGCCTTTTTCCTCCTCTGATCTCAATAACTGGAAAGCAAATCACACCCTCCTTCGTGAAAACCCCTCTAGCCTTGCTAATCTAATGGAATCTCTCATATTCTCTCTTCAGCCTACTTGTGATGACTGTCATCAATTTTTACAGGTTCTTTCACCAGAGGAGAAGGAGAGGATTCTGAGAGGAAAGAAAGAGCATGCTGGGAGCCAATTGACTACCAATAAAACTTCTGAAAGAAATAGATGCAGGCTTCCCTCTGACATGTCCTGACAGGACTGACCATATGGAGCAATTGACAATTTTCTGCTGGGCTCTGATAATAGGACTGAAAGGGGCTGGCAGGTGTCCCACCAATTTGGCCAAGGTAAGAGAGATCGTAGAAGTGAAAAAGGAGCCCCCAGCAGTGTTTTTCAAGTACCTCTTAAATGTATAGAAGTGTTACACTATCTTTGACCCTCCTTCAGCGTGCCAGCAGGTGACAGGTGTCATGGCTTCTATAGGGCAGTCTTCTTCTGACATTAGGAAAAGGTTACAGCATCTAGAGTGTCTGAAAACATTATCTTTACAACATCTGTTTAAGGAGGCAGAGAAAGTGTACCATAAGAGAGAGACTGACAAGCCAGCACCAAGGCACATTGGGCTCAGTGTCTGCAGACAACCCTAAGGTCCCCAAAAGACCCTCAATAGGATCATAAGACCTCTGGTGAATGTAACACAACCTCTGCTCCAATCCAATCTCACAGGATCTGAGACTGCATTAATTAGGGAAGCAGAAAAACTGGCCTGACAATGGTCACAAGTCCCTCTCGACTGTGCCAGCACCTGGGCAACATTTTGGGCAGAGTCTGAGGACATCCCCAAGGTCCTCACAGAAACATCCATGAGATCTTAAGACCTTTAGTGAGTGGAAAACAACTTCTGCTCCAATCCTATCATGCAGGACCTGAGACTGCATTAATTAGGGAGGCAGAGAAACCGGTCTGACCAGGGTCACAAGTCCCTTCCAGTCCAGGACAGCTCTGGGCACCTTGGGGGCAGAGTCTGTGGACAACCCAAAGGTCCCCACAGGACTTTCCATGGGATCTTAGTACCTGTAGTGAGTGGATCACAACATCTGCCAGGAGGAATGTTGGAACACCAGATATTTGGGCACCTTCTCTGCAAGAGGAGATCATGCCTGTAGAGAGTACTCTGAACACTGAAACTCAGGAGAAAACAAGTCTCCCAGGTCTGCTGATAGAGGCTAACATAACCACTGAGGAACAAGATATAACCAGAGACAATTATAACAACTAACTCCCGAGATTACCAGATGATGGAAGGCAAACATAAGAATCTTACTAACAGAAACCAAGACCACTCACCGTCATCAGAATTACAGCACTCCCACCTCACCCAGTCCTGGAAACGCCAAAACACCCGAAAAGGTAGTCCCATATTTAAAAGCATATCTCAGGTTGATGGTAGAGGACATTTAGAATGACTTTAATAAATCACTTAAAGAAATAGATGAAAACACTGCTAAATAGGTAGAAGACCTTAAGAGGAAGCACAAAAATACCCTTAAAGAATTAAAGGAAAACACGACCAAACAGGTGATAGAATTGAATAAAACCATCCAAGACCTAAAAAGTGAAGTAGACACAATAAAGAAAACCCAAAGTAAGTCAACGCTGGAGATAGAATACCTAGGCAAGAAATATGGAACCATAGATGTGAGCATCAGCACCAGAATACAAGAGATGACAGAGAGAATGTCAGGTGCAGAAGATTCCATAGAGAAAATTGGAACAGCAATCAAATAAAATACAAAATGCAAAAGATCCTATCTCAAACATCCAGGAAATCCAGGACACAATGTGAAGTCCAAACCTACGGGTAATAGGAGTAGATGAGAATGAAGATTTTCAACTTAAAGGGCCAGCAAATATCTTCAAAAAATTATAAAAAAAAAACTTGTCAAACCTAAAGAAAGACATGCCCATGAACATAAAATAAGCCTACAGAATTCCATATAGACTGGACCAGAAAAGAAATTCCTCCTGACACATAATAATCAGAAGAAGAAATGCACTAGATAGAGATATACTGTTAAAAGTAGTGAGGGAAAAAGGTCAGAGAACATATAAAGGCAGGCCTATCAGAATTACACCAGACTTTTCACCAGAGACTATGAAAGACAGAAGATCCTGGACAGATGTTATACAGACACTAAGAGAACACCAATGCCAGCCCAGTCTATAATACACAGCCAAACTCTCAATTACCATAGATGGAGAAATCAAATTATTTCACAATAAAAAATAAATTCACACATTAACTCTCCATGAATCCAGCATTTCAAAGGATAATAACAGAAAAAAAAAGCAATACAAGGAAAGAAACCATGCCCTAGAAAAAGCAAGAAAGTAATCCCTCAACAAACCAAAAAGAAGACAGCCACAAGAACAGAATGCAAACTCTAACAACAAAAATAATAGGAAGCAACAATTACTTTTCCTTAATGTCTCTTAATATCAATGGATTCAGTTCGCCAATGAAAAGACATAGACTGACAAACTGGCTACAAAAACAGGACCCAATAATCTGCTGCTTACAGGAAACACATATCAGGGAAAAAGACAGACACTATCTCAGAGTGAAAGGCTGGAAAATAATTTTCCAAGCAAATGGTCTGAAGAAATCAGCTGGAGTAACCATTCAAATATCAATTAAAATTGATTTCCAACCTAAAGTTATCAAAACATACAAAGAAAGACACTTCATACTCATCAAAGGTAAAATCCTCCAAGAGGAACTCTCAATTCTGAATATCTATGCTCCAAATGCAAAAGCAGTCCCATTCATTAAAGAAAGCTCAAAGCACACACTGCAGCTCACACAATAACAGTGGGAGGCTTCAACAAACCACTTTTATCAATGGACAAATCTTGGAAAGAGAAACTAAACAGGGACACAGTGAAACTAACAGAAGTTATTAAACAAATGGACTTAATAGATATCTACAGAACGTTTTATCCTGAAACAAAAGGATATAACTTCTTCTCAGCACATTATGGTACCTTTCCCAAAATTTACCATATAATTGGTCACAAAACAGGTCTCAACTGATAAAAAATATTGCAATTGTCCAAAGCATGCTATCAGACCACCATGGACTAAGGCTGATTGATCTTTAATAACAACATAAATAATGGAGAGCCAACATTCACGTTGAAAATGAACAAAAGTCTTTTCAGTGATACCTTGGTCAAGGAAGGAATAAAAAAGAAATTAAAGACATTTTAGAGTTTAATGAAAATAAAGCCACAATATACCCTAACTTATGAGACTCAATGAAATCATTAATAAGAGGGAAACTCATAGATTTGAGTGCCTCCAAAAAGAAACCAGTGAGAGCACATAGAAGCATCTTGAAAACACACGAAAAATCTCCAGAATAAAGGAAGCAAATTCACTCAAGAGGAGTAGATGGAAGGAAATATTCAAACTCAGGGGTGAAATTAACCAAGTGGAAACAAGAAAAACTACTTAAATAATCAACCAAAGAGGATTTGGTTCTTTGAGAAAATCAAAAAGATAGATAAACTCTTAGCTAGCATCCCTTAAGGCACAGAGACAGCATCCTAATTAACAAAATCAGAATTGAAAAGTGAGACATAAAAACAGGTCCTGAAGAAAACCAAAACACCATCAGATCCTTCTACAACAGGCTATACTCAACAGAACAGGATAACTTGGACAAAATGGACAAATTTCGAAAACAGATAACATGTACCCAAATTAAAACAGGATCAAGTTAATGATCTAAACAGTCTCATGTTCCCTAAAGAAATAGAAGCAGGCATTAATAGTCTCCCAACCAAAAAAAAAAAAAAACAAAAAAAAAAAAAAAAACAAAAAAAAAAAGGAACAGATAGGTTTAATGCAGAGTTCTATCAGACCGTCAAAGAATATCTAATTCCAGTTCTGCACAAACAATTCCACAAAATAGCAGTAGAAGGTACTCTACCCAACTCATTCTATGAAGCCACAATTACTCTGATACCTAAACCACAGAAAGTTCCAACAAAGATAAAGAACTTCGGAACAATGGCCCTTATGAATATCGAAATAAAAATTCTCAGTAAAATTATCCCTAATCATATCCAAGAACACATTAAAAATTTCATTCATCCTTACCAAGTCGGTTTTATACCAGGGATACAGGGATGGTTTAATATATGGCAATCCATCAACATAATCCATTATATAAACAACCTTAAAGACAAAACCACATGATCATCTCATTATATGCAAAGAAATCATTTAAGTATATCCAAAACCTATTCTTGATAAAAGTGTTGGAAGGATCAGGAATTCAAGGCCCATACATAAACAGGATAAAAGCAGGTTACAGTAAACCAGTACCCAACATCAAATGAAATGGTATGAAGCTCGAAGCAATCTCACTAAAATCAGTGACTAGACAGGCTGCCCACTTTCTCCCTACCTATTCAACATTGTTCTTGAAGACCTAAACAGAGCAATTTGACAACGAAAGGAGACCAAGGAGATACAAATTGGAAAAGAAGAATTCAAAATATCACTTTTTGCAGATGATATGATAGCATATATAATTGAACCTAAAAATTCAACCAGAGAAAACCTAAACTTGAAAAACAACGTCGGTGATTTAGCTGGGTATAAAATTAACCAAACATGTCAATGGCCTTTCTCTTCACAAAGAATAAACAGGCTGAGAATGAAATTAGAGAAACATCACCCTTCTCAATAGTGACAAATAATATAAAATAATTTGGCATGACTCTAACTAAGGAAGTGAAAGGTCTGTATGATAAGAATTTCAAGTCTGTGAAGAAAGAAATTAAAGAAGATCTCAGAAGATGGAAAGAAAGTCCATTATCATGGATTGTCAGTATCAACGTTGTAAAAATGGCCATCTTGCCAAAAGAAATCTACAGATTCAATAAAATCCCCATTAAAATTCCAACTCAATTCTTCAATGAATTAGAAAGGGCAATCTGCAAATACATTGGCAATAAACAAAACCTAGGATAGAAAAACACTCTCATGGATAAAAGAACCTCTGGTGCAATCACCATGCCTGACCCAAAGCTGTTCTACAGAGCAATTGTGATAAAAACTGCATGGTACTGATATAGTGACAGAGAAGTAGACCAATGAAATAGAATTGAAGACCCAGAAATGAACCAACACACCTATTGTCAATTGATCTTCTACAAAGAGTTAAAAGAATCCAGTGGAAAAAAAAGACTGCATTTTCAACAAATGGTGCTGGCACAATTGGTGGTTATCATGTAGAAGAATGTGAATCTATCCATTTCTATCTCCTTGTACTAAGGTCAAATGTAAGTGGATCAAGGAGCTCCACATAAAATCAGAGACACTGAAACTTGTAGAGGAGAAAGTGGGGAAAAGCCTCAAAGACATGAGAACAGGGGAAAAATTCCTGACTAGAAGACAAATGGCTTGTATTGTAAGATTTAGAATTGACAAATGGGACCTCATAAAGCTGCAAATCTTTTGTAAGGCAAAAGACACCTTCAATAAGACAAAAAGGCCACCAACAGATTGTGAAAGGATCTTTCACTATCCTAAATCAGATAGGGGACTAATATAAAATATATATAAAGAACTCAAGAAGGAGGACTCCAGAAAATCAAATAACCCCATTAAAAAACGGGGCTCAGAGCTAAAGAAAGAATTCTCACCTGAGGAACACCATATGGCTAAGAAGCACCTGAAACAATGTTCACCATCATTAATCAGCAGTGAAATGTAAATCAAAACAACCCTGAAATTCCATCTCACACCAGTAAGAATGGCTAAGATCAAATATTCAGATGACAGCAGACGCTGGCAAGGATGTGGAGAAAGCAGAAAACTCCTCCATTGTTGGTGGAATTGCAAGCTTTTAAATCAACTCTGGAAATCAGTCTGGCGGTTCTTCAGAAAATTGGACATTGTACTACGAGAGGATCCCACAATACAATTCTGGGCATATATCCAGAAGCTGTTCCAACTAGTAAGACACATGCTCCACTATGTTCATAGCATCCTTATTTATAGTAGCCAGAACCTGGAAAGAACCCAGATGCCCGACAATAGAAAATGGTTACAAAATTGTGGTCCATTTACACAATGGAGTTGTACTACTAATAGTACAGCTATTAAAAAGAATGAGTTTATGAAATTTACAGGCAAATGGTTGGACCTGGAGAGCATCATCCTGTGTGAGGTAACTCAATCACAAAAGAATGCTAATGATATGTACTCATTAATAAGTGGATATTAGCCCTGAAACCTAGAATACCTCCAAGATATAAGATACAATTTGCCAAACACATGAAACTCAAGAAGAACTAAGACCAAAGTGCGGACACTTTGCCCCTTCTTAGAATTGGAAACAAAACACACAAGAAAGGAGTTACAGAGACAAAGTTTGGAGCTTAGACAAAAGGATGGACCATCTAGAGATTGCCATATGCAGGGATCCATCTCCTAATCAGTCTTCAAACACTGACACCACTCCATACACTTGCAAGGTTTTTCTGAATGGAAACTGATATAGCTGTCTCTTGTGAGATTATGCCAGGGCCTAGCAAACAAAGAAGTCGATGCTCACAGTAAACTATTGGATGGATCACAGATCCCCCAATGGAGGAGCTAGATAAAATGTCCAAGCAGCTAAAGGGATCTGCAATGCTATTGGTGGAACAACATTATGAACTAACCAGTACCCCAAAGCTCTTGACTGTAGCTGCATATGTATCAAAAGATTGTCTAGTAGGCCATCACTGGAAAGAGCCTGATTGGGCATGCACACTAATTATGCCCCAGTACAGGGGAATGCCAGGGTCAAAAGTGGTAATGAGTGGGTAGGGGTGTGGGGGAGGGGGACGGTATGGGGGACTTTTGGGATAGTGTTGGAAATGTAAATGAGGAAAATACCTAATAAAATATATTAAAAAGAGTTGAGACTGAAGAAGAAAAAAGACAAAGAAAAAAGAGAGAGGTTGAGTAAAGAGAAAATAGACTTGATAGAAGCCTTGAATAAAATGTAACTAGGTTTATGGCTTTATTCACAGGTGATAAAGAAGTTTATAGAAAAGGGAGACAAAGTAGGCAGAAAGAGTACCTGGGTAAAACAGAGCCAAGAAGACCTCAGAACTCCAGAGGACCTCCACAACCTCTAGATAAGGACCGATGTGCATACTATAAAAAAAGGAACACTGGGCAAGAGACTGCCCCAAAAAAGAAACAAATACCAGACAGCTCAAGGTTTTTCCCCTAAAAGATGATGACTAGGAGAGTCAGGGATCAGACCCCTCCACAAGCCTGGGGCAATCCTAACTGTGGATGGGACACCCACAGATTTCATTATTGATACTAGAGCAGAGATTTCAGTCCTGAAAGAGCCCCTGGAGAAATTGAAGGACAACCACAAAAACAACAACAACAACAACAAAACACCACCAAAAAAAAAGAACAAAACAAAACAAAACAAAAAATGTAGTAATTGTGGCTACTGATCAGAAACCATACTCTTGGACCACTGATAAGAAAGTTAATATAAGAAGAAGCCAAGTAACTCATTCCTTCCTCAACGTTCTTGAATGTCAATGCCATTGTTGTGTAGAGACTTACTATCACATTAAAAGCCCAAATAAGCTTCTCTTTGGAAGGAACTTCAGTCTCTTGATAAGCCCATCTCTATATAATTTTAGTTTCAAAATTAGAAGAAGTATATAGATTATATGAGCCTCAAGCCACATCGAGAAAAGTTCTAGAATGACCTTTTTAGAGAGATTATCTTCAAGCCGGGGCAGAGATGCAAGGTATGGGAGAGGCAAACATTGTGCCCCACATCATTGTGAAGCTGAAAACTGGTGCGACTTCTATTGGGGTACAACAATACCCCAAGAGCAGAGAGGCCCAAGAGGGCATCAGACCTCACATTCAAAGGCTCATAGAACTAGGTGTTTTGGTCCCTTGTCAATCTCCCTGGAATACTCCATTACTACCAGTTAAAAAGCCAGGCACTAATGTTTATCTCCAGTACAAGACTTAATAAAAGTAAACGAAAGAGTTTGAGATATTCATCCCACTGTCCTTAACTCCTACAATCTACTTAGTTCTCTCCACCCTGAGAGACATTGTTATATAGTCCTGCACCTGAAGGACACATTCTTCTGCCTAAAACTACATCCCATGAGTCAGGTAATCTTTGCTTTCAAGTTGAGAGACCCATTTTAGGGATAGGCTGGACAAACTAACTTTGAGACATTTACCTCAAAAATTCAAGAACTCTCGTACTCTCTTTTATGAAGCCTTCCACTCGGACTTGGCACTGTTCAGGTCAGAAATCCCCCAAGTTTTTCTTCTTCATTATGTTTATGACCTGCTTCTTGCTGCCACCACCGAAAAATGGTGCAGACTGGGAACTGAAAAATTACTGGCAGAATTGAGCGAGTTGGGATACAAGGCATCTGCTAAGAAAGCCCAGAATTGCCAGACAGAAGTAACCTATTTGGGTTATAGTCTCAGGGAAAGGAAATGGTGGCTGACAGAAGCTTGGAAAAAGACTGTAACTCAAATCCCCATCCCAACAACCTTAAAGCAGGTGAGAGAATTTTTGGGAATGGCTGGGTTTTGTAGACTCTAGATTCCAAGCTTTGCCACTCTAGCAGCCACACTCAACCCCTTTACTAAAGAGACTGGGACTTTCTCATGGACCCCCATACACCAGTAGGCCGTTAAAGAGATTAAAAAAGGCCTTGTTTAGCGCACCAGCCCTAGCCCTGCCTGACCTGACTAAGCCTGTCACTCTATATAGAGAATGAGCAGGAAAAGAAAGTGGGGTTCTGATCTAAGCTCTGCGGCCATAAAAAGAACCTGTGGAATACTGGTCAAAAAAACAAAACAAACAAAAAAAACAAAAACAAAAACAAAAACAAAAACAAAAACAAAAAAACAAAAAACAAAAAACAAAAAAAAACAAACAAACAAAAAAAACTAGACCCAGTGTCCAGTGGATGGCCATTTTGCTTAAAAGCTATTGATGCTTTGGCCCTACTTCTCAAAGATGCTGATAAACTGACTCTAGGTTAACGAATGATAGTGGTAGATCCGTGCCTTAGAAAGCATCAGTAGACCACGGCCTGATCACTGGATGAGTAAATCTCACATGACCCATTATCAGAACCTCTTACTGACTGAGAGAGTGCAGTTTGTACACCCTGCTATCCTGAATTCTGCCACCTTGCTGTCAGAACCTTACAAATCCCTACCAGAGCACCAGTGTATGGGCATCCTGGCAGAAGAAACCGGAACTAAGAAAGAACTCACTGATCAGGCATGGCCAGACTGCCCCAACTGGTGCAAGGATGATAACAGGTTTTTGGTTAAAGGTAAGTAAAAGGCAGAGGCAGCACTGGGCAATGGAAAACAAACCATCTACACCACCACCTTGCCTGAAGGGACAATAACCCAGAGAGCAGAGCTAATTGCACTCACACAAGCTTTGCAGCTGGACAAAGAGGAAAACAACAATATCTACTCAGACAGCAGGTAAGTTTTCACCACCACTCACATATGTGGGACAATCTATAGGCAACGAGGGCTACTCACCTATGCTGGGAAAGATATTAATAATAAAAAATTTTTTGAGCTTATTAGAAGCCAAAACTTGAAAATAAATTAAAAAAAAACACAAAATAAACAAAACAAAACAAAAACAAAACAAAAAACAAAATAAAACAAAACAAAACAATAACAAAAACAAATACATACCAAACAAAACAAAACAACAACAACAAAAACGAAAAAAAAAAAAACTAGCCACCATATATTGTCCTGGTCACCAGAAAGGACTTGATGCTAGAGGGAAAGGAAATCAGATGGCTTACCTGGCTGAAAAACAGGTGGCTCTACTAGAAAAATAAAGAACTTAAAGACCATTATAAACTCAAAGACACAGGCTTTAAATGAAATCAGAAGATCAGTAACTAATTGGCAAAGTACCTGAGATATGTGGGTACTCTCCTCAGGAAGTAGATAAGACCCAGGATGGTTGCTATTACCTGCCCACTAGAAAAGGGCAACAATATGTAGACAGTCTGCACAGGCTCACACATTTGGGAAATAAGAAGCTCAAAGTAACTGTTAAGAGCTCAAACTACTATGTTATAAAAATGTTTGACATTGCTCAAGATAGTGCAAATAAATGCCAATCCTGTGTCCTCATCAATACCGGACACAACAAGAACACCCCTGGAAGGTGGCTAAGCTGTAACTGTCCAGAGGCATACTGAAAATTAGATTTTACTGAAGTAAAATCAGCCAAGTTCATTAATAAATATCTATCAGTTTTTATAGACACTTTTTCAGGTTGAGTATAGCCTTCCCCACTAAGAAAGAGACCTCCAATATCATGGCAAAGAAGATATTAGAGGAAATTTTTCCAAGATACAGCATCCCTGAGGTACTTTTCTCAGACAATGGCCCCTCCGTTTTTACCCAAGTAAGTAAAGACTTAGCCAGACAATTGTGGATCAATCAGAAGTTACATTGTTTTTATAGACCCCAGAGTTCAGGATAGGAAGAGCAGGTGAATAGAACATTAAAAGAAACCTTGAATAAGCTGGATTTAGAGACTGAAGAAAAGATTGGACAACTCTCCTGCCCTTCATTTTGTTCCAAGTACAGAACACCCAAGGAAAATTTAAACTTACACCCTTTGAAATTCACCATGGGAGACTGCCCCCCTTAACAGAAGCAGGGGGAATGTGTGACCCTGATGTTCCTTTTTTCCCAACCCTTTCTAGCTCGCTTGAAGGCCTTAGAACTGGTTTGGAAAGGACACCTGGAAATTGCTGAAAAAAAAAAAGGATCGAACCTGGAACTGACCACAGTGCCACATAAAAGTCAAGTAGGGGATCCTGTCCTGGTCTGGCATTATTGTTCCAGGAACCTTGATCCCATATACAAGTCCAGCTGCTCCTCCAGCATGTGCCTGGTTACCCATCCTGATCATACAGAGGTCCACTAGCCTGGCCCTGCTCACACTCTGAAGACACTGCAGAGGAACCTCCTCCCTCCCTGCTACCACTGAGGAGAGACTCTCTAGTCTCATTTGAGGGGCTTCGGAGGCTCTCAATGTTACAAATCCTAAAGATGCAAACTCATGTTGGCCTTATTTGACAACTGGGCCAGAGGTTTAATATTCCCAGTTCTAAGATAAGAACTCTATAGTAGAAGGAGTGGGGAATGTGTGACCCCAACTTAAAATGTTTCTCCCAGGAAGGTAAAACCTCTAGATGTTCCCCAAGCTTGTTTTCCCTGATCTCTGAAAATACAGCTAGAAAGAACTTCTTTTTCTCTATAGCCAGCAAAAAGGCTTTTTGTTTCTATACTTTACAACCAGAGATACCTCCCTTCCTGTGCCAAGGACAATAAGATAAAAATTCAGAAAGATCCCACTCCCCACTCCTGCCTTGTAAATTTCAGCAAGGACACCCAGAAGAAAAGAACTCTCCTCCTAACACCTCCCAACTCTTCCCAACTTCTCCCAACTCTCCTCCCTACTCCCAATTCCTCAGCTAGCTGTTAAAAGCCCTTTGCTGTCACTGCTCATGGTCAAACTCCCCTGCCATGCATAGTGGAGGAATTCATCCTCATCTTGCTGATAATAAAACCTCTTGCAGTTTGCATCAGGTGTGTTTTTTCTCTCGAGTCACTGGGGTGCTGGTCAGCTCATCCTGGGAATTGAGCATAGGCCCAGCTTCGGGGTGACTTACACTAGCTTTCCACTGTATTTCATGCTTTAATCTTTTATTGTTCTTTCTTCTAAAAGATGAATTAGACAGTATTTTGGATATATCTGGAAGTATGTGTTTTTGGAGATATTTGCCTGTTTTTTGAAGAGGCCAGAAGAGGGCATTACATCTCTATAGACCCTATAGCATAGGAGAATAATTTTAGGTTTCACAGAAATCATAGTTTTCCTTAAAACACATACAGATGACTTTTCACCCAACATTTAGAACTAATGTTTACCTGGAGATGTAGCTCAGTGGTAAAGCACCAAGTAACAGTTATGAGTTTCATCTTCAGTTGTAGATAAATCAATACAAAACAAAACAAATAATAAAACAAAAAAAAAAAAAACAAAACATAATTAAAAAAAAACAAATAGCAACCAAATAATCAAGCAAACAAAAAATTCAACCAACCCACCAAATTAAAAAAAAAAAAACTAACAAGCAAACAAAACACAGCAACAAGTCTCACAAATGAAATATGAGTCTGACAAGTTAGTTTACACAATTAACTGTATAATGTAAACTGAGCAAGAAAACCAATTTTCTATTGTAAGGAACAAGCAAAACCAGCATTAAACAATTTAGGAGCCTAAACTTAGGCATGATTAGAGCAATAGAAAAATAAAATAATAATGGTAGTGACTACAGCAGAACAAATCTCACAAGGGGTCTACAGAGATGGTTATTTTGGTAAGTTGCTTTCCTTGAAATTATATGGAATTAAGATGGGGGTCTAGAATCCACGTTAAAAGTACATTCTGCAGGCCAGTACTGAGTAGGTGGATACAATGGCTGGCTAGCCAGGCTAGTGGCGTTTGAGCTGCAGATTCAGAGACATCCTGTCTCAACTTTTAAGTTGTGTCAGACAGTGGTGGCACATGCCTTAATAACTGCAGTTTTGAGGAAAAAGCAGGGAAATCTCTGAATTTGTGGCCACACTGGTATAAAGGGTGAGTTCCAGGACAAACAGATCTATACAGAGAAACCCTGTTTCGTTAAAAAAAAAATAGTTGGAATTTAATTAAGTATAAAACAGTTGTCTATTTCTGACCTTCTTATGCACACATATACTGAAATGTATACATATCGGTTTTTGCTGAAACTCTTCTTATGATTTACACAATCGATTCTAATTATGGTGTTTTTATTTCTTTTCTGGAAATAGAAAATATTAAGAAAGTGTCATATTTTTATTATCTCCACTGTATAGTAAAATTAAACATCTATCGAGAGAAATGATCCAACATGCTTTAAAACACACACACAGGGCAGGGAATGAAAGATGACTTAGACATTAAGAGAACTTGTTGCTCTTGGACAGAACAAAGGTTTAGTTCCTAGGACCCACATAATGGCTCACAACAATTTTTAATTCAAGATCCAGGGGATTTTGCCATCCTATTCTAGTTTCTAAGAGCACCAGACATGCATGTTGTATAAACACCAGACATGCATGTTGTAAAAATACAAATGTGCAAAAACACATTAGGTAATAAATAAAACAATTTAGAATTACACACGACAGTCCATTCAACTAAAACAAAGTAGGAGAGACTTCTTTGGTGGTTTTTTTTTGTTTTGTTTTGTTTTGTTTTTTGTTTTTGTTTTTTCTTATTTTCAAGTTAGCACTGCAAACTTGAAAAATGGAAAAACTCTTAGTAGTAGCGGAAGCTATAATACTACCTCCTTTTTGCTACTGTGATGACAAATGACTGATAAATCCTCTCTCACCCTTTGTAGGAATGTGTAAACAGGGCCAATCTGCAATGGGCTTGGCTAAGATTGTTTTCCTGCTGTCCAAACCCTGTTACTCAGTATGCTTTGTGGTGGTTAGGAAGCTGAGTTCCTGAGGAAGTAAAGTTCTTGAGGAAGCATGGTAGGGAGAAGTCTCTGTGGAGGTAGTCAGTGAACTGTTCAAAGATAGTTAATCCTGGTTCAGCTGGGGGTCCCAGTGGGATGATGGTGGAGGGATGGAGGTGTTACTAAAGGAGAAAGGAGAGCATGTGACCCTCATTGGACTCCTGTGGTTAATGCTTCTGGGTTCACAATCCACTTTACCCAAGAAAAACAGAGAACTTTTTCGCTATGGGCAGGAGATTGAACAGATTATCACCTAGCATAAAGCATGAAGGCTAGGGAATTGAAGACCCTAAAAGTATTCTTGGGGCCTGGGGATGTAAGTTGTGAGTAAACTGGGGGTCAGTTAGTGGTGGAAACAGACTAGATCATTTTCTGTACGGCTGCTGCCAGCCAGGAATTCATTAAAAACAAACTGAAGACCAGTCTTCATTTTCCTTTACCTGGTTTTGAAAGGCCAGATTTCCAAAATTTGCATATATAGGCGCCAAAGTGCTTACAAATCTAGAGGCTCCTCTCAACCTCAGAAGAGCTGGTACTTCAGACATAATTCAGGGAAGGCTGTGTTTATGTATGTGATGTTTTGGTATAGGAAGGTAAGCTCTAACTCTATAACTCAGTATTATCTCAAAGCACATGTGCAGTTTGGACTGGCCTTGAAAATGAAGTACTCAGCCTGACAAATTTACTGGGGCCTAAGGAAACATGTCTTCTATATTTTTTATATTTAAATTTTATTTTTTATTTTTCTAATTTTTTTAATGTTGAAGATTGAATCCAGAGCTTCTTTGTGTAGCATTAAAATATAAGTCCAGTCAGGCAAAATGTATTTCATTAATATTTGCAAAAAAAAAAATGTTTATATATCTTGTTGTATTACCAACCAAGAACAGAATCTCCATTAACTAATGATAATTAGAATGCAAATTCTGAAGAAGTAATTGGAGATACACTGTAATATGTTCAAACTTATTATTTCCTTCTTAGTGTAAGTATTTCAACGAAAGTATAATTGATTGTATAGCAAGTAATCTGCCTTAATATTTTGCATATGATGTATATTCCAAACAATAATTCTGTATGATTAATCTTTAATTTTAATGGTTTTATTGGAGGGTATAGTGGTGTGGGTCAAACTCTCATTGTCATGCCTGTAGGTCAAATGCTGAGCCATCAAACTCTAACATCTGCATTCTTACTTTTTAAAACTTTAATTTCTTTATAGATTTCCAGTACAAAATCTTCTAGGAAAATTTGAAGGTCCATTTTTGTATATATAATTTTTTAAAACTATATAGTATTAGCATAATTTCTATATTAGGAAATATTATTTAATATACTGTATGACATCATAGTGAATTATTCTTTTTATACGTAGTATATTGTAACTATTTTTATATTTATTTATGTATCTATTTATTTATTTATTTATTTATTTTTACTAGACATTATCTTTCTTTACATTTCAAATATTAGTCCTTTCTTTGTTTCACCACAGATAATCTCTATTCCATTTTCCCTCTATTTGTTTCTATGAGGGTCTTCCTCCATCCACCCATTTTACCCTCCCCACCCTGGTACATGCCTACACTGGTGAATCAAGCCTTCACATGACCAAGAACCTCACCTCCCACTGATGTCTGACAAGGTCATACTCTGCTATATATGCAGCTGGAACCATGGGTTGGTGCTTAGTCCCTGGTGCTCTGGACAGTCTGTTTGGTTCATATTGTTGTTCTTCCTATAAGGTTTCAAACCCATACAACTCCTTCAGTTCTTCCGGTAACTCATCTATTGGGGACCCCATGATCAGTCTGATAGTTATCTTTGAGCATCTGCCTCTTTTCTTGCCAAGAAATGGCTGAGCTTCTCAGGAGATAGCCATATTTGGCTCCTGTCAGCAAGCACGTGTTAGTATCCACAACAGTGACTGGGTTTGGTGTCTGTATATGGCATGGATCCACAGGTTGGGCAGACAATGATAGTTATTCCTTCAGTCTCTGCTCTGCACTTTGTCTCCATATTTTTTCCAAGGAGTATTTTGTTCCCCATCCTAAGAGGGATTGAAACACCCACACTCTCATCTTCTTCTGCTTGACTTCATATTGTCTGTGAATTACATTTTGGATATTCTGAATTTTTAGAATAATATCCATTTATCAGTGAGTGTGTACCATGTTTGTAATTTTGAGATTGTGTTACCTCACACAGGATGATATATATTATATCCTTCCATTTGCCTTTGTATTTAATGAAGTCATTGTCTTTGTATCATTAGCATATAATTTTATCTCTATTGCTCTGTTCTACAGCTTGAGGTCGAGGATGATTCCCCCTGAAGTTCTTTTATTGTTGAGAATAGTTTTTCGTTATCCTGGATTTTTTTATTCCAGATGATTTTGTAAATTGTTCTATCTTTATGAATAAATGAGTTTGAATTTTGATTGTGATTTCAATGAATCTATAGATTGCTTTTGGGAAGATGACCATTTTTACTGAATTAATCGTGCCAACCTATGAGCATGGGAGGTCTGTCCATCTTCTGAGATTTTCAATTTCTTTCTTCAAAGACTTGAAGTTCTTGTCACACAGATCTTTCACTTGCTTGGTGCGAGTAACAGAAAGGTATTTTCTATTTTGAGTAAATGTTAATGAGATTTTAAAATTTGATTTACATTTGTTGTGGAAATACAGAAGTTTTGCACAAAGTTTTAGAAATGTACTTTATGGTTTATTATGTTTAACAGTATGGAAAAGAATCAGTTACATATGCAGGCAATTTGTATATTTAATTGAATTATTATTTACAATGAGACTTAACTGAGTCAATATAGGAAAAAAAAATTAGACCTTCTATTTGGTAGAACAGAATAAAACCCTACTTTGAAATACAATTAATTTTCTAAACAACATTATCTATCTATCTACCTATCTATCTACCTATCTATCTATCTATCTATCTATCTATCTATCTATCTATCTATCTATCTATCTATCTATCTATCTATCTATCTATCTATCTATCTATCTGTCTGTCTGTCTGTAAACTTTAATTTTGAAAATCTAAAACATTAAATAAAACTTCTCTGATAATCTCATAGGAAAACAATCTGTAATTATTTCCCATTAGATGATTTTTTACTGCTATTTTTCTTTTTATAGTATGAAAAGAACAATTTAATTTTTTTGAGCGTTCTTTTCCTATTTGTATAAATTTAACTGCTTTCATTACTTTACACTGACATGATCAACAACAAATTATATGAGCAGTATAAAAATATGTTTCAGAAGTTGTATGTGGGTGTACAAAAATTCAATAAGGAACAAGAAAAACCAGTGGTTGGTATAAAAAATAACCTTATAATTACCCTCGTATACCTATGTATCAAGTAGGAATAGAGAAACTAGCCTTGTGTTCGACACATGAAACTAAATTAAGTCTCATTATCTAACTATCCTTGGTTCTTTTCTAGTCCTACTGAATTGTAAATCAAAGAGGTATGGTCACATACTATACCAATGAAAACCACTAAGAATTTTAATGGAGACGAGATCATAAATTTCCAAGAGGCAGACATTTGCTGAGAGATGAAGAGAGGATTACCAGTTTTTACAATATGTCAGCCTCAGGTATAGTTGAAAGATAGACAAAGATTACTTACTGTTGTCATCTGGACTCTGTCGTTAATTTTAGAAAACCAACTCAAACTAGTAAATTAGTTTTTACAATCCTAAACTTAGTCCCTATTTAGTAAAAAAAAAAAAAAAAAAAAAAAAAAAAGTGTATGGAAGCAACTTTCCTAACAACCCTGGCAAAATACTCCTGTGGAAGAATATCACCAAACTATTTTAGATCATCTCCCCATTAATGTAACAATCACTGTAGTCATCAAATGGTTTCCATGTAAGATCTGAGGCAATTACCATATTAACCATTTTTTTCTTATTTGGTTGGTTAATTGTTTGGGGGGTATTCAATTTGAAATGAACAGGAGATCATTTCCTGCCTGCAAACAACGTGGAGGGAGCTGCCATTTTGAGTCAGTTCAGGAAAGAGATAGGGACTACAGATAAAAAATAAATAAATACTCCAAATGAAGGCCATTTTTAAACCTTTCATAGCATGGCAAAAAACACTGTAGTCATTTACAGACCAAAAGCTAGAACCTCTTTGTAGTGTGGGCATTGGGCTTAGCAGCCTAGTATCAATATACTAACTTACTTGGAAATTATCATAAAAAAATACACTGAATATTTTGTCTTTAGATCTCTAAAAACCTCAGAAATACTTATCAAAATAACAGACAACAATAAATTCAACAGAATGAGTTTCATTTTCTTTCAACAAAAATTAAGGCTGTTTATAATATTAAATATTTGTTATGAGTAATTTTAGCTCATTTGGTCATAAATATATATGTTTTTGGGAAAATAATTCTAAAAACTTAAAGTTTATATTTTGTATTATTATGTATAACATTGGCAAATTAGATAAGACATGCTCATTCATTTTAAATTCATAAATCTACTCCTCTTTTCTGAATCTTTTAAAAATCAGAAACTTCCCTAGGCAAGATCTTAAACTACTGTTCTCCTGTATGCTATGACATTTTTAGCAGATATTTAAATGTATTAACTGATCTACTAATGAGTAGAAATCTGAAAGACCAGAATCTCTGTTACCTTTCACATAATGACTCTATTCAATGTAAACTATGACTACAATTAGAAAAATACCCAAATCCTAAAGTCAAATCCTCACCTCTATTATCAGTCCTAGAAAATCTTTTAATAGCTATGGTACTATAATCTGTAATCCCAACATTTGGCAGTTGAATGCAGGAGGATCAAGGCCTTTGTCTGTCCATAGCTACATAGCGAGTTTGAGGTCAGCATGAGTAATGTAGGACTGTCTCAAATAAACCTGTCCCCTACAAATCAAACATAAATATAATATTAGTATAAAGATAAAAATAGTAAATATTTCTGTCACTTCAGTAGGAAAATGTTGACCAGAAATACTAAAATAAATGTACAATTGGATTTTTTTTACTATATTTTTGAAGGGAAAACTATTGAAATGTGGATATCCATAGAGTTCCCTGTTTAGAACATTATCCTGACAGCATATAGCCCAGAACTGGTAAGAAGCAAGGCTTGGAGAATCACAGGAGTTGCCTTGCCCAGACTTTAGAGATAGCAGCAAATAACTAAATATCACCTGTTATTTTAGACTGAGGAAGTGCAATTGATGATGACATGTTCCAATATAATAATAGAAAAACAAACAAACAAACAAACAAACAAATAAAAAACTATTATTTCTGCTTTAGATCTTGGCAGGGCCATTCTAGCCACATCGTTTGACAAAAGCACAACACAGCTCAGAAAATTGTTTTGATGACATCAACAATTGTCGGACTTAAAATCTATCGATGTGCTTCAAACTTCTCTCATCTTCTGGGGGTATACATGGTGGTATTTATGAGACCTCTAAATGATCCCTAGGATTAGGAGCATAGTGTGTAGAGTTGGGAGTGTATATATAGACTGGGGAGATAAAATGGGAAGCATGGTGATCCTTGGATTGCCTGTGCCACATACCTTTGCAGTTGTGTAATAGATTCAGTGCAGATTGGCAAAACCGTCTTTGAGCACTACCCTAGCACACAGTACAGTGCTTTCTTTTATTTTTCCGGGCTTTTGACTGTAAAAGGGAATGTACCTTGCATACTACTGGGTTGATTGTGGAAGATAACAATCATTGGATCAGTTCAAAGCTATGGGAGCTGCCAGTGAATAGGCTAAGCTTCGGACTACATCCTTCCAATGGATAACTAGGGTCCAGTCTAGATGAATTTCTGGATCCCCAGGATACATGAATAGCATGCAGTATTCTAGAGTAGTATCCAGCTTAATGATACTTCTGTTGCTCTTGTGTCTTTCCCTCTTCTGTATGCCCCAAGTTCATACCGCTTCCTTGGCATGACTCACAAATGAGCCTTTCTGAATTAACATGTGGTATATGAGAGGATTTATCTGAATAGAGATGAAATATTGAGTCATGGCAAACACAACTTTGGAAATGGAAACCATCCAGGGGGAAATGTTGTTAGATTAACATAGTCTGTGAAAGAAAAATGCTTTTGCTTTCAGAAGGAGAGTGAATGGAGTTTTTCACTAAGCTGGAAGCGGGCTAATAAAGGCCTTTTTTTTTTACTGGAGAATTTAATAAGAATTAATCAAAATCCAGGTGCAATTATTCTTACAGGAGTGAACTGGATAGATGGGTAGAGTTTGGCTAGTATAAGATACTTGATTCAATGACTTTTGAGGTCCTTTTTCGAAATCATGATCAATAAATTCTACCCTCTGTGACATTTCTACTATATTTGTTTGAAAGATGAATAAACTAGGATACATAGATACAGCTTTATATTATAGTTCTTGAACTTTCATGATGTGACATTTAAATCTGTATGATCAGGACATATTGTAGAGCTCTGCATTAGGCACATGTAATCTATAGCTCCTGTGGACATACATGCAAATGAACAAATATGACTTTATAGCGTTTCTTGTTTTCAGAATGGAATACATTTTATGAATAATCTAAAAGCAATAGGTTCAGTTTCTTTGTTCTTAGAGACAGAACCTTAAAGTCCCTAAAAACTCTAAAAAAGAAAAAAGAAAAAAAGAAGAGAAAAGAAAAGAAAAGAAACTTGAAGCTTTAAATAAACAACAAAAACCCTAAAAAAACCACAACAAAACAAAACAAACAAACAAAAAACAAAAACACAAACACAAACACAAACAAACAAACAAACAAACAAACAAACAAAATAACATAACATTTTTGAAAAAAGAAAACTAAAAGAACCTAAAACCCTAAAGAAAAACAAACAAACAAAAAAATCAACAAAAAAATTCTAGATCTCTACAAAGAACCAGAAAAACATAAAATCATTACCACAAACAAACAAACAAACAAGCAAAGAACACCAATAACCACACTACGGATTAAAAAAAAAAAAGAAAGAAAAAATAAACTTGCCAAATACACTGAGAACAACCCTAAAATCATTTAAAAACGGTAAAAAATACTAAAACAATAAAGCAAAACCTAAAACCCTAAAAAACCCTAAAAGTATTAAACAAACACTAAATGACCCAAAAATCTAATTTTTAAATTCTTAATAAATATTTTTAAAACCCTAAAATTCTATAAATAAGAAAATACAAGAACTCTAAAAAGACCCTAAAAAAAATTATAAAACTGTGTCTTTCTGTACAAAATCAGGCCATTCTGTCTTCCATCACTGAATGGGGAGGGCTCACTATCCCTCATCACTATCTGATAAGATATAGACAGTTGATGAGGGATGAACACTCAGTTTTCATCAAAGGTATTGCCTTTGAAGGTGATAGATTTTTCATGCTCTACTGGAAGCCAGATGTCCAAGAGTTTATGGGAAACACAAATGATTTGAATGGGTTGTAACAAAAAGGAGAAGACGAGATATGAAGTTGGCAGTAGGAGTTAGGTGGGAATGGGCCGTATTTTGTTCTGGGAGGAGTTACTAAAATAATTGGAAAGTAAATTCCATCAAAATATTTGTATGCAATTCTCAAGGTATTAAGGAAAGTAGTTCTTAATAAACCATGTCTGTACTGAACACATACAGATCACTTATATTGCCATCTTCTAAATAACAACTTCTTATACAGCAGTTTCATTACATTGAGGGCAAAAGTAATCCAGAGGTTATTTAAAATAAAGAATAATCTGGGGAAATGGCCCAGGGGTAAAGCCAAGTTTTTGGTCAAACTTTCACCTGCAACAACGGTGCTTAGGAATGGGAGTGGAAGAGACAGAAGGATGACAGTGGCTTCCTGAATGTCAGCCTCACTCCTAGTTCAGCAAGAAACCCTGTCACGAGGGGAAAATTAGGGATTGAGGTAACAGAAAACAGTATACCCTTCCCAATCCTCTGCATTTACCTGTATATTTCTGTATGCATATACACATCAATATGATTACTGTATAAAAGAGGTTACTTTGCATAAATTATAGGCAAAAGCAATGTTGTTTTAGCCTAGAGACCTGAAGACTTTTATATCATTAGTGTCCTAGAGAAACTCTCCAGATATAGAGGATGGGTATATCTTCTTCGTGTGCAAAGAAAACCTTAGTTAAGTGTGTGTGTCAGTGACTCTAAACGTCTTTCCTCCTCTAGATTTCTATTTATAACACATAATGTTCTGTAAATAATGAAATTATGAAAATAAGAATTTTTATTTGCATTTCCGTGATGACTAAAGATGTTGAACATTTTTTCAGGTGCTTCTCTGCCATTCAGTATTCCTCGAGTGAGAAATCTTTGTTCAGATCTGAGCCCCATTTTTTAATGGGGTTATTTGATTTTATGGAGTCTACCTTCTTGAGTTCTTTATATATATTGGATATTAGTCCCCTGTCTGATTTGGGATAGGTAAAGATCCTTTCCCAATCTGTTAGTGGTCTTTTTGTCTTATTGACTCAGAGCCACTAGTCAAATAAATTACACCCTTGCACTAAGCTAGGCCTTTTTAATCTCTTTAAACGACTACTGGTGTATGGGGGGTCCATGAGAAAATCCCAGTCTCTTTAGTAAAGGGGTAGAGTGTGGCTGCCAGAGTGGCAACCCTTGGAATGTAGAGTCTACATATCCAGCTATTCCCAAAAAATCTCTCATGTGCTTTAAGGTTGTTAGGATGGGGATTTGAGTTACAGTCTTTTTCCAAGCTTCTGTCAGCCACCATTTCCTTTCCCTGAGACTATAACCCAAATAGGTTACTTCTGTTTGGCAATTCTGTGCTTTCTTAGCAGATGCCTTGTATCCCAACTCGCTCAATTCTGCCAGTAATTTTTCAGTTCCCAGTCTGCACCATTTTTCGGTGGTGGCAGCAAGAAGCAGGTCATAAACATAATGAAGAAGAAAACCTTGAGGGAATTCTGACCTGGACTGTGACAAATCTGAGTGGAAGGCTTCATCAAAGAGAATAGGAGAGTTCTTGAATTATTGAGGTAAATGTCTCAAAGTTAGTTTGTCCAGCCTATCCCTAATCTGGGTCTCTCCACTTGTAAGCAAAGATTACCTGACTCATGGGATGTAGTTTTAGGCAGAAGAATGTGTCCTTCAGGTGCAGGACTATATAACAATGTCTGTCAGGGTGGAGAGAACTAAGTAGATTGTAGGAGTTAGGGACAGTAGGATGAATATTTCATACTCTTTCGTTTACTTTTATTAAGTCTTGTACTGGCAGATAAACATTAGTGCCTGGCTTTTTAACTGGTAGTAATGGAGTATTCCAGGGAGATTGACAAGGGACCAAAACACCTTGTTCTATGAGCCTTTGAATGTGAGGTCTGATGCCCTCTTGGGCCTCTCTGCTCATGGGGTATTGTTGTACCCCAATAGAATTCGCACCAGTTTTCAGCTTCACAATGATGGGGGGGCACCCTGTTTGCCTCTCCCATACCTTCCATCTCTGCCCAGGCGTGAAGGTAATGTCTCTAACCAGGTCCATTCTAGAACTTTTCTCGATGTGGCTTGAGGCTCATGTAATCTATATACTTCTAATTTTAAAACTATAATTATATAGAGAGGCGCTTATCAAGAGATTGAATTTTCTTCCAAAGAGAAGCTTATTTGGGCTTTTAATGTGATAGTAAGTCTCTAACCAACAATGAGGTTGACATTCAAGTATGTTGAGGAAGGATTGAGTTACTTGGCTTCTTCTTAAATTAACTTTCTTATCAGTGGTCCAAGAGTATGGTTTCTGATCAGTAGCCATGATTATTACGTTTTTTGATTTGTTTTGTTTTGTTCTTTTTTTGGTTTTTTACTTTTGTTGTTGTTGTTGTTCTTCTTCTTCTTCTTCTTGTTCTTCTTCTTGTTCTTGTTCTTCTTGTTCTTGTTCTTCTTGTTCTTGTTCTTCTTGTTCTTGTTCTTCTTCTTCTTCTTCTTGTTCTTCTTGTTCTTCTTGTTCTTCTTGTTCTTCTTGTTCTTCTTGTTCTTGTTCTTCTTGTTCTTGTTCTTCTTGTTCTTGTTCTTGTTCTTCTTCTTCTTCTTGTTCTTCTTCTTCTTCTTCTTCTTCTTCTTCTTCTTCTTCTTCTTCTTCTTCTTCTTCTTCTTCTTCTTCTTCTTCTTCTTCTTCTTCTTCTTCTTCTTCTTCTTCAATTTCTCCAGTGGCTCTTTCAGGACTGATAATTCTGCTCTAGTATCAATAATGAAATCTGTGTCCCCTCCAGAGTTAGGATTGCCCCAGGCTTGGGGAGGGGTCTGAGCCCTGACTTTCCTAGTGATCATCTTTTAGGGGAAAAACCTTGAGATGTCTGGTATTTGTTTCTTTTGGGGGCAGTCTCTTGCCCATTGTACCTTTTCGTTAGAGTCTGCACATCAGTCCTTATCTAGAGGTCATGGAGATCCTCTGGAGTTCTGAGGTCTTCTCGGCCCTGTGTTACCCAGGTACTCTTTCTGCCTACTTTGTCTACCCTTTCTATAAACTTCTTTATCACTTGTGAATACAGCCACAAACCTAGTTACATTTTTTTCAAGGCTTCTATCTCGTCTATTTTTTCTTTCCTCAGCCTCTCTCTTTTTTCTTTGTGTTTTTTCTTCTTCAGTATCAATCTCTTTTTAATATATTTTATTAGGTATTTTCTTCATTAACATTTCCAACACTATCCCAAAAGTCCCCCATACTCTCCCCCTCCCCCACTCCCATACCCACTCACTACCACTTTTGACCCTGGCATTCCCCTGTACTGGGGCATAATTAGTGTGCATGCCCAATCGGGCTCTTTCCAGTGATGGCCTACTAGACAATCTTTTGATACATATGCAGCTACAGTCAAGAGCTTTGGGGTACTGGTTAGTTCATAATGTTGTTCCACCAATAGCATTGCAGATCCCTTTAGCTGCTTGGACCTTTTCTCTAGCTCCTCCATTTGGGGCCCTGTGATCCATCCAATAGTTTACTGTGAGCATCCACTTCTTTGTTTGCTAGGCCCTGGCATATTCTCATAAGAGACAGCTATATCAGGGTCCATTCAGCAAAACCTTGCAAGTGTATGGAGTGGTGTCAGTGTTTGGAGACTGATTAGGAGATGGATCCCTGCATATGGCAATCTCTAGATGGTCCATCCTTTTGTCTAAGCTCCAAACTTTGTCTCTGTAAATCCTTTCATGTGTGTTTTGTTTCCAATTCTAAGAAGGGGCAAAGTGTCCGCACTCTGGTCTTCGTTCTTCTTGAATTTCATGTGTTTGGCAAATTGTATCTTATATCTTGCAGGTATTCTAGGTTTCAGAGTTAATATCCAGTTATTAATAAGTACATATCATTAGCATTCTTTTGTGATTGAGTTACCTCACACAGGATGATGCTCTCCAGGTCCAACCATTTGCCTATAAATTTCATAACCTCATTCTTTTTAATAGCTGTACTATTAGTAGTAGAACTCCATTGTGTAAATGTACCACAATTTTGTAGCCATTTTCTATTGTCGGGAATCTGGGTTCTTTCCAGCTTCTGGCTACTATAAATAAGGCTGCTATGAACATAGTGGAGCATGTGTCTTACTAGTTGGAACAGCTTCTGGATATATGCCCAGAATTGTATTGTGGGATCCTCTGGTAGTACAATGTCCAATTTTCTGAAGAACCGCCAGACTGATTTCCAGAGTTGATTTAAAAGCTTGCAATTCCACCAACAATGGAGGAGTTTTCTGCTTTCTCCACATCCTTGCCAGCATCTTCTGTCATCTGAATATTTGATCTTAGCCATTCTGACTGGTGTGAGATGGAATCTCAGGGTTGTTTTGATTTACATTTCACTGCTGATTAATGATGGTGAACATTTTTTCAGGTGCTTCTATCTTAGGTTTTGTTTATTGCCAATGTATTTGCAGATTGCCCTTTCTAATTCATTGAAGAATTGAGTTGGAATTTTAATGGGGATTTTATTGAATCTGTAGATTTCTTTTGGCAAGATGGCCATTTTTACAATGTTGATACTGACAATCCATGATAATGGAGGTTCTTTCCATCTTCTGAGATCTTCTTTAATTACTTTCTTCAGAGACTAGAAATTCTTATCATACAGACCTTTCACTTCCTTAGTTAGAGTCATGCCAAATTATTTTATATTATTTGTGACTATTGAGAAGGATGATATTTCTCTAATTTCATTCTCAGCCTGTTTATTCTTTGTGAAGAGAAAGGCCATTGACATGTTTGGTTATTTTTATACCCAGCTAAATCACCGACGTTGTTTTTCAAGTTTAGGTTTTCTCTGGTTGAATTTTTGGGTTCACTTATATATGCTATCATATCATCTGCAAAAAGTGATATTTTGAATTCTTCTTTTCCAATTTGTATTCCCTTGGTCTCCATTCGTTGTCAAATTGCTCTCTAGGACTTCAAGAACAATGTTGAATAGGTAGGGAGAAAGTGGGCAGCCTTGTCTAGTCACTGATTTTAGTGAGATTGCTTTGAGCTTCATACCATTTCATTTGATGTTGGGTACTGGTTCATTGTAACCTGCTTTTATCCTGTTTATGTATGGGCCTTGAATTCCTGATCCTTCCAAGACTTTTATCAAGAATAGGTTTTGGATATACTTAAATGATTTCTTGGCATATAATGAGATGATCTTGTGGTTTTGTCTTTGAGGTTGTTTATATAATAGATTATGTTGATGGATTGCCATATATTAAACCATCCCTGTATCCCTGGTACAAAACCTACTTGGTAAAGATGAATGAAATTTTTAATGTGTTCTTGGATATGATTAGGGATAATTTTACTGAGTATTTTTGTTTCGATATTCATAGGGGCCACTGTTCTGAAGTTCTTTATCTTTGTTGTATCTTTCTGTGGTTCAGGTATCAGAGTAATGTGGCTTCAAAGAATGAGTTGCGTAGTGTACCTTCTACTGCTATTTTGTGGAATTGTTCGTGCAGAAGTGGAATTAAATATTCTTTGAAGGTGTGATAGAACTCTGCATTAAAACTATCTGTTCCTTATTTTATTTGTTTTTTTGTTTTTTTTGTTTTTGTTTTTGTTTTTGTTTTTGTTTTTGTTTTTGTTTTTTTTTTCTTTTTTGGTTGGGAGACTATTAATGCCTGCTTCTATTTCTTTAGGGTACATGAGACTGTTTAGATCATTAACTTGATATTGTTTTAATTTTGGTACCTGTTATCTGTCTAAAAATTTGTCCATTTTGTCCAGGTTATCCTGTTCTGTTGAGTATAGCCTGTTGTAGAAGGATCTGATGATTTTTTGGTTTTCTTCAGGACCTGTTTTTATGTCTCCCTTTTCAATTCTGATTTTGTTAATTAGGATGCTGTCTCTGTGCCTTAAGGGATGCTAGCTAAGAGTTTATCTATCTTTTTGATTTTCTCAAAGAACCAAATCCTCTTTGGTTTATTATTTAAGGAGTTCTTCTTGTTTCTACTTGGTTAATTTCACCCCTGAGTTTGATTATTTCCTTCCATCTACTCCTCTTGAGTGAATTTGCTTCCTTTATTCTGGAGATTTTTCGTGTTTTTTCAAGCTGCTTGTATGTGCTCTCTCTGGTTTCTTTTTGGCGGCACTCAAATCTATGAGTTTCCCTCTTAGTAATGATTTCATTGAGTCTCATAAGTTAGTGTATATTGTGGCATTATTTTCATTAAACTCTAAAATGTCTTTAATTTCTTTCTTTATTCCTTCCTTGACCAAGGTATCACTGAAATGACTTTTGTTCATTTTCAACGTGAATGTTGGCTTTCCATTATTTATGTTGTTATTGAAGATCAATCAGCCTTAGTCCTTGGTGGTCTGATAGCATGCTTTGGACAATTGCAATATTTTTTATCAGTTGAGGCCTGTTGTGTGACCAATTATATGGACAATTTTAGAAAAGGTACCATGATGTGCTGAGAAGAAGTTATATCCTTTTGTTTCAGGATAAAACTTTCTGTAGATATCTATGAAGTCCGTTTGTTTAATAACTTCTGTTAGTTTCACTGTGTCCCTGTTTAGTTTCTGTTTCCAAGGTTTGTCCATTGATAAAAGTGGTTTGTTGAAGCCTCCCCTATTATTGTGTGAGCTGCAATGTGTGCTTTGAGCTTTCTTTAATGAATGGGACTGCCCTTACATTTGGAGCATACATATTCAGAATTGAGAGTTCCTCTTGGAGGATTTTAACTTTGATGAGTATGAAGTGTCCTTCTTTGTCTTTTTTGATAACTTTAGGTTGGAAATCAATTTTAATCGATATTTGAATGGTTCCTCCAGCTGATTTCTTCAGACCATTTCCTTGGAAAATTATTTTCCAGCCTTTCACTCTGAGATAGTGTCTGTCCTTTTCCCTGATATGGGTTTCCTGTAAGCAGCAGACTATTGGGCCCTGTTTTTGTAGCCAGTCTGTCAGTCTATGTCTTTTTATTGGCGAACTGAATCCATTGATATTAAGAGATATTAATGAAAAGTAATTGTTGCTCCTATTATTTTTGTTGCTAGAGTTTGCATTCTGTTCTTGTGGCTGTCTTCTTTTTGGTTTGTTGAGGGATTACTTTCTTGCTTTTTCTAGGGCATGGTTTCTGTCCTTGTATTGTTATTTTTTTTCTGTTATTATCCTTTGAAAGGCTGGATTCATGGAAAGTTAATGTGTGAATTTATTTTTTTATCGTGAAATACTTTGGTTTCTCCATCTATGGTAATTGAGAGTTTGGCTGAGTATAATAGACTAGGCTGGCATTTGTGTTCTCTTAGTGTCTGTATAACATCTGTCCAGGGTCTTCTGTCTTTCATAGTCTCTGGTGAAAATCTGGTGTAATTCAGATAGGCCTGCCTTTATATGTTACCTGACCTTTTTCCCTTACTACTTTTAACAGTATATCTCTATTTAGTACATTTCTTCTACTGATTATTATGTGTCAGGAGGAATTTCTTTTCTGGTCCAGTCTATATGGAATTCTGTAGGCTTATTTTATGTTCATGGGCATGTCTTTCTTTAGGTTTGACAAGTTTTCTTTTATAATTTTTTGAAGATATTTGCTGCCCCTTTAAGTTGAAAATCTTCATTCTCATCTACTCCTACTACCCGTAGGTTTGGACTTCATATTGTGTCCTGGATTTCCTGGATGTTTGAGATAGGATCTTTTGCATTTTGTATTTTATTTGATTGCTCTTCCAATGTTCTCTATGGAATCTTCTGCACCTGACATTCTCTCTTCCATCTCTTGTATTCTGGTGCTGATGCTCACATCTATGGTTCCAGATTTCTTGCCTAGGTATTCTATCTCCAGTGTTGCCTTACTTTGGGGTTTCTTTATTGTGTTTACTTCACTTTTTAGGTCTTGGATGGTTTTATTCAATTCCATCACCTTTTTGGCCGTGTTTTCCTTTAATTCTTTAAGGGTTTTTTTGTGCTTCTTCATAACATCTTCTACCTATTTAGCAGTGTTCTCCTGTATTTCTTTAAGAGAGTTATTAAAGTCATTCTTGATGTCCTCAACCATCAACCTGAGATATGCTTTTATATATGGGACTGCCTTTTCGGGTGTTTTGGCGTTTCCAGGACTGGGTGAGGTGGGAGTGCTGTAATTCTGATGACGGTGAGTGGTCTTGGTTTCTGTTAGTAAGATTCTTATGTTTGCCTTCCATCATCTGGTAATCTCTGGAGTTAGTTGTTATAATTGTCTCTGGTTATATCTTGTTCCTCAGTGATTATGTTAGCCTCTATCAGCAGACCTGGGAGACTAGTTTTCTCCTGAGTTTCAGTGTTCAGAGTACTCTCTGCAGGCAAGATCTCCTCTTGCAGAGAAGGTGCCCAAATATCTGGTGTTCCAACTTTCCTCCTGGCAGATGTTGTGATCCACTCACTACAGGTAATAAGATCCCATGGAGAGTCCTGTGGGGACCTTTGGGTTGTCCACAGACTCTGCCCCCAAGGTGCCCAGAGCTGTCCTGGACTGGAAGGGACTTGTGACTCTGGTCAGACCAGTTTCTCTGCCTCCCTAATTAATGCAGTCTCAGGTCCTGCATGATAGGATTGGAGCAGAAGTTGTTTTCCACTCACTAAAGGTCTTAAGATCTCGTGGATGTTTCTGTGAGGACCTTGGGGCTTTCCTCAGCCTCTGCCCAAAATGTTTCCCAGATGCTGACACAGACCAGAGGGACTTGTGACCATTGTCAGGCCAGTTTTTCTGCTTCCCTAATTAATGCAGTCTCAGATCCTGTGAGATTGGATTGGAGCAGAGGTTGTGTTACATTCACCCGAGGTCTTATGATCTTATAGAGGGTCTTTTGGGAACCTTAGGGGTGTCTGCAGACACTGAGCCCAATGTGCCCTGGTGCTGGCTAGTCAGTCCCTCACTTATGTTACACTTTCTTTGCCTCCTTAAACAGATGTGGTAAAGATAATGTTTTCTGACTCTCTAGACGCTGTAACCTTTTCCTAATGTCAGAAGAAGACTGCCCTATAGAAGCCATGACAGCTGTCACCTGCTGGCACGCTGAAGGAGGGTCAAAGGTAGTGTAACACTTCTATACATTAAAGAGGTACTCGATAAACACTGCTGGGGGCTCCTTTTTCACTTCTACGATCTCTCTTACCTTGGCCAAATTGGTGGGACACCTGCCAGCCCCTTTCAGTCCTATTATCAGAGCCCAGCAGAAAATTGTCAATTGCTCCATATGGTCAGTCCTGTCAGGACATGTCAGAGGGAAGCTTGCATCTATTTCTTTCAGAAGTTTTATTGGTAGTCAATTGGCCCCCAGCATGCTCTTTCTTTCCTCTCAGAATTCTCTCCTACTCCTCTGTGGTGAAAGAACCTGTAAAAATTGATGAAAGTCATCCCAAGTAGGCTGAAGAGAGAATATGAGAGATTCCATTAGATTAGCAAGGCTAGAGGGGTTTTTACAAAGGAGTGTGTAATTTGCTTTCCAGTTATTGAGATCAGAGGAGGAAAAAGGCCATTACTGAAGGGGCGACAGTTGTCTGGGGTCCATTTGATGAGGGTCATAAGTACATAAAGGCAGTGCGATGGTTAAGTCTGGTCCCTCTGGGATTCGAGCTCTCTGGTCTTGGGATTTAGCAACTGGTCCTTCCCCAAATATCTAGTGGCACCCTGTTGAGTGTTCTTGGGGGGGGGACCAGTTGCAAATATGCGGGTGGGGTGCTGTGCCATTTTGGAGGTTCTTCTAACTCTGGATAGATCTTGGGAGAAACCGAGAGCTGCAGTTCAACCGGTGCCAGTTTTAACTTTTTTTTTACCCTCTGGATGGCAGAGGGCCAGAACATTAGAGTCCGGATTATTCTTTTGAACCCATGGCTTTAAACAGGATGAAAGAGGGGGGATCCTGTGCTATTTTTTTTCTAGATGAGAATGTAGGGCACTCAATCTGGCTGAGACCCTGGTCCCCTCTGTAAAACAACTTTAAGAGCTGAAAACAGAACCAAACCAAGGGTACCCTCTAGTGGCCAACTAACATCAAAGTTGGCCATTATGTAGAGCAGAAAGTTCTCTAAAATCTATTTCAGACATCCATTGAGAGAACGTGAGTCTTAGTCTTAATTTCAGTCCTGTGCACAAGGGCCAGTCCAAGGGGCATGCTAATAGTCAGTCCCATCATCAGAGTTACATACAGGAGAAAAACCAATATATACACACAAAAAGATTACAATAACCAAGAACAGGCCCCAATAAGATGGCCTAGAGAGCACACATTCACTTGGCACCCAGTAACAGAAACAGACAGCCGAGTGAGCACACTCTCACTTGGCACCCTGATAGGAGATCTCCAGGTATCCCTGGGACTCCCTCAGAACTCCTGTGATGACCCACAAGGTGGCAGCCGGTTTCTCCTCACATGTCTGTCAGTAACTCTCTTCCATCTGGGAGAGGGAGTTCATTGCTCTCAAGAGCATGTACAAATGCAAACCAAGAATAGTGAATTCAAACAGAACTGACACACAAAGATAGAGACAAAGATAAAGGAAATTTATAGAAAAAGATAGAGACAAAGATACAGGCAAAGATAGAATCCTACCTCCAAGCAGGGTCTCTGAGAATTGGGGCAGGCCACAAATCCTGGAGGAGAAGCCCCCAAATGTAAGACCTCACAATCTGGGCCTCCTCTCAAGTCCCAGGATGAGCTAGCCAGCACTCCTGTGACCCAAGAGAAAACCAAAACTGATGCAAAATGCAAGAGGCTTTATTACTAGCTAGCTGAGGACAAAGTCCCTCTGCCTAGCAGGGCAGGGGAGTTTGACACCAAGCTGTGACAGTAAGGGGCTTTTAACAACTAGCTGAGGAATTGGGAGGAGTTGGAGGAGAGTTGGGAGGAGTTGGAAATATTGGAAGGAGAGTTCTTCTCTTCCTGTGTTCTTGGTGAAATTTACAAGGCAGGAGTGGGTAGTGAGTTCTTTCTGAATGTTTATCTTTTTGTCCTTGGAAAAGGAAGGCAGGCATCTCTGGTTGTAAAGTATAGAAACAAAAAGCTTTTTTTGCTGGCTATAGAGAAAAAAGAGCTTCTTCCTAGCTGTATTTTCAGAGATCAGGGAAAACGAGCTTGGGGAATGTCTAGGGGCTTTACCTTACTGGGAGATATACTTTAAGTTGGAGTCTCACAGTAGGACATTTTTTCTACCACACACAAAACTTTACACAGAAAATGATTTCAATTATTTATAATAAATATATAATATTTGGGTTGAACCAAGTGTCATATCCATATAAAATGCATGGTAGAATTCCAAAAATCTTGTAATACTTACTTTAAACAATTCATACATTTACACCCCACAGCACTTCTTCATAACTGTACTACCTTTGCTGAGATCCTTCTTCTTTCTAAACGATCCCTCTCTTATTTTTATAATGGTTCTCCTTTTCTTTGTATGTATATCTGGGAACATCTCATGCAGGTGGTTGTATTGTACTAGTTGCTATCTTTGTGTGATCACAAGGTCTAAAGGACCACAATCTGGTCTTGATCTACACATATAAGAGCATCTGACCCAGAATTGCTCTTTTTCCTGAATCTACTTCTCCAGTTAAGGGATCACAAACACCACTTTTGAAGTACTCTATCAAAATGGGAAAAAATGAAAATATTAAACCATATCTTCATCTGTTTCTACCTGAGGTGATATATTCTCATCTTTGTCAAATGATGGGCTCTGTACTGTATGGACAACAGAAAATGGAAACATAACATGCTATATTAGTAAAAGGGAATAAAGTATTAATGATTTGAATTTCTCAGGAAACACTGCCCATGTGAATTTTTGAAACTGGTTTTAGAAATGACATAATTACATACATGAAATCCGGTATAGGTATAGATGAAAAGTAAGGTTTCCAAGTTATAGGGCCATTGAATATCTTTACCAATTATATAGAAAAAAACTTCCCTAACTTAAAGAAAGATATACTCATGAATATTCAAGAAGCCTACAGAACGCCAAATTTTTTGGACCAGAAAAAAAAAATCCTGCCATCATATAATAGTCAAAACACCAAATGCACAAAACAAAGAAAGAATATTAAAAGCAGTAAGGGAAAAATGGTCAAGTAATATATAAAGCAAGCGCCATCAGGATAACACATAACTTCTCCCCTGAGACTATGAAAGCCAGATATCTAGGGCAGATGTCATACAGAATGTAAGAGAGCAGAAATGCCAGCCAAGACTACTATATGAAGCAAAACTCTTTTAACATAGCTTGAGAAAACAAGGTATACTGTGACAAAACCATATTTACACAATATAAACCAATGCATCCAGCACTTGAAACGATAAGAAAGGGACAATTTCAATATAAAGAGGGAAATTACACTCGAGAAAAAGCAAGAAATCAAACTTGAAGGAAACCTAAAAGAAGATAGCTACATGAACAAAATTCCAACTCTAATAACAAAAATAACAAGAAGCAACAAGTACTTTTCCTTAGTATCTCTTAATATCAGTGGACTCAGTTCACCAGTAAAAAGGCATAGAATAAAAAAATCGATGTGTAAGCAATATTCAGCATACCAGAAACAAACACCAAGGACAAAGTCAGACATTACCTCAGACTAAAAGGCTGGAAAAAACTTTCCAGCAAATGATCCCAAGAAATAAGCTGGAGCAGCCATTCTAATATCAAATAAAATTGACTTTCAACTTAAAGTTATTAAAAAAGGCAAGGAGGGAAACTTCATATTCATTAAAGTTAATATTTACCAATATGGACTCCCAAATCTAAATATTTATACACGAATGCAATGACATCACATTCATAATAGAAACTTTAGTAAAGCTCAAAATACACATTGTACCACACACAATAATAATATAAGAGTTCAACACCCCTCCCTCATTAATGGACAGATCCTGGAAACTAAAACTAAAAAGATACACGGTGAAACTCACAGAATTTATGAAGGAAATATATTTAGTTGATATCTATAGAACATTTTATGCTAAAACAAACGAATGTCCCTTCTTCTCAGCACCTCACGATGCCTTCTCCAAAATTGACCAAACACTCAGTCACAAAACATGCCTCAACAGATTTAAAATTATTGAAATAATTCCATGCTTCCTATCAGATCACCACAGACTAAGGCTGATCTTCAACAATAATATAAATAATTGAAAACCCACATACATGTGGAATTTGTACAACAATCTAGTCAGTGACAAAACAGTCAAGGAAGAAATATAGAACTAAATTATAGACTTTTTAGAGTTTAATGAAAATGTAGCAACAACATACTGCAAGTTATTGGACACAATGAAAATAGCCCTAAGAGGGACACTCATAGCTCTCTCTGAATGCCTCTAAAAAGAAACTGGAGAGAGGATATAGGAGTAGGTTGACAACCCACCTTAACACTATAGAACAAAAAGAAGGAAATTCACCCAAAAAGAGTTGAAGTCAGGAAATAATCAAACTCAGTGCTAAAATCAACCAAGTGGAAACAAAGGAACAATATAAAAATAATCAAACAAACTGGGAGCTTGTTCTTTGAAAAAATCAACAAGATAGATAAACCATTAGACAGACTAAATACAGAACACAAGAACAGTATCCAGTTTAGCAAAACCAGAAATGAAAAGGGAGAAATAACAACAGAAATTTAGTAAATTTGAAATATCATCAGATCCTACAATACGAGGATGTACTCAACAAAACTGGAAATCTGGATAAAATGGACACTTATCTAGACAGATATCATGTACCAAATTCAAATCAGGATCAGATAAACCCTGTAATTACTTCTACTACTGTGAGGAGCCGGCCTCAATGTCGCCATTACAAGATGGCGCTGACAAAACGATTGTCACCATTGCTCATGGTGAGTTCACTCAGGCGTCATGGTATCTTTCCATTACATGAGCCCTGCTTCTCCCATGGCGTCTTTAGGCTGATGGTGGTCATCCAATTCCGGTGGTGCATGTCCCCCACCTTACTTCTAACCATACTTCGCAGCCTATATAAGGGAGGGGATTTCTGCTCTCTGGGTCTCCTGTCTTGAAGCTGATCATCTATCTCTCGAAATGTATTAAAGCTTTACTGCAGAAAGATCCGAGTGTCCTGTGTGCGTTCCTGCTGGCAAGATGGTAGCGTGGGTCATCTGGTGCCAGAAACCCAGAATCAACATCGCTGGCATTGAGGAGAACCCCTGGAGACGGTGTGGATTCAGAACTGAAGGGAAAAGGTAAGTTTTGGAGAGGTATATCTGATCGTGAACCTCTTATACCTTTTAATTTCGGTCTTAATCTAGATGCACCCTAGGAAGGGGCAGTAGAAGCTCTAATGTTGTTTGCCCTGGCCCTCATTCTGTTTCTTATTCTGTCCATCAAGGCTGGTGCTGAAATTTGAGGTCCATTGGGGCTGGTGCTGAAAAATGAGGTGTTGTCAGTCCGACATACATAAGTGGCAGCACTGAGGTATCTTCTAAGCCTTCCATAGATAAGGGAGCAGAGCGCTGTGTTTACTTTCACTTTGCTTAAGGAGTACTATAAGTCGGGTGTAGATCAGCTGCAGGCACTCACTGTATCATGAGCTCCTCACAGTCAGTGATCACCACATTATAGGCAGTGCTAAAGCAACGTGACCTGCAGGTCGCCTCCCATATGCTGCAGAACTTTGATAAGGAGGTGGATCGCATTTCTCCCTGGTATACCTATTTGGGGTCACTAACTGTAGCCTTAAGGAATAAGCTAGGAAGGAACCTTTACCGTAAGCATGAAGAGGGAGACTTATGCATTGGCACCAAGGCAGTTTGGAAGCTGATATAAAACTTTCTAGAGGATGAAACCTGCCGAACAGCCAATGTGGAGGGACAGGGAATACTAGAAGAGGTTCAGGACAGTATGTCAGAAACCTAACAGAATGAGAGAATGGGAGCTCAAAAAAAAGAAATACATGTCTAAGAAAAAGGGCACTCCTCGGGATTCAGAAGGAAGGGGAGAGAGAAAAGAGGGCAGTAAAACTGATCCCTCTACTAAGAAAAAGCCTCACATGTAATTCAACATTACCTTGAATCTTGGAGTGCTTGGGGACAACACAAATTTCTTAGAACAGATAATGGACTGGCCTACACCTCTCAAAAATTTCAAAAGTTCTGTCTCCAGATGAATGTAATTTATTTAACTTGTTTTCCATACAGGGACAAGGCATTGTGGGACATGCCCATCACACTCTTAAAACTTACCTTATCAAACAGAAAGGGTGAGTCGACTGAGGGTGGCTGTCTCCATGATACTATTTACTCTTAATTTTTTGAATATTGATGAACAAGGCCACACTGCGGCTCATCGTCACTGTTCAGAACCAACCAGATCTAGAGAAATGATCAAATGGAAATATGTCTTAACCAGAAAATGGAGAGGTCCGCATCCTATTTTAATAAGATCCAGGGGAGTTATTTGTGTCTTTCCACAGGAAGAAGACAAAACTCTTTGGGTTTCAGAATGCGTCATCTGAATGATCTCCCCTCCAGAAGATGTGGACAAAAGAGGGAATACTGAAACAAAGATGGATACTGACCCTTCTACTGCAGATCCTGGTTCCAAGTGTATCAGGGGAATTGTGTTGGGGTATTATGTCCACCTTTCCCCTGCATGCCTGTCATGCACAGTGCACAAGTTTTTCCACATTTCTTTACTATTGATAAAGAGCTGGGACTTGCCTTTTTATCACTAGATGGGCAAATTCAGGCTCTGATGGAAAAAAAAAAAACTTTTCCCTCAAAGGAAGCCTGTGCTTTGTAATGATCTCTGACTTGAAAGACCTACGCCAGTGTATATCCTTATATAAACAATCAGTGGCCTGGCTGAAAGCTGCTGTTGGGGAACCCACTCTGAAATAATAGCTAATGCCTTGATAATCCAAGGCTGGTGGCCTAGTCATAAATCCAGGAAAGCTCTGCCCCAGCAACCCAGAATGGCACCCTTTTGTAAAGGAAGATCCTCAGGGGAGTCCATGCTTCCTTGGACTTGGTTCCAGACCAGAAAACCCTCTTGGGTGGTTGAAGGATTATTTTTTTTCCTTTTCCTCATACATAAGTGTAGAGATTAATGAAATCCTTTCTGGACATGAAATTAACTTCATGGATCCTGATCGGACAATTAGTCAATGGTTACTTTGTTGGATTAATGAGAGCTGTACCGATCTTTCACCTATGGCCATGATTGGAGGTGGATATAGTGAAAAGGGCCAAATGGGTTTTGAGTAATAGGGCACTTTGAGTGCTGGTTTGGGGTCATTCGATCGGTCCTCCTCTAATACTAAATATAAAGAATTTAAAAGGGTAAATTATACTGTCACCCCGGTTTTTGTTTGACCCCCTTTCTGTGGGTGGTAAGTAATAAAAGTTTAAATAGTAATCAATTAGAGTTAGATTGCTTGCTTAATGAAAGTTTCTATACCCTTTGTTGGGATGCTACTAAGTATCCATTTGCTTTGGTTACACATGTGCCTAGATTTGTTCCAGTTCCAGTGGAAGCCTCTAGAATTTAAGCTTATTTAGAGAAAAGAGAGATTTTGGAATCTCTGCTATTATAGTTGGCTTGGTAGCAACAGCAGCAGTAGCTGCCTCTGTCACTGTTTCGGCCCTTGCCTTGTCTGCTACGGTTCAGACAACACAAACCATAAAATAACCTTTTGGCAAGAGTGACATTGGCCCTGAAAAGGCAGGCCATGGCCAACTCCCAGATACAGAGAGGCATCATGTTGGTAAACCAACGAAAGATCTGGTCCAAGAGCAGGTTTATATTCTGTGGCAAATGGCTCAGCTTGGTTGCAAACATAAGCTGCCTAGTGTCTGTATCACCTTAGGACAATTTGAGAATTTTTCAAGAGCAGCTAACCTGTCAAAGGCTTTGTCTCATTATTTGTTACAGAATTGGACCATATAATTTGAACAGACATTCCGTGAGCTGAGGATCACCATCTTATAAGTCAATTCGACATGTCTTCACCTGTCATTGATGGAAGGATTTTCTACCTAGATTTCTGCAGCATTCTCCTACTTCAAGCAATGAGTGGTGGTGGGTTTGTTTGGAGTTGCTGTGTACGTTGGAGTACTGCTCCTACTATGGATGATCTGCAAACTTAAAGCCAAAACAAGGAGGGACAGGATGGTAGTAACCCAGGCTCTAGTTGCTTTGGAGCATAGTGTCTCCCCCGATATATGAATATCGATGATGCCCAAGCAATAAGGTTGCTGGCCATCTAGCTCCACAAAACCCTGAGGTGAGTCTTGCTGCATGGGTTGGAGCGGGTGTGTTTTAACAGCCCAGGAGAGTTGTGAGGCTAAGCACTGCACTGGAATGACTTTGTGGTCTAATTTGAGCTTCTTCCTGGGAGATATGTCATCTTTCAAGAAGGTTGAGTGTCCTAGTGTCCTTCCTCCAGGAAAGACTACATGGGAGCTGACCAAGATTCCTCTGGGTGACGAGCCTGGGAGGAGGTTTTGTATAAGGATCCTATGCTTGCACACTTGGGATTTGACCTCTATCTCCACTCTCAGTACTGGGTGGCCTGTTGCTTCTAACATAAAAGAAAAGGGTGAGATGTGAGGAGCCGTCCTCACGGTCACCATTAAAAGATGGCGCTCACAACACCATTGTCACCATTGCTCGTTTGAGTGTGCACAGGCGTCATTGTATCTTTCCATTACCTGAGGCCTGCCTCTCCCATGTTGTCATCTGGCTGATGGTGGGCAGCCAATCCCGGTGGTGCACGTCTCCAACAATACTTCTAACCATACTTCACAGCCTATATAAGGGAGGGGTTTTCTGCTCTCTCCTGTCCTGAAGCTGATCATCTATCTCTCGAGATGTATTAAAGCTTTACTGCAGAAGGATCAGAGTGTCCTGTGGGTGTTCTTGCTGGCAAGAATGTAGTGTGGGTCATAACACCCCTAAAGAACTAGAAGCAATCGTTAATAGTCTCCCAACCAAAAGTAAGACCAGGATCTGATGGGTTTAGTTCAGAATTCTATCAGATTTCATGGAGACCTAATACCAATACTCCTCAAAATATTATGCAAAATTAAAAGAGAAGGAACACTATTTAATATGTTCTTTGAAGCAAGATTACAACTATACTCAAACCATACAAAGACCTAATAAGAAAGGACTCTTTATACCAATTTCCATTATGAATATCGGTGCAAAAATACTAAATAAAATCGTTTCAAAACGAGTCCGAGAATACATCAAAAAGATAATCCATCATGATCTAGTTGGCCTCTTTCTTATGATGCAGGAAGAGTTTAATATCAAAAATCCATCAATTAAATACATTATAGAAAAAAAAACCAAAGAAACAACAAAACTCAACTACAAAAACCACATGATCATCTGATTAGATGCTGAGCAAATAGTTGGATAAATACAATGCCCATTCAAAATAAGTCCAGGAAAGATCAGGAATTCAAGGCATACACCTAAACATAAAAAAAGAAGAGAAAGCCCAGGATTTAACTTTAATCTAAATGGTCAGAAACAGGAAGGAATCCCACTAAAATCTGGGACTGGACAAGGCTGCCCGCTATCTCCCTGCCTATTCAATAGAGTACTTGAAATCCTAGCCAGAGCAATTATACAAAAAAACGAGAACAGATGAATGCAAATTGGAAAGGAAGAAGTCAAAATGTCTCTATTTCCAGAAGATATGATAGCATGTATCTATGACCCCAAAAATTTCAACAGAGAACACCTAATCCTGATACACATGTGTTTTGCAAATTGTATCTTATATCTCGGGTATACTAAGTTTCTGGGCTAATATCCACTTATCAGTGTGTAAATGTCATTTGAGTTCTTTTGTGATTGTGTTACCTCACTCAGTATGATGCCCTCCAGGTCCATCCATTTGCCTAGGAATTTCATAAATTCTTTTTTTAATAGCTCAGTAGTACTCCATTGTGTAAATGTACCACATTTTTTGTACTCATTCCAATGTTGAGGGGCATCTGAGTTCTTTCCAGCCTCTGTCTTTTATAAATAAGGTTGGTATGTACATAGTGGAGCTTTTGTTCTTCTTACCGGTTGGGACATCTTCTGGATATATGCCCAGGAGAGGTATTGTGGGATCCTCTACTAGTACCATGTCCAAATTTCTGAGGAACCGCCAGACTGTTACAGAGACAAAGTTTGGAGCTGAGAAAAAATGATCAACCATCTAGAGACTGCCATGTCCATCCATCACATAATTAGCAACCAAACAATGACACCATTGCATACACTAGCAAGATTTTGCTGAAAAGACCCAGATATAGCTGTCTCTTTTGAGACAAGGCTGGGGCCTAGCAAATACATAAGTAGATGCTCACAGTCAGCTATTGGATGGAGCACAGAGCCCACAATGGAAAAGCTAGAGAAAGTATCCAAGGAGCTAAAGAGATCTGCAACCCTGTAGGTCCAATAACATTAGGAACTAACCAGTACCCCGAAGCTCTTGACTCTAGCTGCATATGTATCAAAAGATGGCCTAGTCGGCCATCACTGGAAAGAGAGGCCCATTGGACATGCAAACTTTATATGCCACAGTACAGGGGAATGCCAGGGATAAAAAAAATGGAAATGCAAGGGTAGGGAAGTGGGAGGAGAGGGTGTGGGGACTTTCGAAATGTATATTCTAAGGGTAATTGAGGAAAATATGTAATAATAAAAATATTAACAAAATAAATAAATAAGCCTGGTATGAACATCATAGAGAATGAATTCTTATTACACATCGGAACATTTTCTTTGTATTTGCCCAGGAGAGGTGTTGCTGGTCTTCTGGTAGTACTATATCAATTTTCTGAAGAACCACCAGACTGGTCCAGGTCTCTGCCAAGTGTATTCTGCAAAGGCCCCAGACATCCGGTCACTTTCCAGGCCAGAGGAAAGGGGGTCTGCCCCGTGCATCTTGGTTCTGAGACCCTGCCAGGTGTATTCTGCACATGTGACAGTACGGACTACAAAATGCAAAAGCTTCTGGAAGAGGCTGGAGCCACAGAGCTTCTAAGGCAGCCCCCTTTTCGGGCCCCAGACAGCTGGCCACTGTCCTGGCCAGAGGAAAGGGGTCTGCGCAGTGCGGGAGCGCTTTGACTAAGCATCAGCAGCAGATATATTGGTTCCAGGACCCAGTCGAGAGTATTCTGCACAGGCCCCAGACATCTGGCCACTTTCCCAGTCGGAGGAAAGGGGTCTGCCCAGTGCAGGAGTGCTTTGCATGACCATCAGCTGCAGACATCTTGGTTCCAGAATTCCTCTGAGAGTATTCTAGTCATGTGAGAGTGTAGAATACAGAAGCTAACACCTTCTGGGACAGGCCAAAGCAACTCAGCTTCAGGACAGGTCCTGTTTTGGGCCTTCATCTTCGGCCAGGAGGGAGGTCTTAAGGCCATATATCTGTGCACCTTCCCTGTGAGATTAGAGCTTGCCTACAGAGAGTGCTCTGACCACTGAAACTCAGAGGAGAGAGCAAGTCTCCCATGTCTGCTGATAGAGGCTAACAAAATCACCTGAAGAACAAGCTCTAACCAGAGACAACTATAACAACTAGCTGAAGAGATTTCTAGATGGCAAAAGCCAAATGTAAGAATTGTACTAGCAGAAATCAAGACCACTCATCATCATCAGAACACAGCACTGCCACCCCACCTAGTCCTGGTAACCCCAACACAACCGAAAAGCTAGACCCGGATTTAAAAGCATATCTCATGAAAATGGTAGAGGACATCAAGAAGGACTTTAATAATTCACTTAAAGAAATACAGGAGAACACTGCTAAAGAGTTACAAATCCTTAAATAAAAACAGGAAAACAGAACCAAACAGGCAGTTGTCCTTAAAGAAAAACAGGAATACACATCCGAACAGGTGATGGAAATGAACAAAACCATACTAGACCTAAAAAGGGAAGTAGACACAATAAAGAAAACCCAAAGTGAGGCAACGCTGGAGATAGAAACCATAGGAAAGATATTTGGAACCATAGATGCAAGCATCAGCATCAGAATACAAGACATGGAAGAGAGAATGTCAGGTGTAGAAGATTCCATAGAGAACATCAGCACAACAATCAAAAAAAATGCAAAATGCAAATGGATCCTAACTCAAAACATCCAGGAAATACAGGACACAATGAGAAGACCAAACTTACAGATAATAGGAGTTGATGAGAATGATGTTTTTCAACTTAAAGGGGCGACAAATATCTTCAAAATAATTATAGAAGAATACTTTACAAACCTAAAGAAAGAGATGCTCATGAACATAAAAGAAGCCTACAGAACTCCAAATAGACTGGACCAGAAAAGAAATTCCTCCCAACACATAATAATCAGAACAACACATTCACTAATAAAAGATAGAACATTATAAGCAGTAAGGGAGAAGGGTCAAGTAACATATAAAGGCAGGCCTATCAGAATTACACCAGACTTTTCACCAGAGACTAGGAAAGCCAAAAGAGACTGAACAGATGTTATACAGACACTAAGAGAACTCAAATGCCAGCCTGGGCAAAATCTCAAAAACCATAGGTGAGGAAATCTATGTATTCTATTTCTCCTTCCCTGTGTAATTTGTTGACAACTTTATAAAGTATTATAACTATCTATCCTAAAATTTAACATTTTTTGTTTCATATTATTAATCAGTAGTTTGAAATACGTACTTATTATGGCACTACCCAATGCAGATAGAAAATATTCATGATTATTATTTTTTAAACAATATTGTGTATTTATGTTTAGGTAGGCATGAAATTATTAGGACAAAGTATTCTGTCCTCGTTCTAAAATCAGTTCTAGGTAACAGTAAAATAGTACCTATGATCTAGAAGTAAACACAGAAAAATAGACAACAGGAAAGTTACTTTAAACCTAGATGATATATATTTACACAGTATATTTCAAATGAGTCACTAATCTTGTTTTCAGGGATCACAGATGTGTAATCTGCTTGATTACTTTCTCTGCTAGTAGCATAAACAGAACTTTCTGCCACTATATAACAGCAAGCCCTAAGAATTAACTTTCAAGTTTGGTTATAATTTTATTTATTCATGTTATATTACTCAAGTATGTGGTTTCTTCAGAAAGTGTTGTAGTATCAAGTTTTGGACTGTAACCTAGAGTAATACCACTTAACTGTAATATTTTAAATAAACTTCCTAAATTGTGGCATTCCGTAAGGGAATAACAGACATAATCCTATCCTCATGCTTACCTAAACTTGTAATCTCTAATGTTTCCTCCTCCTATTATGTTGTTGCATGTGTTCTGTCATTCCCTCCTTCCATAAAGGCTTCATCCTTTCTTCCATACAATGTGCCACTTTGGGGTTCCTTATCTCCACAGATACTCCAAGTTAAACATAAAATCTAAAAGTTGAAGCTAGACCAAATGTGATTACAGACACGTAGCATTTCTCTTTATAGGCCTGACTTAACACATTTACTATATAGTATTTTCAAGTTCCATATACTCTCTAGCAAATTTAGTTACAACTGATTGCATCTCCTAGATAATTTGAAAACAAAAGCAACAAAAATGACTGAGCAAGTATCACTATATAACCATGCTATCTTTTCTACACTCAAGTTGATATAGGTGAGTCACCTGTTAGTTCTATTTTTAGATATTTTAAGCAAATTCCACACTGATTTTATCCTGGATGTACCAACTTAAGCACCCACCAGCAGTAGAGCTGTACTTTATTCCCACATCGCTAATGCTTCTTGAATTTTGTTTTCCTGATTGTACTCATTCTTCAATGGATGAGCTAGAATTTAAGTTTGGATAAAAAAAGAGCACCAGAAAATTTTTTGTGGGAGCCATAGCTAGTGTTGAAAGATATAAGGAGTAATGTAATAAAGGGAATTGTTTCCTCGAGATGAGTATCCACCAAGCTAATCCTGCAACTTGTGCAAAGAAATGTCCTAAGGATTTGTCTGTTTATAGCAGAAAAACAACATATCAAATTTATGAAAAAGTATTCAAGGAAGCAGGCAGGTTCTATCTTAAGCATGCAAAAGAACTTGGCAACATCCACCATGTAGTTCTTTCGTCAGATTAATGAAGGATACAGAAGTAAAAGAGCCATGGAGTCTTCCTACGTGGTTATGGAAAGCCACTGGGGGCATCCAGGTTGCAGCAAAGTCCCTGAATAGATGCCTAGAGGGGCTTTTTGTTAAGGTATGAAAGGGAAGCCTATAATTTGATGTAAGAAGGTCCACAGCTGTGGGATATGTCTCAAAGAAAGCTACAAACAAAGAATGGAACCAAACCAAGACAGAAAATATATTGTAGTCATGAAACTAGATAGGAAGAGATTTTTAAGCCACAATGTACATAAATTTAGGATTTGGGGTATATGATTGTAGTTGTATATGGAATTTTATCTCATGTTAAGCATGATTATGCCCTGGAAATTCATATACTTTATTTGCAGTTGTATATTGGATATTGGATACTATGCTAGGCATAACTATTGCTTTCCTTTGGAATATAACATAATATAAGTACATATGATTGTATGTGTTATTGACAAGAGGTACACTTATGATGGCTAGTCTTGGTTGTAACCCTGATAATATTAGGAATTCACCAAAACTCTGGGAATTTGTTGCACCTGTGAGGAATTTTTTTTCCTGCTTTGATTATGTGAGATAGGAAGACCAACCCCAAATATAGATCCTTTGTTCTGTTGTAGAAACAACTCTACACTATATATATCATTGATGTTAGTTTTTTAATAAAAGTGTGTAGCTAGGACTAAATTCTAGTAGTTTCAATCAAGATAGTTTTTATGATCTTACACTGTTTCTGTCTTTTATTACAGTGTTTTCTGAACACTGAGGTAGAGATTTGATGGTGACCTCCATTGTAGGACTGAATGTTAGAAGGTCCCTCAGGCTTTGCATATTATCTGGCTGCAAGTCTCTGTATTTGTTTACATCTGCTGCATGAGTTTACTTCAGTGATGATGAATGAGCAAGATACAGATCTGTGAGTATAGCAAAATGTCAACAGGAGTCATTTAACTGCTATACTCCTTTAGTAGAATAGTAGTATTTGATCTTTCTCTAGATCCCTGCCATTTCTAGTTTCAGGTTCTTGGCCATTCAAGCATTGTTGAGTATGGATTCCACTTAATGATATCGGTGATTGTATATGCTTGGCACAGGGAATGGCACTATTAGGAGATGTGGTCTTGGAGTAGGTGTGTCACTATAGGTGTGGGCATAATACCTTCATCTT